>NW_027271739.1:0-485529 GCF_040938485.1 Diadema antillarum
CCAGGGGGTGGGGGTTCGGAGCAAGAGTACACAGACCCAGGGGGTGGGGGTTCGGAGCAAGAGTACACAGACCCAGGGGGTGGGGGTTCGGAGCAAGAGTACACAGACCCAGGGGGTGGGGGTTCGGAGCAAGAGTACACAGACCCAGGGGGTGGGGGTTCGGAGCAAGAGTACACAGACCCAGGGGGTGGGGGTTCGGAGCAAGAGTACACAGACCCAGGGGGTGGGGGTTCGGAGCAAGAGTACACAGACCCAGGGGGTGGGGGTTCGGAGCAAGAGTACACAGACCCAGGGGGTGGGGGTTCGGAGCAAGAGTACACAGACCCAGGGGGTGGGGGTTCGGAGCAAGAGTACACAGACCCAGGGGGTGGGGGTTCGGAGCAAGAGTACACAGACCCAGGGGGTGGGGGTTCGGAGCAAGAGTACACAGACCCAGGGGGTGGGGGTTCGGAGCAAGAGTACACAGACCCAGGGGGTGGGGGTTCGGAGCAAGAGTACACAGACCCAGGGGGTGGGGGTTCGGAGCAAGAGTACACAGACCCAGGGGGTGGGGGTTCGGAGCAAGAGTACACAGACCCAGGGGGTGGGGGTTCGGAGCAAGAGTACACAGACCCAGGGGGTGGGGGTTCGGAGCAAGAGTACACAGACCCAGGGGGTGGGGGTTCGGAGCAAGAGTACACAGACCCAGGGGGTGGGGGTTCGGAGCAAGAGTACACAGACCCAGGGGGGTGGGGGTTCGGAGCAAGAGTACACAGACCCAGGGGGTGGGGGTTCGGAGCAAGAGTACACAGACCCAGGGGGTGGGGGTTCGGAGCAAGAGTACACAGACCCAGGGGGTGGGGGTTCGGAGCAAGAGTACACAGACCCAGGGGGTGGGGGTTCGGAGCAAGAGTACACAGACCCAGGGGGTGGGGGTTCGGAGCAAGAGTACACAGACCCAGGGGGTGGGGGTTCGGAGCAAGAGTACACAGACCCAGGGGGTGGGGGTTCGGAGCAAGAGTACACAGACCCAGGGGGTGGGGGTTCGGAGCAAGAGTACACAGACCCAGGGGGTGGGGGTTCGGAGCAAGAGTACACAGACCCAGGGGGTGGGGGTTCGGAGCAAGAGTACACAGACCCAGGGGGTGGGGGTTCGGAGCAAGAGTACACAGACCCAGGGGGTGGGGGTTCGGAGCAAGAGTACACAGACCCAGGGGGTGGGGGTTCGGAGCAAGAGTACACAGACCCAGGGGGTGGGGGTTCGGAGCAAGAGTACACAGACCCAGGGGGTGGGGGTTCGGAGCAAGAGTACACAGACCCAGGGGGTGGGGGTTCGGAGCAAGAGTACACAGACCCAGGGGGTGGGGGTTCGGAGCAAGAGTACACAGACCCAGGGGGTGGGGGTTCGGAGCAAGAGTACACAGACCCAGGGGGTGGGGGTTCGGAGCAAGAGTACACAGACCCAGGGGGTGGGGGTTCGGAGCAAGAGTACACAGACCCAGGGGGTGGGGGTTCGGAGCAAGAGTACACAGACCCAGGGGGTGGGGGTTCGGAGCAAGAGTACACAGACCCAGGGGGTGGGGGTTCGGAGCAAGAGTACACAGACCCAGGGGGTGGGGGTTCGGAGCAAGAGTACACAGACCCAGGGGGTGGGGGTTCGGAGCAAGAGTACACAGACCCAGGGGGTGGGGGTTCGGAGCAAGAGTACACAGACCCAGGGGGTGGGGGTTCGGAGCAAGAGTACACAGACCCAGGGGGTGGGGGTTCGGAGCAAGAGTACACAGACCCAGGGGGTGGGGGTTCGGAGCAAGAGTACACAGACCCAGGGGGTGGGGGTTCGGAGCAAGAGTACACAGACCCAGGGGGTGGGGGTTCGGAGCAAGAGTACACAGACCCAGGGGGTGGGGGTTCGGAGCAAGAGTACACAGACCCAGGGGGTGGGGGTTCGGAGCAAGAGTACACAGACCCAGGGGGTGGGGGTTCGGAGCAAGAGTACACAGACCCAGGGGGTGGGGGTTCGGAGCAAGAGTACACAGACCCAGGGGGTGGGGGTTCGGAGCAAGAGTACACAGACCCAGGGGGTGGGGGTTCGGAGCAAGAGTACACAGACCCAGGGGGTGGGGGTTCGGAGCAAGAGTACACAGACCCAGGGGGTGGGGGTTCGGAGCAAGAGTACACAGACCCAGGGGGTGGGGGTTCGGAGCAAGAGTACACAGACCCAGGGGGTGGGGGTTCGGAGCAAGAGTACACAGACCCAGGGGGTGGGGGTTCGGAGCAAGAGTACACAGACCCAGGGGGTGGGGGTTCGGAGCAAGAGTACACAGACCCAGGGGGTGGGGGTTCGGAGCAAGAGTACACAGACCCAGGGGGTGGGGGTTCGGAGCAAGAGTACACAGACCCAGGGGGTGGGGGTTCGGAGCAAGAGTACACAGACCCAGGGGGTGGGGGTTCGGAGCAAGAGTACACAGACCCAGGGGGTGGGGGTTCGGAGCAAGAGTACACAGACCCAGGGGGTGGGGGTTCGGAGCAAGAGTACACAGACCCAGGGGGTGGGGGTTCGGAGCAAGAGTACACAGACCCAGGGGGTGGGGGTTCGGAGCAAGAGTACACAGACCCAGGGGGTGGGGGTTCGGAGCAAGAGTACACAGACCCAGGGGGTGGGGGTTCGGAGCAAGAGTACACAGACCCAGGGGGTGGGGGTTCGGAGCAAGAGTACACAGACCCAGGGGGTGGGGGTTCGGAGCAAGAGTACACAGACCCAGGGGGTGGGGGTTCGGAGCAAGAGTACACAGACCCAGGGGGTGGGGGTTCGGAGCAAGAGTACACAGACCCAGGGGGTGGGGGTTCGGAGCAAGAGTACACAGACCCAGGGGGTGGGGGTTCGGAGCAAGAGTACACAGACCCAGGGGGTGGGGGTTCGGAGCAAGAGTACACAGACCCAGGGGGTGGGGGTTCGGAGCAAGAGTACACAGACCCAGGGGGTGGGGGTTCGGAGCAAGAGTACACAGACCCAGGGGGTGGGGGTTCGGAGCAAGAGTACACAGACCCAGGGGGTGGGGGTTCGGAGCAAGAGTACACAGACCCAGGGGGTGGGGGTTCGGAGCAAGAGTACACAGACCCAGGGGGTGGGGGTTCGGAGCAAGAGTACACAGACCCAGGGGGTGGGGGTTCGGAGCAAGAGTACACAGACCCAGGGGGTGGGGGTTCGGAGCAAGAGTACACAGACCCAGGGGGTGGGGGTTCGGAGCAAGAGTACACAGACCCAGGGGGTGGGGGTTCGGAGCAAGAGTACACAGACCCAGGGGGTGGGGGTTCGGAGCAAGAGTACACAGACCCAGGGGGTGGGGGTTCGGAGCAAGAGTACACAGACCCAGGGGGTGGGGGTTCGGAGCAAGAGTACACAGACCCAGGGGGTGGGGGTTCGGAGCAAGAGTACACAGACCCAGGGGGTGGGGGTTCGGAGCAAGAGTACACAGACCCAGGGGGTGGGGGTTCGGAGCAAGAGTACACAGACCCAGGGGGTGGGGGTTCGGAGCAAGAGTACACAGACCCAGGGGGTGGGGGTTCGGAGCAAGAGTACACAGACCCAGGGGGTGGGGGTTCGGAGCAAGAGTACACAGACCCAGGGGGTGGGGGTTCGGAGCAAGAGTACACAGACCCAGGGGGTGGGGGTTCGGAGCAAGAGTACACAGACCCAGGGGGTGGGGGTTCGGAGCAAGAGTACACAGACCCAGGGGGTGGGGGTTCGGAGCAAGAGTACACAGACCCAGGGGGTGGGGGTTCGGAGCAAGAGTACACAGACCCAGGGGGTGGGGGTTCGGAGCAAGAGTACACAGACCCAGGGGGTGGGGGTTCGGAGCAAGAGTACACAGACCCAGGGGGTGGGGGTTCGGAGCAAGAGTACACAGACCCAGGGGGTGGGGGTTCGGAGCAAGAGTACACAGACCCAGGGGGTGGGGGTTCGGAGCAAGAGTACACAGACCCAGGGGGTGGGGGTTCGGAGCAAGAGTACACAGACCCAGGGGGTGGGGGTTCGGAGCAAGAGTACACAGACCCAGGGGGTGGGGGTTCGGAGCAAGAGTACACAGACCCAGGGGGTGGGGGTTCGGAGCAAGAGTACACAGACCCAGGGGGTGGGGGTTCGGAGCAAGAGTACACAGACCCAGGGGGTGGGGGTTCGGAGCAAGAGTACACAGACCCAGGGGGTGGGGGTTCGGAGCAAGAGTACACAGACCCAGGGGGTGGGGGTTCGGAGCAAGAGTACACAGACCCAGGGGGTGGGGGTTCGGAGCAAGAGTACACAGACCCAGGGGGTGGGGGTTCGGAGCAAGAGTACACAGACCCAGGGGGTGGGGGTTCGGAGCAAGAGTACACAGACCCAGGGGGTGGGGGTTCGGAGCAAGAGTACACAGACCCAGGGGGTGGGGGTTCGGAGCAAGAGTACACAGACCCAGGGGGTGGGGGTTCGGAGCAAGAGTACACAGACCCAGGGGGTGGGGGTTCGGAGCAAGAGTACACAGACCCAGGGGGTGGGGGTTCGGAGCAAGAGTACACAGACCCAGGGGGTGGGGGTTCGGAGCAAGAGTACACAGACCCAGGGGGTGGGGGTTCGGAGCAAGAGTACACAGACCCAGGGGGTGGGGGTTCGGAGCAAGAGTACACAGACCCAGGGGGTGGGGGTTCGGAGCAAGAGTACACAGACCCAGGGGGTGGGGGTTCGGAGCAAGAGTACACAGACCCAGGGGGTGGGGGTTCGGAGCAAGAGTACACAGACCCAGGGGGTGGGGGTTCGGAGCAAGAGTACACAGACCCAGGGGGTGGGGGTTCGGAGCAAGAGTACACAGACCCAGGGGGTGGGGGTTCGGAGCAAGAGTACACAGACCCAGGGGGTGGGGGTTCGGAGCAAGAGTACACAGACCCAGGGGGTGGGGGTTCGGAGCAAGAGTACACAGACCCAGGGGGTGGGGGTTCGGAGCAAGAGTACACAGACCCAGGGGGTGGGGGTTCGGAGCAAGAGTACACAGACCCAGGGGGTGGGGGTTCGGAGCAAGAGTACACAGACCCAGGGGGTGGGGGTTCGGAGCAAGAGTACACAGACCCAGGGGGTGGGGGTTCGGAGCAAGAGTACACAGACCCAGGGGGTGGGGGTTCGGAGCAAGAGTACACAGACCCAGGGGGTGGGGGTTCGGAGCAAGAGTACACAGACCCAGGGGGTGGGGGTTCGGAGCAAGAGTACACAGACCCAGGGGGGGGTTCGGAGCAAGAGTACACAGACCCAGGGGGTGGGGGTTCGGAGCAAGAGTACACAGACCCAGGGGGTGGGGGTTCGGAGCAAGAGTACACAGACCCAGGGGGTGGGGGTTCGGAGCAAGAGTACACAGACCCAGGGGGTGGGGGTTCGGAGCAAGAGTACACAGACCCAGGGGGTGGGGGTTCGGAGCAAGAGTACACAGACCCAGGGGGTGGGGGTTCGGAGCAAGAGTACACAGACCCAGGGGGTCATTGACGTCGTCTTCGTGATTATCATCGACATCGTCGTCGTCATCGCTATCATCGCCTTCGTTATCATCGTCATCGATGTCGTCTTCGTGGTCGGTATCGACATCATCTTCGTAATCATCATTGTCATCGACGTCGTCTTCATGGTCGACATCGACCTCATCGTAATCATCATCGTCATCAAAGTCGTCTTCATCGTCTTTGTGATCTTCGCCGTCATTGTGATCATCGTCGTCATAGTCGTCATTGTGATCATCATCATAGATATCATCCTCATTGGCGTCATCGTGATCATCATTGTCGTTATATGTCGTATATTTCAATAATGGGAGTATATTTTGCATTACCACTTGCCCTCAAACTAGAGAAATTGACCTAAAAGAGTCAGCTACTTCAGATACCATATTATGTAATATATTTCGATGTGCTTTCATTTTCTCAATAATTCACAAAAGTCATCCCTGTAGCAAAAATGTTGCCTTCTGTAACACATTGAAATGCACTGTGTATTGTGTGAAAGCCAAAATATTGTTATCTCTTCCATTTTGAAAGAGATGATTCTACTGTACGTGTGATTCTCACTCAATCAATGTGCTTCTTAATCATGAATTCAACCATTCTGCACATATCTTTTCATCTATCTCTCTTTGTATGAATATATGTACTGCTTTATGTTTCTCTCTGACACTTTAATGAGTTATTCTCTTCTTTCTTTCCAGGAAAACTTTAACACAAGAAAAACAACACTCATAAGGACATGACGTTGAGGATGAACTCAGCTGTCTTGCTATAGTTGTTCTGGAGGAGGTTGGCAGTCCAGTGGGACGCCATCATCGGCCAGCTTGGAGCACATCGTTGGCTGGTCTATCGGTCTATCTGGACCTGGACCAGGTTCCTGGGACACCAGTCTATCACCTCATACCTCTTCGGGTCTCTGTTTCCCCAAACATAAAAAAATACATTTCATGTAACAATTATTAAACAATCACAAAAGTGTGTGTACTTTTTCTCTGCCAACCCTTGCATTCGGGGAGCATTTCTTTTTGCTTTGGGCTGTGCAAGACAACCAAATTACATACAAACTGGACTCATATTGTACATTGTTACAAATACAACGACAAAAAAAAGGTGTACATATATATTTCCTGAGCTACATCTTGTGTTCCTAGGCCCCATTTCTCTTTGAATTGGTCTTTGGAAAGCTGTCATAATGGATATACAAACTCTTTTCCAGGCCACTTATTTACAAAGAGAGCACGGCACATGGTTGATTGTGCTTTTTGCTCTCTCATATGCTTTGATATGCATGAGTCATTCCACTCCATTACTGATTGCACAAGATACAATACAGCTGATACAAATTCTACAAACCAAAAAAACAGAGAATGTACGACGTACAATGATAGAATACACACTGCCCAAAATAAAGATGATCCTAACAAAGCAATTTTTGTGAGTACCCACATCTCCCTTTCTTTCCGAAGTATCACACAGAGATAGAGCGTGCCGGGCTGTGTATTTTTTATTTACACGCAAGCCTGTGGTTTTTCGCAATTAAATTCAATGAAACCGCTCGTTATGCATCTACGCTTACTCCACTTCAGTTGTTTGTTGCGAAGAGTTCTGTGAGTACTGTTGTACCTCCGCTCTCGCGATGATTCGATTCGTACACGTGCATCAGTGAGTGTGTACACACGCTGTGAAAGTTTTGCTTGCCGTGGTAGACCTGCATCCAATTAGTAGGCCTACATGTATAAATACGTATGTGAACGAGTGAGAGTGCGAAAAACAACACAATACAAAACAAAACAAAAAAATCTGACAAGGAGGAGAGGGGGAGAGAGAGAAAATCATAAGGAAAGAGATTAAAAAAGCAATGAATATTATGTAATATCTCATCAATCATGCACAACAGTGATCAATATTATTGCGGGTTCCATGGAAGACCACAACTTTATTGGTGTATGATGGGGATGTATATATAATGGGCTACACTGACCAAAGATTATAATATATATTTATATACATATTTAGTCTAGGTCCAAACATGTTGCGAATTCACGTATTGGCTACAATAGAACGAAGAAACAAGAAATGAACTAGTAATGCATTATTTCGCCAATAAAGAATGAGTTTATTTTACTCAAATTTTCGGTGGCCTCCACCTTCTTCGGGAGTCTCGACGGGGAGACCCGTTGAGACTCCTGAAGAGTACAATAAACTGATTCTTTATTGGTGAAATAATGCATTACTAGTTCATTTCTTGATTCTTCGTTTTATATATATATATATATATATATATATATATATATATATATAATATATATATATATTATGTTGGAGGTTTTTTTAAAGGGATGGTGGGGGCGCTGAGCATGCTCCCAAAGGATTAATAGAGAGTCATTAAAAAAAGGGGAGGGGGTTGCGCCAGCCTTTGATTTTGTAAAGGCGCCTCCCCTGTACGGAATTCCTGGATCCTCCCCTGTGACGCGTTATGACATAATTATTGCAGTAAATTTGGAGATTTAGACATTGGTCGTCGACGTGTTATGACATTTGCAGTAAAAGCGGATATTTTGACATTTGTCGTCGATGTGTTATTACATTAGTGGTCGTTATGACATTTGTCGTCGACGTCTTATGACATTAGTGGTCGTTATGACATTTGTCGTCGACGTGTTATGACATTAGTGGTCGTTATGACATTTGTCGTCGACGTCTTATGACATTAGTGGTTGTTATGACATTACACGATCCAAATTCAAATGAATTTATTAGGAATTTTCTGCATCGATCATGTATTACAAAAGTGAAATACAGTCATTTCTTTTTGTTTACAAGAGAATGGAACATACAGTGTGTACAACCGAATATAAAGCTGAGATATATACGTGAACAGATTAAAGAAAAGAGTATCTTCTTCTTCTTGGTTATGAGGCAGCAGCAGCTAAATAATGTCCCTCAATTGTTGTAGCCAAGTTACAGTCTGTGGAGTAGGGTGTGTCAGGTCCATGTTGTCAGGAGGGTGGAGATCAGGGCACTCACTCAAGATGTGTTGAGCAGTCTGTTCTGGTGCACCACACTGGCAAGCTGCTGACGGGCGTAGCCCGGCCCCAACGATGCATGGCTGCATTGAAACGCCGAACTCCCGTTCGAATCCGATTTAGAGACACCCCTCACTCCTTGGGAGGTTTGCTCCTGGGGGGGGGGGGGACAGATGTATTGGGCGTGACAACGAGTTGGGCAGGTAGTTGGGTGTCTTCCCAGCTTGTTCTCCATGTCTGGCAGATGTTGAAGTCTGATCCTCTCAGCGTTGCTGCATGGCGGGAGAAAAGTCGGCGAGACTTCAGTCGCTGATGCCGCTGACCCAGAGTTACAGAGCCCTCAACTACGTCGTGGAGGAGGTCGTCCGGGTTGCTGGAGGCCTTGGTGACCAACCTATGTGTGTGATGTTCTCGGCGCATGGGGGCGGGAGCGATGCCTGAGAGAACAGGTAGGAATTATGTTGGTGTAGGCCGGAGACATCCTGTAATTAATCTCATGGTGTCATTCAGAACTGAGTCAAGTTTCTTGGTGTGAGAGCTCCTACACCACGCAGGGGAGGCGTATTCCGCGGCACTGTATACCAGCCGCTGCGCTAGCGCACTAGTGCGGAGAGTGGTTGCACTGGCACTCCATCTTGAGCCTGCAAGTCGGCGAAGGAGGATTGTTCCTTGAAGACACTTTTGCACTTACATGGCCTTGAGTTGTTCCTTGTAGGTCAGCTGCCTATCCAACTTCACTCCAAGGTAGGTCGGTGTAGCATTGTATGGAAGAGGTGTTCCATCAAGAATGACACTGAGTTGCCGATTAGCCTCCTTGGTGTTCAGGTGGAAGGCTGTTACCGTTGTCTTGGACATGCTAATCTTGAGTCTCCAGATCCTGAAGTACTTCGCGATTTGCGACATATCTGCAGTGAGGGTATTCTCTACATTTGACCAGGCTCTGTCAAAGTGAAGAAGGCCAAGGTCATCTGCATAGCCATACTGTCGTGAGGTTGTGAAGGGGATGTCACTGATGTATATGTTGAAGAGCAAGGGGGATAGTACAGAGCCTTGAGGAACTCCATTCCGCAGTTGCCGTGGTCTGCTGGACTGTCCATCACTAGTCTTCAGAACGAACCTCCTGTCGGCTAGAATGTTGCAGAGGAACCTCACCATGTGGCGATCAGGGATTGTCTTTAATAATTTCAGAGTCAGACCCTGGTGCCACACAGTGTCATAGGCTGCAGTGAGGTCGACAAAGATGGCGCCGGCTTTGTGATTCTTCTCAAAGCTGTCTTCGATGTCATTGGTCAGCTTGACAACTTGGTGGACTGTACTCCGACCATGGCGGAAGCCCGCTTGTTCATCTGGTAATTGTGGGTCAACCACAGGTTCTATCCTCGCCAGAAGGAGACGTTCCAGAAGCTTGTAAGGGACACAGAGAAGGGAAATTGGTCTGTAGCTCTTGGGGTCATCAACTGGTTTGTTTGGTTTTGGGAGAGCAATTACAGTGGCTTTTCTCCATATCTTAGGGATGACTTGGTTGGTGAAACAGCAAGAATAGAAATCTGTTAACCACTTCTGACATTTGACCCCGCAATGAATAAGGAATTCCGGTGGGATGTTGTCTGGACCTTGGGCCTTTCCACTCCTAAGTAGGGCTAAAGCATTAGCTAACTCCTCCTGAGAGAAAGGGGCCGACAACCATCCATCCACTCCCGGGGCCTGCCATAGGTTGGTAGTCTCCTGTTTCACAGATCGAGTGTGGGCCTTGTCACAGTCCTTGAATCGCCCATTGCTAACAAGTTGTTCCGCGATGGAGTTGGCTGACACGGGACATGTTCTAGGTTTGGTACTGTTTCCAGTGAGGCGTTTGAGAGTCTTCCAAGCAACTCTGCTAGAGTGAGTGAAGTCTATCCCTTGCACGGTTTCTTCCCAACGTTTACGACGCTTCCTGTCTAGACAATCAGTCAGTTCTGAGGCTTTGGTGGAAGCCATGTCTCCAGGTTCAGATCGCAAGAACTGGTTGTAGATAGCATCACGTTCTTCGTCCCAGGTGGGGATGTAGTGTCGGCGAAAACCGCGCGGGATGGAATTCGTTGCTGCCTTGATAAGTATATTGCAGAAGTCTGAGTAGGCTTGGTCAATGTCACGGGGAGTTGGTGGAGGGAGATTGCATACGGCTTCATCTACCAAATTCGAGAATTTTTTCCAGTCGGCTTTGAGGAAATTCCAACGCTTGACAGGCTTGGTTGTGACTGGTCGGACTGGGTTTATCGGTATGAGCAGTGATGGCCTGTGTTGTGACTTGGGAAAGGGGTCTAAGATAATCCGGTGAGGTGATGGGCCTTGAAAGTTGACAAAGGCTAAGTCAGGATTTGACATTGTATTCCATCTGCAAGAGTGGAAGCTGTCTGGCTGTTTTGGGTCAAACAGTAATTGGACACCAGCTGTTGAGGACCAATCTTCTAGTGCAAAACCATCTGGATTAGTGGATGAGTAGCCCCATGAAGTACTGTGACTGTTGAAATCTCCAGCATAGATGCAAGGAGCACTGAAGATAGGAAGGGCATTTGGCTGGAGTCGAAATGAGGGTGGCTTGTAGATATTTATTATGGTAACCTCTTCAACTAACGTTGCCGTCCACTCCACTGGTGAGTCTGATGGACATGCAACCAATGCTTTCCAACTGTGAGTACTCTTGACAAAAGTTGCAATCCCATGAATTTCGCTTACTGTATGTGCTTACGGCCAGAGTGAAGCCAGGGATCTTGAGATAAGAGCTGTCCTTAGCATGAGTTTCCTGTAGAAGAACTACTGTTGCTTTATGTGTCTGAAGTAATGTTCAATAACATTGATCTTGGCTTTGGTTAGGCCTTCTACGTTTAGTTGCAGCACGGAGACGCCTTCCTGCATGACATCAAAAGATGCTTTGCCCTGATTACTTTGTGTCAGCTTCAGGCTGTGAACATGAAGGATTCATCTTATTTAGAGCTTTACTGTTGCTGCTGCTGTCTCAGATTGTTGTCATTCGCCTGATAAGTCAGTCACCTGATCGATCAGTTGCCCCGGGCCCACCACAAGGAGGTTGACAACACGGACCCACAAACACTATTCGGCGCTACTCGATATTCGTGTGTATCGACTCGAAGGCTATTTATAGCTGAAAGTTCTAAAGGAGAGAAAAAAAGAGAAAGAGAAAAGAGTATAAGAGAACACGTCGATTGGGAACCACTCGGAATAAAGAAAATCAAATGATCTGACTGAATTATGGCACATTGTATTGGGAGTGTAAATGCAGAAGACTGTCGTCAATTAATAAGCATATAGCTTGAAGATGCGACAGCCACATTAGTGGTCGAATATTGTTGACATAATTTTATAGTGGGCTCTACACAATATTATGGTAACAGCATAATTCTACTTTGAATGAAAATCATACAATGATATTGTGAATTCACTTAACTCCCTCAGTTTTTTAGCATTTTACTTGAAATTTGGCACATGTGACAGCTATGGTATATATAGTAGTGCAAACTTCATTTTGTCTTAATGTCAAACATTGTGTTGCCATGGTAACAATACTTTTAATGAAAATCATAGAAATTGCTGATTTATTTACTTTATTCACTCAGGTTTTGAGCACTTAACTTGAGATATGGCACATGTGACTATCAGTGAGCAAAATAACACATTTATTCCATGTTGAACAATAAATAAGGTGCACTTAAGGTAAGGTGCACTTAGTTAAGCCTAGTGATGTACATGAACATCATACAAGGCTAATAGACAGTGGAAATCTATGTGTGCCAAGATTTCGCTCTGATTGTCACAAGTGCAGCCCAATCGTATCCTCTGTACTTGAATGGAACAGGCTAGATCATTCAATTAGATCAGCTTCTTCCATATATTCATTTAAGAGATTGTTTAAGCAAAGTTGCTATTTGTAAGTAACACATGCATGTACATGCATGTGGCAGGTACTTTTTATGTTAGCCTACTTTGCAATGTACAGTATGCTGGTATGTATCTACACTGTATTATGTCATCTTCTGTATACGTTTTGTTATTCAATGTACATAATTATGTTCATCAATATCATTCAGGGCTCCATGGAAGACCACTATTTATTGGTGAATGGACTACCCTGACAAAAGATTAGAAATAAATAAATAATTGTCATGGTAATTTTTTTTTCAAAGAAAAGTATACAAAGTAATCATTGCTAGTGGAGCTAACTGCTTGAGTGTTAGTAGGGGGTATTAATCACATTGAGTGATAATTCTAGTTTGTATTACAATACTTCTTGGATATTGGAGGATCAGATTACTATGATACCTTCAAGAAAAAAAAGTGCTTGAACATAAAGAAGTGAATAAAGTGCATAATGAATTCATGCAATGGTGGTGTAATTTTCCTTCATTCATGTGACTGTACATGTTTCTAGACAAACTGATCAATGTAGAGAGTAGAAAGTGGTCTTGTAAAGAAACATTGTAAAGTTTTAAAATGAGAAAGAGAAGGGGGAGAGACAGGGAGAGAGTATGAAAAACAAATAAATTGTATGAGAATTCAAGCAGTGATCGAGGAAGGGAAAACATACACGAGTCATGCATTTGAAAAAGGAGGGGGTCGAGAGAGGTCGGAAAAATGAATATGCAGAGTGAGTCTTTGAAACTAGTATATGAAGAAAAGAGGGGCAGGTTTGAGAAACAAAATAATATACCATCAGTATGAAGATAAATTTAGGGGCCTTTAATAGCAACAGATATAACAGAGGGGGCTGGGGGCTGAGAAATAAACACATGTACATACAATGTATATAGAGAGGCGACGCATAGAGAGAGGGGTCTTATAGAAACAGAAATCATGTGATATGAGAGGGAGTCAAGAGAGATGGAGAGAGCTTGTATTTGGAACAAATACTTGTGATGTATGGAGCATGGGCGTAAATCCCGGGGGGGATGGGGGGGGGGGATATATCCCCCCCTGAAATGGAGGAGGGGGGGATGGCCTGTACAATCACCCCCCTGAATTTTGAGGGGAAAAAATGGAGGAAGCAGAAATGTGATTGTATCAAGTTTGGCATATTGCATGACGTTTGTCCGCCGGCCTTCAGACAGGTAACAGAGCTGAACAGTATTCTATCTTGAAGGAAAATGTATACACAATTTTCTCAAGCGCTCGCTCGCGAAGAAAGTAACATCGACATACACTGTGAGGTATGGCTCAGACGTTGACAACGTCAAATAGTATAGGCCTACATGTAAACATCCTATGACGCGAGTAACTGGGGACCATCTGCAAAATATGTACGAAAACAAACAAACAAACAAACAATAGCAAAAACTATACCGCCATAATCGAACCCCCTCCATTCCCTGAATCATTATTCAAAAACGACAGTGACTGATGACTCAGTCAGGATACATCCTATGGGCATACCCAGGGAAGATCAGGGGCGTCGAATCTATTGGGGGGGGGGGGGAGCAAAGGGGCATTTGCCCCGCCCCTACGGAAGTATTTAGGCAGACAAATCATTTATGCCCCAAGCAATTCCCGAGATGAGGACAAATCTCGAACTTTCTTAATGGAAAATTGTCCAAATATCGCCAGAACTATGCACCAGATCGTTGTATTGCAATCATAGATGCAAAACTCCGCTATACAGGATCCCTTTCGATAAACTTTGTACACTTTTGACATTGACGTATATTTCCCTAATTTATCAAAGAGTGTGGAGCAGATCTTTCACTTAACAAAAGCACCCTCATTTGAAGAGGCGTCGATGGGGGGGGGATGGTTCCCCCATAAAAGTAGGACAAACAAAAGCGAAAAATATAGCTACAAACGGCAGTTTTTGGAGTGTGAAATGTCAAAATTTTAAAGCTCGCTCGCTCCGCTCGCTCGCATTTAACCGCTATGCCATTCTCCTGATGTTGCTGCCAGTGACTGACAGCAGTTGCGCCCGGTGCGCCCCCTTAATTTTCAAAGCGAAAAATATAGCTACAAACGGCAGTTTTTGGACTGTAAAATGTCAAAATTTTGAAGCTCGCTCGCTTCTCTAGCTCGCATTACTAATAATTATTCCATTCTCCTTGTGTTGCTGCCAGTAATTGCCAGCAGTTTTCGCCCGGTGCGCCCCCTTAATTTCCAAAGCGAAAAAATACAGCCACAAAGGACAGGTTTTTTAGACTGTAAAATATCAAAATTTTCAAGCTCACTCGCTTCGCTCGCTCGCATTTAATCGTTATGTCATTCTCCTGATGTTGCTGCCAATAATTGCCGGCAGTTGCGCCCGGTGTGCCCCCCCCCCTTAATTTCCAACGCGAAAAATATAGCTACAAACGGCAGTTTTTAGACTGTAAAATGTCAAAAATTTCAAGCTCGCTCGCTCTGCTCGCTCGCATTTAATCGCTATGCCATTCTCCTGATGTTGCTGCCAGTGATTGACAGCAGTTGCGCCCAGTGTGCCCCCCTTAATTTCCAAAGCGAAGAATATAGCTACAAACGGCAGTTTTGGGACTGTAAAATGTCTAAATTTTTAATGCAAAAAGATTTCACCGTGGGAGAGGGAAACCCCCTACCATACCCTCCCCCCCCCCCCCGCTTGCTTCGCTCCCTCGCATAACCGCTCCTCCTAAGATCAAATCCTGTCTACGTCGGTGATAGGCCCCATTATTTAGTAGGCCTTCACAGTCATGTCGCACAGGCGGAGCAAGAGCTGAAATACCACGATTTAGTCATTCAATAATATATTGTGAATATTTCATTTTCTTATTGTTTTTTAAAGAAAAGAAAAGACAATTTTCACCAAAAGTGTGCACCAGATCGCTGAATTTCAGGTCTGAAAATGCAAAATCTTCCTCGTGTGGGAGAGGGATACCCCCCCCCCCCCCCCATACACACCCTCCCCCCGTTCGGTCGTTCCGCTCCCTCTCACAGATATTTCAAAAACAAAAAGAAAAATGTTTTCATTATACTTTTAAGGTCTGATTTTCCCCCGAAAGTCATCTGACAAGCAAAAAAAAAGCAACAAGAACAAAAAGTCTTCATATTTTTGCTGCCACTTTCCTCCCACTTTATATTTCATGCAAAAGAGTGGGACATCCGATCCCTGTAAAGTGTATGTGTGTGTGTGGAGGGGGGGGGGGCACCAAGCTTCTCCCCCCCCCCCCCAAAGCTGCGCCGGTCCGGTTGTGGGCTTGTAATCGTGGCGATGGTGACCATCCCCCCCACTCCTCAGTACGGATTTACGCCGTTGGTATGGAGAGAAGGGGGAAGAGAGAGAGAAGCTTTACAAATAAGAGAGTGAGGGGGATCTAAAAGACAAATACAGTATTACTTTTGATACAATGTATCAATTTTGAAATGAGAAAAATGGCAAACATTTTGCAATGTATTTCATTCCATTCAGGTGTCATTAGATTTAAGCGATCATGTTATTTTACAACTCTCTGATACATGTACATGTACCATTGTATAGCCTATTCCATAACTTTCAACTACTCTCCCTTCAAGCTTTCCATCCATGCTCTTCTTCTCCACTCCTTTTCCCTTCAATCTTTCCGGTCAATATCAATCACCAATCAACGGAGATCGAAAAAGTGTTACATTATATACTTACATTCTGTTACATTACTCGTCATGTGTAGGCCTATTGGTCGATATGCGTTTCAATATCGGGGGGGGGGGGCAGAATTGGCTTCACCTTTATTCCCCCCTCCCCACATGCCAGTAAACGCAAAAGTGTAGGCCTAAAGGCACGAAAATGACTCTCTTAATGTAATCCTTTTTGAGCATGCTCAGCGCCCCCACCATCCCTTAAAAAAACTCCAGTATTACATAAATATATATATATATTACATAATATATATATATATATATATATATATATATATATATATATATATATATTGTAGTTGTTCCGCGTATTGGCAGTACTAGAAATAGCAATAATAACGTCACAACAGAGGAATGCAGGGAATGCATTAATGGCCAATCTTGATTTAATGAATAATCCGAATTTTCGAGGATCCTCTTCTTCAGGGATGACAGTGCGAATATTTATATATTCACTGTCATCTCTGAAAAAGAGGAAGGATCCTCGAAAATTCGGATTATTCATTAAATCAAGATTGGCTATTAATGCATTCCCTGCATTCCTCTGTTGTGACTTTATTATTGCTACATATATATATATATATATATATATATATATATATATATATAAAACGAAGAATCGAGAAATAACCAAGAAATGCATTATTTCGCCCATGAAGAATCAGTTTATTGTACTCTTCAGGAGGCTCGACGGGTCTCCCCGTCGAGACGATCATGTTATGTACTGTGTACATTTTCTGCTACTCTTCCGACTGTTGGCGATGAGGCCCTTTTCAGATTCACTGTTTTGGAGCCGGAGATTTGCCATGTCATCTTGCAGTCATGACTACGCGTCATTGGATGCGTCACTATGGACACTGTATCTGTTTAGCGCGGTGACTTCTATGAAAGGTGAGTTTCAAAATCCGTCTGCCCATGATTAGACGTGTTTTCATGTCTGTTTCAGAAACGGGTTTGATTAAGATCTTTTGTCACACCATGGGCACTGATGAAGAGTGTGACCTTGCCTTTCAGTATTTGAGAGCTATGCTCCGTTTTTAAGATCTTCAAGATCTAGGATTTTTTTTTTTTTACGGCGTTCTTCTTCTACTGATTCGTTAACTTATTATCATCAAGATGCCGAGCAGACCAATTTTCTTATTACGTTTCTGTACTGTGTACTTTTTCTGCTACTCTTCCGACTGTTGGAGATGAGGCCCTTTTCAGATTCACTGTTTTGGAGCCGGAGATTTGCCATGTCATCTTGCAGTCATGACTACGCGTCATTGGATGCGTCACTATAGTATATATATATATATATATATATATATATATATATATATGTATATATATATAATTATATATATATATAATATATAATATATAATTATATATATATAATTATATATATAAACACTAAACAAAAAGTAAGTTCCCCCTAAAACAAACATCAATATTTTATGAATCAGGAACATTTGAGGAAATCTTTATACAGGATAATGTAGCTGTAGTTCTCGGCTACCTTTCATGTGAAATTTAGTGGATATCACTGGGTCACGCTTGAGTGAGCATGACTTAAAGTCAAAATGGTCACTTTTTGAAGTTCACAAGCCCAATTTTGCAACTTTGATTTGGTGATATCGGAACAAATTTCAATTTTCCAGGATAAAAATGCATGCAACGTATAATTTATGTGCTTCTTTTCGTACCATGTGACTTGTGCACAAAATTTCACGGTTGAGTGAACACGGGGTGAAAATTATCAAAATGGCCGATTTGACATGTTTCTCGTGGCAATTTCTATCAATTGAGATTGAATTCGGGTGTTGAACAGTTTTTACATACAATTCACGTAATTTCACGGTTGAATGAGCACATTAAAAACAAAGAAAAATAACAATTTAAATTGTGCAGTCAGAATTGCGATAATTTTGCGCTCTGAAATCAACTTTATGATGCTTTTTTATATTGTGCTAATACCCAAACGCATATTAGTGACCACCTGACATTTCAGTCATGCTTCAATAAGCACGTGAGGCTTGAAACCCTTTTTTAAAACCTACATAATGAAAAAATTGGCAGTTTGGCCATAATCCCCATGGTAAGTTCATGTGAAGAGGAGGAATTTATGCTTTAGAAAGCTAACAATGGCTTTTGCATGCAATGTGGTTTATTTAACGGTTGAATGACCACATCAAGAAACAATGATTTATCTTATTAAAACCATCCAGCAGGTGTTGCATTGATCTTCTGCAATTAAAATCAACTGAAAAACATTTCGTTATTGCGTTTAGGACCGATATAAATGTCTCAGCGATCCTTGGCATTCCTTCAAAATTTTACAAGTCAACGGGTACATGGTGCCGGAAACCCTCCTTATAATCCATGGCTACCTTTGATTAAATATTGAAGCATTCGTGGGGAAATTGGTCTACCTTTAGTTTGATGAAATCCCCTTGTTGGAGCAGAGATGAGAAATTATGCAAATTAAATCTTCGGGCCTTTGTTCTCGCTACTGAATACTAATTTTGGCATTGAGTTCTTGATCTTTGTAAAGTCATGAAGTCATGCATTAACTGAAAGGGAAAATAAATGCAATTAATCATTGACATGGTACCAAATTTCACTTTTGTTCAACATCAATATCCTCCCGTGCTGCACATATGCATGGAGAGTCTGGAGACAGATATTGATTGTGGTGAGAAACATGTAGTGGCCTTTATTGTTCATGTGGTGTTGATGATTGTGATGGTGATGATAGTTGCTTAAAATGTTGGTTGACTATTATGCGATCGTTATGGCAATATAACACAGATTGGGGAGCATCTGCACTCACTTTTTAGGCTCTATCCACTAACACCGCTGAACATGTCTTCAAAACCAACCAAATGTAAATCTTATGGGAATTTCAGCCACGAAAATGGTTTTGAACTGCACACTTTGCTCATCTTATGTGCTCACTGAAGCATGTCACAATGTCATTTTTTATCGAAATGTTATTTTTTGCATTGAATTCAGAGTAATTTCTAAACTAAAACATAAAAAACAATGAATATTTCTTATTATATAGGGTAAAAAAGGGTTTTCCAGTCCCACATGCTCATTGAAGCGTGACTAAAATGTCAGGTGGTCACTGTATGCACAGTGGTATTAAACACAATACAAAAAGCATTAAAACAATTGATTTCAGTGCGCAAAATTATCGTAATACTTACTGCACAATTCAAATTGTTATTTTCCTTTGTTTTTAATGTGCTCATTCAACCGTGAAATTACGTGAATTGTGTCTAAAAACTGTTCAACACACGAATTCAATCTTAATTGATAGAAATTACCACGAGAAACATGTCAAATCGGCCATTTTGGTAATTTTCACCCCATGTTCACTCAACCGTAAAATTTTGTGCACAAGTCACATGGTACGATAAGAAGCACATAAATTATACGTTGCATGCATTTTTATCCTGGAAAATTGAAATTCGTTCCGATATCACCAAATCAAAGTTGCAAAATTGGGCTTGTGAACTTCAAAAAGTGACCATTTTGACTTTAAGTCATGCTCACTCAAGCGTGACCAAGTGATATCCACTGAATTTCACATGAAAGGTAGCCGAGAACTACAGCTACATGATCTTGTATTCAGATTTCCTCAGAGGTTCCCGATTCATAAATTACACAGGTTTGTTTTAGGGGGAACTTACTTTTTGTTTAGTGTTTATATAATTATATATATATATATAATTATAATAATAATTATAATTATAATAATAATAATAATTATTATAATCATAATAATAATAATTATTATTATAATTATAATTATAATTATATATATATATATAGTTTATATATATATACATACACATATACATATCATTTTCTGTTCGATGGATCAGTGACCACCAAGAAAGTTTGGTTGACGACCAGGAAAAGACTGTTTGACAGCGGGAAAGACCGCTGACAACCGGGAAAGACCGGTATTATTTCGATGGACAAGCAAACTCAAGAAGGTGTCATACTGGCTGGGACGTCGCCCAGGATAAAAAGGTCCCCGGATTCTTATGTTGATGATCTGGAAACGAACGATGACGACGATTTGAGCCTGCTGGTTTCATCGACAGAAATGATCATATGTGATAGATGTGAACGCCAGTTTAAAGGAGTGAGAGGTCTGAAAATACACAAGAGCAAGACACAGTGCGGTAAGTCTCAAGACCGTTTATTGCCTGTCAATAGTAATTCGGAGCTAGTTGATAGTTTGGATCAACCCCACAATACTCATCAAAAGCTGTTTGAGATTAAGGATCGAAAGGTCTTGCAGAGTCTGGAACGTCGCTCTAACATAAATTGGCCGAAGACGACAAATTCACCGGCTTGGACTGCATTCGATGAAGATGTTACTAGAATAGTAAAATCTTTTATGTATGGCACTATTGAACAAAAGATTGAGAAATACAATACGTATGTCTATGCAGTAGCTGTAGAATATTTTGGAGTGAAAGTTGCAAAAGTTTCTCCACAAATACCTCAAATGAGCAGGAGGAAGCATAGGTTGAAAGGACTTCGTAAGCAACAGAGGATTCTTCGTACTCGATACAAGAAAGCTCCCGACGCAGAGAAGAGTGGAATTAACGAACTTCTAAAGCGAGTGCACGATCAAATCCTAGACCTAAGGAGAAAGGAAAGAGCAGCAAAAAGAAGAAGAGAAAGGAAGCGCACACGAAAGGAGTTCATGCGTAACCCGTATCGCACAGGAAAGAAAGTCCTTAAACCTTCATGCGACTCCAAATCACAGCTTAACTGTAGCAAAGACGACTTAAATACTCATCTGCGTCAAACCTATTCAGGTAATGAAGAGGAGGAGTTTCAGGCATGGCCAGGAAGCGTTCCTGTGGAACCCCCAACCGAGCCCTTCAATGAGGAACCTCCTTCCTTTCATGAACTTCAGGGCATTCTAAAGAAGACAAGGAACGCGTCTGCACCTGGGCAAAATGGAATCCCCTACAAGATGTACAAGAGATGTCCTCGCTTGCTTCGCTTGTTGTGGAGTCTTATGCAGGTAGTATGGCGCACGAAAAAGATTCCAGTAATATGGAGAGTAGCTGAAGGAGTGTACATTCCGAAATCGGGTTCTGCTAACGAGAAGACAATTTCTGACTTTCGTCCAATTTCGCTCCTTAGAAGCAAAACTGTTTTTTGCTATACCTGCAAAACGCATTGAGAAATACATGAGAGCCAACAAATATCTTGACACGACTATCCAGAAAGGTGGAGTTGAAGGTCATCCAGGTGTATGGGAACACATATCTACATTATGGGAGGTCATCAAGGATGCCAAAACGTCTCAAAAGAACCTCTCGGTTATTTGGTTGGACTTAGCGAACGTGTATGGGTCTGTTCCTCATGCAGCAATTAAATTTGCCCTGCAGTGGTACCACATGCCTCCATCGTTAGTCACACTCGTCGGAAACTACTACGCTGGACTTTATGCAAGGTTTTCAGTACGAGATTGGACTTCTGACTGGCAGCAATTTTCTATCGGCATCTTCATGGGATGTACTCTCTCTCCGATCCTCTTTGTTGTCACTTTCAACCTGCTGAACGATTTCCTGAAGCCCACACCCGTCACACACTCACACAATATCGTCTGAAGGAAAAAGACTTCAAAGTTCCTGTACTAAAGGAATATATGGATGATATTACTATCCTCACTGCATCTGTCTCGTCTGCCAAGACGGTGCTAGCAAGGGTTAACGAGTTCATGCAGTGGAGCAAAATGAAGATCAAGCCAATGAAATCCAGGTCCCTTGTTATGGAGAGAGGCAAGGTTGCGGATATTCAGCCCTTCGAAGTAGATGGCCAACTTATACCAGGAGTACAGACTAAACCCGTGAAATTTCTCGGACGTGTCATAGACGGCCGCCTTGACGACAAAGTCGCTCGTGAAGACGTAATCGTGGAGCTGACATCTTTACTGAAGATTGTCGACAAAAGCCATCTAACAGGCATGATGAAATGCTGGATATACCAACACCTCATCGCTCCAAAGATTCAGTGGAAACTGCTAATATATGATGTTCCATTATCCCAGGTGGAACGCATGGAGGTGTGTGTTTCCGTAAAGTTACGGAGATGGTTGGGAGTGAGCAGAATTCTAACCGACATCGCATTGTTCTGTCATCAATCGAAGCTTCATCTGCCGATGGAAGGTTTAGTATCATCTATGAAGAAGACGATAGTCAACGCGACTCAGCAACTTCAACAAAGTTCAGATGAAGTAGTGTCGAGAATTCAACCGAAGGTGAGGTGTGGTCGCAAGTGGAACCCAGATCTAGCCATTGAAAGGGCCGAGGGCGCCCTTCGCATGGAAGACTTGGTACAGGGTCAGTTCGGACGTCAGGGCCTAGGGTCAGGTCAAATCAGAAAACCAGTTTCTAAACTTAAGCCTAATGAGCGCCGTGCAGAGATTGTCAGCTTAGCTGTGAGGGAACATGACGACATCCAGTATGTCCGCGCGGTCCAGATGTCGGTGCAAGGGGCATGGACTTCGTGGGAAAATGTGCGACAGAGAAAGCTTTCATGGAGAAATCTCTTCGACACGAGTCCTAGACTCCTTCAATTTCTACTTGGCGCGACGTATGATACCACACCATCACCCGTTAACCTAAAACGATGGGGTTTAGCGCATGAAGACTCTTGCAACCTGTGCAAAGAGAGAGCCACCACTACACATATTCTCGCGGGATGCCCCACGAGTCTCGGACAGGGAAGATACACTTGGCGACATAATCGAGTTCTGCGCGTTATCGCCGAGGCATGCAGCAATCAAATTGGACAATGCAACACCAAACCTATTCAAGCCAAACGATGTCATGTGAATTTTGTGAAGGAAGGTGAACAAAGCAAGACAAAATCACAGAGGGCCTTTTCTTCGTGCTTAGATGAGGCAAATGATTGGAAAATCTTGGCGGATCTAGACAAGAAACTTGTCTTCCCTCAAATTGTTTTCGTCACCAGCCTACGCCCGGATATCGTGATATGGTCGGAGGAAAAAAGGCAGGTGTTTATCATTGAACTGACTGTACCAGATGAAGCAGGCATGCAAAGAGCTCGCGAGAGAAAACGTGACAAATACGAATATCTCGTTTTGGAGATTCAAAAACGGAGATGGAAGGTAGACCTTTGGACAATAGAGGTCGGCTGCCGTGGATTCTCCAATGGGTCTTTAGCTTACGTCCTACGACGTCTAGGTTGTGGAACGAGGACGACAAGGAGAGTAGAAGGAGAAGCATGCAGCCGTGCTGAGAGGGCCTCATTTCACTTGTGGTTGATGAGAAACGAGACTCAGTGGTCCACGCCTACCTATATGACGTCATAATACCTACTCAGAGACAATAACCATGGTGCCCAACAACGCGAGTACAACTGTGGCAACGCGCGTACAACTCTTGCAACGCGCGCGCATGGTTTCATCACCTACTCGGATCATTTGAAATGCAAGTTAGTTGAAAAATCCGTTCGGCCAGGAGCAAAGGTATTTTGTACGTTTGCTTCAGAAACGGATTTAATTTTACATCTTTTTCGCACCCTGGCCGCTGACGAAGAGTGCGACTACCTGCTTGTACAATTATGACTTGCGAGCTCCTCCGGCAGGAAGGAGTTTCCTGAATTTGCCGTTTTGGTTTTTCATATACATATATATATATATATATATGAATAACAGCAAGATCTACATAGGTGAGACGAAACGGAGACTAGCAGACCGCGCAACCGAACACCTCCGATCAGTAAGGCTCAATACACCGGGACTTCCAGTGGCCCAGCACTTCAACCGGCCCGGGCACACCATTAACCACCTGAAGATCGGTGTAATGACGACCTGTCATAATGGCCCAGACGAAATCCGCAAACTACGAGAAGAGCAACTAATCTATCGCCTCGGCTGCCTTCACCCCAATGGACTGAATGTTTCTTTCCGTTCTTTCTCCGTTAGGGAATAATCCTTCTTTTTTATCTTCGTCTCCTTCTCCCTCTCTCTCTTTCTCTCTCTCTCTCATCTGCAATTTTCTACCTCCTTGCTTTGTGACGTGCTTTCTCTTTGTTCTTTGTGACGTCCTATTTTGTACGCTTCTTGTATTTTCCTTACCTTCCTAGTTTTCTTTGTGACGTCCTACCTTGTGCGCTATTTGTCTATGTGCGCCCTTGTGCGCTTTTTGTGTTTGTGCGCATCTTGTTATGGACGCGCTACCATCACAGTGACGACGCATCTTTTATTTTGATCTGCTTCAAAATAAAGTGTCAAATGTATTGACTTGACAAAACCCTATGGGCGAAAATTCGTCAAATTTACGTCTTCAACGGAGTTTATATTGACCTACTGTTGTGAATATATATATATATATATATATATACATAATATATATGTATATATATATTTATTTATATATATAATCTTTGGTCAGTGTAGCCCATTATGCATCCCCATCATACACCAATAAAGTTGGGGTCTTCCATGGAACCCGCAATAATATTGATCACTGTTGTGCATGATTGATGAGATATCACAGATTATTATCCATACAGAGGATTTTTAGAGCCCAAATACAAGTGTTATTTTGTCGACGAACATCATAACACCTCCGACCCACTTAGAAAGTTTGTTGAACTCGACCAATATTTTTTTTGCCGAGGCGACCAATATTCAAAATATTGGACGGCAAGAGGGGGATTCCCCAAAGTTTTTTTATAAACTGCACCGTGATTGGCTGAGATATATACGAGATGACCTGAAATATGAAGTAAAAGCGTCTGTGATTGGTCAATCACGAATTAATTAAAATATCGTTTTTTCTAAAATTCTGTGTTTATACAAACAAATTTTATATATCAATTAGTTGAAATTGTTTTGCATACAATTTTTCAAAATATCACTTTCATACCAGGAAATTAAATTTAGGTTTGATGAAAACAAAGGCGACGATTGATCAGCTCAGCGCTACTGCTAGATAGCCCGCGCGCGATATACAAATACATGTAGCCGGCCACCGCCGCTTGCATTTGCATGCATGTTACGTTATGTGTATACTAAGTACAGTAGGCCATAGCTGATAGGACTACAGTACGAGTAATTCGATCTTTCACGATCTACGGAAGATGCGGCGTGATTTGTGTCTCAGATCTCGGATACAAGAACATCTAATTCTGGTGTAAATTAGCTAGATCTCGGCCTAACAGTAACATATCTGCTACCATGGATTCGATCACTGTTTTATCAGGGAATGAAGTAGATCTAGATTAACTAACACTGAAGAGTGTACCATACCCCATGTCAGGATCAAGTACAGTAGCTAAGTAAGAGACCATACAGCACTCTGAAACAGAAAGGGTAAGTGAAAATATTCTTTGCTAAAATCCTCTGTAGGATAATAATGATAATATCAGATGTCCTATTTTCGATTAATACAAGGAAATATAGGACTCGCTAAGCAAAATATTGGACTCGTCTTCGACTCGTCCAATATTTGTGCATAGCTCGTCCAATATTTCCTTGTATTAATCTCAAGGCCATCCAATATTATATAAATATTCATTGCTTTTTAAAAATCTCTTTCCTTATGATTTTCTCTCTCTCCCCCTCTCCTCCTTGTCAGATTTTTTTTTGTATTGTTTTGTTTTTCGCACTCTCACTCGTTTACATACGTATTTATACATGTATACTAATTGGATGCAGGTCTATACACGGCAAGCAAAACTTTCACAGCGCGTGCGCGTGCACACACTCACTGATGCACGTGTACGAATCGAATCGTCGCGAGAGCGGAGGTACAACAGTATACAAATGACGCACAGCTAGGTCTGAGTGCGTCAGTCGGAATTGTGTGCATAAGGTAACTATGGAATGCTTAACCCACGAGGCGAAGCCGAGTGGGTTTAGGCTAAATTCCATAGTTACCGCATGCACACTATATTCCGACTGACGCACGAAAAGACATGTGCGTCATTTGATTTATAGAATGGGTAATTTTCTTGTCAAAAACCCAGTTTTCTATCGTGTTACCCGATGACAAAATTACTGGATGCATTTCCTTTTGGCTTTCCGTAAAGGGCATGCATACCCGTACTTACCGTTTTTAACGGTAAGCACTATCTGGGCACCCGTCCCGCTTCATCATGAATATTCATCATCTACATGTATCCGTAATAGGGCCTACCGTTAAAATACATATTTTTTTCATTTCCCGGTAGCGTTTTTACATTTCTCGGCAAAACTGAACATTTTTCCATCTCCCGGCGAGACGTTTTAACATTCCCCGTTGATGCAATTTTTCGAGATTTTTACATTTCCCGGCCATACGTTTTGCACGTATCCAGCGTTCTGCCATTTACTAGTACAGTATCTTACTGCCTGATGAATATTCATGATGAAGCGGGACGGGTGCCCAAATAGTGCTTACCCCAGTTAAAAGGTAAGCACTATCTGGGCACCCGTCCCGCTTCATCATGAATATTCATCATCTACATGTATCCGTAATACCGTTGAAATACATATTTTTTTCATTTCCCGGCAGCGTTTTTACATTTCTCGGCAAAACTAAACATTTTTCCATCTCCCGGCGAGACGTTTTAACATTCCCCGTTGATGCAATTTTTCGAGATTTTTACATTTCCCGGCCATACGTTTTGCACGTATCCAGCGTTCTGCCATTTACTAGTACAGTATCTTACTGCCTGATGAATATTCATGATGAAGCGGGACGGGTGCCCAAATAGTGCTTACCCAGTTAAAAACGGTAAGCACTATTTGGGCACCCGTCCCGCTTCATCATGAATATTCATCAGGCAGTAAGATACTGTACTAGTAAATGGCAGAACGCTGGATACGTGCAAAACGTATGGCCGGGAAATGTAAAAATCTCGAAAAATTGCATCAACGGGGAATGTTAAAACGTCTCGCCGGGAGATGGAAAAATGTTCAGTTTTGCCGAGAAATGTATGGATGCATGGCCAGCCATGCATAAGTTTTTACTGGATGCATGGCCAAGCTGAGTGCGCGAACGCTTGCTTTAGTGCGCGAACCTTTGTTACAAGTACGCGTACTCTTGCTAAGTGCGCGATAACATGTTTACCACTGTGACTCAGCGTGCGGCCAGTAAAAATGAACACATAGCTCTCGACCAATCAGATCGCAGGATTCTCGCTACCCATTCTATAATACCCAGTACTCACAGAACTCTTGATCTCCCTAACCCTAATCCTAACCCTAACCATCAAACTCTAACCCTTACCCTTACCCTAACCCTAACCCCAACCCTAACCCTAACCATAACCATAACCAAAAACCCTAACCCAACGTTTTTCCCATAGGTTTAACACGCGCCATGCCCCAATTCGAAACCGCGTCTAACGGTTGATCACAGTGGCTAGTATTTTCGTCAAGTTTTCTATGTGCTTGTAAATATCTGTAAATAAATTGTATTATAATGTAAATAGCACCAGTCTGCAAGAATCTTCAGTCTATTGAAGGAGGCAGACTTAATCAGAAGAAGAAGAAGAATCTGTGCCGTCTTAAAAAAAAACGCCAACGGTAACAAACAACCCAAGTGGAGTAAACATAGACGCATCACGAGCGGTTTCATCGAATTTAATTGCGAAAAAACACAGGCTTGAGTTCGAGTACGAGTGTAAATACAAAATACGCCGCCGCCCTAACGCTCTGCAATGTGATCAGCACCTCGTAAGTTTGAAATTTACAAGTCTGAGAGTGCATCTATCTGTTTTATGATTGTTTTTTTGTTTGTTTTTTTAGTCTTTAAGAAGTAAGAAGTTCACAAGCGCTTGACCCTAAACTTAGCGGGGATACAGACGAGCTTACTGCTGTAGACCCTTGGCCTAGGGCCTAAACCTTACGTTGTTCAGCACTCAGTGTGGAATGCTAAGTTCAGTCCCACACGTTTATTATTCCGTTTGTAACATTTGGTTTGTCCTCTATCATGTCTATCTGTACCTGTATCTGTAACAAGTTGTAACGGATAGGTTTAGTCAGCCAAATGTCCAAGATACATCCACGCTAACTCTCAACTAACTATACACAGCCCAGTCCGGCCGCTGTATGGCTTCGCACAGCATCTAGTCGCATGGTCGGGCTATTCAACTCTCAAACAACAAAGAGTCACTCCCAAGTTGTTAAAAATTCAAGATTAACGTTAATGATATTAATAATACGATGATATCTGGAGTGTTGTTAGCGTTTGTGAAACTAGGTGTTACCTGTCACGTCAAAAGCAGTCACAAGTTGCTGGCACCACAACCGAGAAAAATAATTTTTTGAGTTGAGGTAGGCAGGATCCTAGGCCTACCGATAAAAATTTGAAATCTTGATTTTTTTTGCTGATTGGAAACTCCTCTACTCTAGCCTAACTAGATCTAGAGTAACAGTAACATGTTAGTAAGTTAGATCTAACTTGTTAGGCTAGCTAGTTCTGGGATTGACCGAAAGATCGGTCTGTATCTGTCCGTCGGGGAATGTTCCGCGGAGACTGCGTCTGGCTTCACGGATCGACAGCGTTAATGGCAAAATATAAAAGAGGCCTCCGGACTGACGGATCTTTCTGTCTAGTTCTGGGATAACTGCGAAACACAGCCCGAACGCAAAGCGTTCCACAGTGGGGTTAACTGTGTACAGGGAGCACCTGGCCCAGGGTTAGTTCAGGGATGACCAGGACGACCAGATGCGTCCCGGCAAATCGTGAAATCGGCCGCACTGTTGTGTGCGCGCACCCGTGCGTTAGCAAGCAAGGTTAGGTTAGGGTTAGGGTTTAGGGTTAGGTAGGGTTGTATTTATGAATACTGTATACGCCAATATTTTCGTGTACAGATATTTTCGCGAATCACGGTATCAGTGGCATTTTCGCGTGTTAAATTCGCGAGTGATACTAGTAGTGGTATTGTAGGGTCTACTGCCAAGCCCGAGAAACACGTTCAAACACTTGCCAATGTACTCGAAGACACAATTAGGTAAACTTGACATTAATTTCATCTCTTTTTCCGGCATGTCAATCAGTGTGTCCCAAACCTGTCGCAACCTGGGTGTAATGCTAGATTGTAATATGAGTTTTTATGACTATGTCTCATCAAGTTTCTAGCATTTGTAGATCTGTAAGATACCAACTTCGTAATATCGGCTTCATTAGAAAATATTTGAACCGCTCTTCTACCGAAAAATTAGTCCATGCCTTGATATCCTCTAGGCTCGATTTTGGAAACTCTGTCTTATTTAACTTACCACAAACTCAGCTCTCCATGCTACAGAGGCTTCAAAATGCGGCAGCACGCATCATCACACTATCCAAGAAGCACACTCACATCACCCCTATTTTGAGATCACTTCATTGGTTACCAGTCAAAGATCGCATTATTTTTAAGATTTTACTTTTGACTTTTCATTGCATTCAGGGCGCTGCTCCTCAGTATAACATTGACTTACTCCATAATTACATCCCTGCTAGATCTTTACGCTCATCCAACTCCGGTTCTCTGATATTTCCAAGATTCACTACAATATGGGGCACACGTGCCTTTGGCCATGCTGCTCCCACCTTATGGAATAACTTACCTTCAGCCGTTAAAAATTGTTCTTCATCAGACTCCTTTAAAAGCAGTCTAAAAACTCACTTGTTTAAAGCCTCAATTTGATTACTCATTACATGTACTTGATATTTGTATGTCTTTTACTTCGTCACTTTCTCTACCTTCCGCGCCTAGAGCACTCTGCAGAGTGGATTTGGCGCTATATAAATCATATCAATTATTATTATTATTATTACTCGTAACGTTTTTCCATTTGCATTGTGACTTCAATGAAAATAGAAAAGACACAGTAGAAGATTTATAAAACGAAACAATTACGGCATTCACAAGTACTCAGTACCTACCAAATGTTGCAACATAGATAGACGACAAAGTTTCAGAGCTGCGCTAGCGCTAGCGACAGTTGTACATGGATCCTATTATACACGGCCCTGTGCTGTCGCTGTACACAAGTTTTGTGCTAGCTGTGCACGGGGCGTTTGGTCGGGCTAACATGCATCCTATAACTATACACGGCGGCCCTGCGCACACGGCGTCTGGTCGGGCTACATGCATCCCTAGGCCTCATAGATCGCTGTACCCAACCACGTCGGGCCGGTGTTCGTTCGCGTAGGGTATAGCACAGAGATTGCACATTTTAATGCATGTTTAGCAATATTGCCCTTCTACGATCGGCCGCACCGTAGTACCATACGTACTGGCCGGTTGTAAACAGCCGCGTTCTGGTCCGGCCAGCGTTGGATGCATTTTGTCATCAATTTGTACATAAGGTATGACAGGGTAATATTTTTGCGCGTCTTTGATTTCACGATCAGCCTGAAGCTCGCGAAAATAAAACCCTCGCGAAAATAACGGCGTATATGCACCAATGCTTTGGTCGATGTGATTGATATTCAAGAATTGACATCTTACCAAAGTTGTGCATGATAAAATGTCTTTGTATCCAAATACAGATTGCTTCCTGTATTTTGAATGCCAATGTTTATGCAATGTTTTGACTCCTTGCCTCAGTATGTGATTGTTCGCCCTTTAGCAAACATTTCTGCCCACTATTATGATTTGATTAGGGTTGAATTATTCTAAGAACAAAGATGTTTTCCTAAGTGTGTTTTTTTTTTCATAAAACTGAATGACTACGATTAAAATTTGTTTCTCCCACTCTGGGAAAAAAAAATATGTAACTATTATTAATACTGAAAGAGAATGTTCATGTAGCAAGGTCAGTACAATGTAGGTGTGAGTACAAAATCAGTTTGCTAAAACTAATACACACCAGCCAAATGAAAATTGTGCATAAGTTGAGTCAGGTTTGCACAGATCCTCTGATATTGGAAGTTAATTGCAATGTTATCATAATTTTTAATGCCAAACCTGTTTTATTCTCTCCAAGATTTTCAGGTACACATTGCCTCCAATACAGAATCCAACAGTTTTCACTCATGAATGGGTAAACTATAATTTTGCCTTTATTTTATATATTGGCATTTTTCAAAACTTTTACACCCTTTCAAGGATATTTGGACCATGGAATGTTCCAGGAAATTTATTAAAACTAGAAAATTTGACTGATTATCATTTTGAGCTATCTTACATGAAAGGAGGTAGTGTCCCACCATGTTGTAACCTAATGATAGCAATGAAAACTTCAGGAAATTTTATGAAGATTAAATTTTCTAGTGCTAAAGTAATGTATAATATTTCATGAACAACGTGATTGCTATGTGATCTAAGTATATTAAAGCTTCTTAAGAAGAAGAAGAAGAAGAAAAGAAAAACATGTTTACTGATAAACAATATGATCTGTTTAATAGTAATGTCTCATGTGTGTAAATGAGTTTGTATGTGTGCGTGTGAGTGTATATAATATGTCAGCGTTTTTATGCACCTGTGTATGTGTAATGCACTGATCAATACATGTATTATATCATTGTGTGTGTTCATGTTTATGATAATCTTTTTTATGATGCTGATGTGATAAATGGCCAAGGCATGTAGAATAATATTTTAATACACTTGGGTATGTTGAATCTTCATAACTATGTGTGTGCGTATGTGTGTGTGCATGTGAGTGTGTGTGTGTGTGTGTGTGTGTAGGCCCTACAATAAGATTCTCCCACATGCACGCGGACACACACACAAACAAATGCACTGAATTTTTTTTCTTTTTTTTTGCCTTGAATGATTAGTCATTTGATTAATAACATGTCTTTGAACAGAATATAAAGGCATTTGCCTTGACCTCTGACGGTCAGTCAGTGCTCTCTCTCATATGGTCTTGAACCACTTTGCTCTTGTCCTCCTTTGCATAGCCAGCATCAGGAAAAGCTGAAACATGAGATATAATGCAACTATTAAACCAAAACTTCACTTTTTTTTTTCGAAGTATATGGCTAAAAGCAGTGCTTTACAAATGTGTATGTATTTCAGCTTAGAAACACTATGGGAACTATACTGCGGCTAGCAGCCCCATACGCATAACTGCGGCCAGCAGCCCCATACGCATAGCGTCATGGGGCTGTGAACTGTAGCATAGAGGATCATGATGGATGTTTTATCGCGGACAAATATCAACTTAAAATCGGGAAAAAATCTTCAATTTGAAGACTTATTAATAAATTTGAAGTATTGATAACAGAGTTCGTGCAAGGTTTGCTTCTGCAAATAGTTCCTTTCTGTTCAAATTGATGACTAAATGTGACTCGGTCGAGAGGAAACTGGGAGAGCTACACTGAATTGACGGCCAGCGCATGCACACACAGACATCTAATATCCAGTCAATGGATTCGAAATTTGTGCGCAGTGATGTGTGCGCCTGCGCTGACCGTCAATTCAGCGTAGCTCTCCCAGATTCCTCTCGACCTAGTCATATTAAGTCATCAAATCGAACAGAAAATGACTATTTGTAGAACCAAACCTTGCACGAACCCTGTTGTCAATACTTCAACCTTACTTGTAAGTCTTCAAATTGAAGAATTTTTGTTCGATTTAAGGTTGACGTTTGTCCGCGATACTACCCTGTCATGATCCTAAATGCTACAATCCGCAGCCCCATTACGATATGTGTATTGGGCTGCTGGTCGCAGTTTATAAAATATGGATTTTCGCGAAAACTACAGGATATTTCGAGGAGAACTTTTTACAGTATATTTAGGATGTACAAAACATCACATTTCCGCATTCTTAAAGTAGTGCCAGTGTTGCTGGAACGAAATCCATTTTCTAAGCCTCTTTTTCAGCTTCACCCCATGGCCTAATATTTTGCACAATTATTTATTTTCTCTCCAAAGATCATGAAAGGTGCAGGATCCACAGTCTGTTGATGAATGGCTGAAACTGCCAAATAAGTATCAAGAAAGTAACCCTGCACGCACTGGAGTTGAACCATGGCTGGAGGAATAACCATTGAGCAGCAGCTCCAGGATATGCTGTCAGAAGTCCTGGTAAGTGAAATAGCAAAAGCTTCAAAGGCACATTGAGAGATCAATTTCTGCTTCTGACATCATACAGTAAAGTGTGGCAAAATGGAACTGAACAATTCCATTGTATCTTCCAGTAATTATAATGACAGTAATACAGTACTCTCTGCTTAGTCAGGTAGTGTCCAGCAGAGCATTTTTTAACCCAATTAAGTGGAGTAACCAATTAACCGGAAAGCTTGTTAATTTATTCAAAACGCATATCACTGTACCACATATTTGTCACACATCCCTTTGCATCAGACACACGGCACGGTACATCATTTACAGCTCATCTAAAGTCACACAGTAGCCGTAGTTAAGTATCTGCAGCATAATTTTTCAAACAATCTGGTTGCAGTCCTGAGTCCTCATCAATAGTCAAGGCGCAGGGACCCAGAAAAAAATGACTTCGTTTAACCCACCCCGCAGAAAAGGTTTGACTGCATGGGGTGGTCGGCTTGACCCTCTGGAACACCCCTAGGTACAACTGTAGTATGTGATTCCAAATTGTGGTATCAATAAAATTTTACAGGCCACTTTAGTTGCGACAAGACCTTATTCTTCGAGAAAGAGTCTGCGCACGCTAAGACTAGTACACATACCACTAGCGCTGCTACAGGCACAATGCCAGTGGTGCTTGTAGTAGTCTTAGCGCATACAGACTTTTTAGGCGACAAACAAGGGTTTTTGCCTGCGAACTAACTTTTCACGCCAAGCTGGGGTCGGTGTAGTGTAGTTTCTAGACGTTTTTAAAGCAAGCCGAGTGAGAGCCCATACCCAGTGATTGCGATGCTAGAACCGTTTTTTGTCGCAATCACTGGGTATGCGCCCTCACTCGGCTTAGCGCAATACAGCGGGCTTCTGCACAATACACAAGCTGCAACTCAGAGAAATAAAGACGAAATAAAAACGGCTAGAAAATAAGACTAGGGTCGGTGACGCTTGTCGCTATTGGGGCACTTTAAATGACAAACTTATCACAGTTTTTGCATTTATTTCATGAAGAATTCATCAAAACTGCATAAAACTATAAATGTACACGTTGCTAGAGATGTCACCAATACAGTGGGATTCATTGTAAGTTATAATATTGTGCATGGTTACCATGGTAACCGGATGCCTACAGGTGATTGGTAACCCCCTAAAATATCTGGAATTTAGACAGGTTTGTTTCTTTTGCCTTGCGTGCACATCACCCATTGTAGATCGGATTTTAAAGTACCTACCTCAACACTGTAAGATTAGCCTGGATAAAGGGGAAAAGACGCCCGAGAGTTTTCCCTCATTCTCTCTTAAGCATTTATTCATTACTGCACGTTTTGATACAAAATTGATATACATATCATGATTTTTCATTTTATTCGATATATAGTTTTTTTTTACAAAAGCTAACGAACACCAAAGTATGCTTAATTCTTTGTTGGATAATCCAGCGCACGTGTACATTCCTTCTTTAGAAAGGAATTTATCTGCATTCTTGAATAAACTTCCTTTACGAACATGAACAGTTATTGCTTTCCTCTGCTCTTTTCCAGGATTGTTTTGAATAACCATCGCTCTGTAAATACTCAAAAGAGCTAACATTAGAATATAATTGGCTTTGCTCTCTATATTCACCTATATCTTTAAGGGAATTTGTGTCCATACATTACTAAAAATTACATTTGCCTATATACTTTGAAGTCAAATTTGTGTTGAAAGTACGACGGATGCAACTTTTTCATGCATTTTACTATTTGAAAATGATATCTTTCTTTCAATGGCCGTTTATTATGCCTTTGTTTACAAATTTTGCTGTAACTTGAGAATGCTTCAATATATTCTTCACATAAGTGGTACACAATGCAGAAGGAAGGACATGCTTATTGAGCTTTTTGAAATTATGGGCTTTAGTTTTTGAGTTATTGACAGCTGAACCCTGATTGGATAATACTGGTTGCCTTGGCAACAAAAGAAAACTTTTTTTCTTTACAATCAATAAAAAGTGGTTTTTTTTTATTGCATCTATAAAATAAAAAAAAAATTCAAAGTTTGCAGCAGTAGGAGGCATTTGGGGGTTACCAATCACCTGTAGGCATCCAGTTACCATGGTAACCATGTACAATATCATAACTTACAATGAATCCCACTGTATTGCTGACATCTTTAGCAACGTGTACATATATAGTTTTATGCAGTTTTGATGAATTCTTCATGAAATAAATGCAAAAACTGTGATAAGTGTGTCATTTTCAGTGCCCCAATAGCGACAAGCGTCACCGACCCTGGTCTTAATTTCTAGTCGTTTTTATTTCGTCATTATTTATCTGAGTTGCAGCTTGTGTATTGTGCAGAAGCCTGCAGTATTGCGCTAAGCCGAGTGAGGGCGCATACCCAGTGATTGCGATTCGGGCGTCGCAATCACTGGGTATGCGCTCTCACTCGGCTTGCTTCAACTCGGAGAAATAAAGTTGAAATAAAAACGGCTAGAAACTAAACTACACCGACTCCAGCTTGGCGTGAAAAGTTAGTTTGCAGGCAAAACCCTTGTTTGTCGAAGAAAAAGTATGTGTGCGCTAAGACTACTACACGCAGCAGTGGCACTGGCGCCTGTAGCAGTGCTAGAGGTGCATGTAATAGTCTTGGCCTGTGCAGACCCTTTTACGTTCATTCCAACAAATAATGATGAAAAGTGGCCAGTAAAATTCTACTGACACCACAATTTGGAACCACATACTACCTGGGGATGTTCATGGAGGTCCCATCTACCACCCTGTCTGGTCAAACCTTTTCTGCGGGGTGGGTTGAACGAACTCCTTAATTAAGCCTCTTACAGGAATTAGCGCCTTGACTACAATTTGAAACTAGATTCCTTTGTACGTATGCAGCCAAATGCTGCATGACGAGTCATGACGAGTCCTGCTACGTCCCCATGTTTTTTTTTTTAATTAACAGCGTGAAGAAAGGTTAGAGTCTTGATGGAGTTTTATTCTTCATTTTTCTTGAGAGCTCACCAAAGCTTATAGGCATATGTACAGTGATTAGCGTGTCACTGTGTGTGTGTGTGTTAGTGTGTGTGTGTGTGGGGGGGGGGGGTGTGTAGTGCTGGTGCAAGGGTTCATACATGGCATGCAAAATGTGTCTACTTGTACCAGTGATATTGCAAATCGGTCGACACTGCACATTTAACATGTTAAAACGTCAACCTAAGCTCTCTACCGACTTTCAGCACCCCAGAGTCTATTCATGATTTATATTTTCACAAATTTTAAAGACTTCCTGCAGAAAACCATGGAAATAAATGGGGTTAATCTGGAAAATTTCTACCCATTTATCCGGAATGCCTACCACATTATCCGGTAAATATAACACACGTTGGGAGCTGTTTTTCACTTTGTAAGTCAGTTAAAGGGGCATTCCGGACGATTTTCATAATTTCACATCATGTAGTACATAAATCAACAGCTCCATGTGTATAGATTCGTAGAATTTATTGTGGTTCTTGAACAGAGAAGCCAATAAATTGAAAATCTTAAACAAATTACACTGAACAGTGATGATGACATCAGAGCCTCATATATCTAAGAAATGTAGCAGTGTAATTCCATTACAATACCGCTTGCTCAACAAGTTCACCTGTGAAAAATCCATGCATACCTTCTTCTTTTGTTCTGCTTCCTTGAGCCCCAACTCATGCATTCTTATGGTGAGGCTGTCATGTCATCATCCTTGTTCATTGCAATTTGTTATAAATTTTGAAAACATTCTCATTACTTATCCCAATCACTATAAATTCTGAAACTCCGTACTCAGTTGGACTAATTTATAGTTGTTCAAATGTAAAAGTGTGAAAATCATCCGGAGGTCCCCTTTAAGTGGAGCACCTGATTAGGCAGTATCTGATTAAAGCGGAGAGTACTGTATTACAGGTGCTGTATTACAGGTGCATGTGATGTAACAGGAGCTGATCACATAAAGCATGTACGGGTACATGGAATGTAAAGGGGGTATCTCACCGGGCTTGAAACTAGTTCGCGACTAGTTCGCGACTCCAGATTTTGCTAGTTGCCGAGAGGTCTCCGCGACATCTCCGAGACGTCTCCTGAAAATTACAGAGTCTCCGATTAGTCGCAAGAAATTTAAACATGTTCGATTTTTCGCGAAGTCTCCGCTACGTCTCCACGACGTCTCCATCAGTTGCGGAAACGTTGCGGAGACCAATCATATCCGCGACTGCTGAGATGTCTCCGCGACGTCTCCGCGATGTCTCAGAGACGTCTCAGAGATGTCGCCGAGACCTGCTTGAGACTAGAAAAACTGGTGAGAGGTCGCGGAGACATCTCCGCGACTCTATTTGACACTGTTTGACCTACTTTAGAAACCATGTGACCATCTGCATGCTGACATCCTGCCTAGATCAAGTCAGGTGATCCTGCAACGGCTCCCTCATATTTGAAATTTTTTGACACCTGCCATAACTCGTCTCAGAGACGTCTCCTTGGTGAGACAGGAAGACATTTTTATGTCGGAGACGTCTCCACGACTGCTGCGACTGATAAGTTGGAGACGTCACGGAGATGTCTCCGTTGGTGAGATACTAGCTTAAAGATAAATGTTTGAAAGCTGGGTTTCTTGTTTTTTTCATGAATACTGTGTATATATTGTACATGATTTTTTCATGATTATATGTATCTTAATGTATAATTAAGATTCCTCTGTAATTACAGATTACCAAATTTGCTCAAGTGTGTAAACCTTCTCCATGATTTGAATGTACCACCAACCTGGCTAGTGGGGGAATGTTAGATGCCATTTTCATGACAATCAGACAAGGAAATTCACTACAAGTGCATAGGAAGGAAATAAAGTGCTTGGTCTCTGCATCTTTTAAAGCAAGGACTTAGAAATTTGCATGGGTAAAAGCCAAAACTAAGATATCCATAAAACTTGATGTTCCCTTGCGATCTTTCTCCGTAGCCAGTGTTACTGTCAAGTAGCACAATTTTTAACCATTCGAATGTGATGTTGCCAGTGGAGATATTATACACATTCAAGGGTGTGTACAGTTCTGGTCGAGGTGAAGATTTAGCTTTTAAGGTTTTGCGAGATATTCAAAAACTACTCTATGAGATGTCAAAGAGCATGCAGTTCTAAGGGGTATCAAAAGTTTATTCGGGGTGAAAATCAGTTTTGAAATGGCTGAGATATCCAAAAACAAGGTGAAACAAAGATATCCTAATAAAGTTGTGGCATGTCGCCTTTTATTATTAGCACTTTTTTGGATATGTTATCTCAGCCATTTGAAAACCAATTTTCATCAAATAAACGTTGAATCCTTCTTAAAATTACATGCTCTTTCATATTTCATAAGAGGCTTTTCATTATCTCACTTAGGAATGTTCAAAACATGAATCCCTACCTCAACCAGTACTGTACAGTCCCTTGAAGCCACAAAGACAAACCTGTGTATTGAATTTAATTACAAATCAACCTTTAATAGCTAACTGTGAAAAAAGGAATGTTTGCATGCAATTTAATTTCGCAAAATTCGCGAGAGCCAAGATTCGCAAGATTGAAATGCATGCGAAAGTTCTTGTCTACGCTATATGCATTGAATGTTAGAAGCAACTCAAGAAGATTTCATGCTGCGAAAAAGGTCGTCGGTCCCAATTCACGAAAATAATGTGTTTGACAGTATTTTACTCTCATTCTTCGATTCAAATGCTAATGTCCAGCCTAGTGAGAAAGTACAGGTATTCTTTCCTATTTGGTGTAATGTAAATGATACCATACAGCTGCTGTCTGCATGGTCTATTAAACTGGTAGGCATTTGTGTTTATTTTGATACTAGTTATTATGGCTGAAAGCGAGTGTGCTTTGTAGTGCTAAGGAACCTTTCTAGCAGAGAATGAAATGTGGCTTACCATTCTAAGCTATGAAAATCTAGATTAAAGAATGCAATTTGATATACTACCTGATATGCTTCAACAACAAACATTGTCAATTTGTTGTTGTTGAAGGTCCTTGTTGGGATCTTCAACTGTTGACATATTATGTAGACTGCTTTTTTGTGTACAAATTCTGCTGTAAATGCAAATTAATCATCCCCAATATTGAGGGTCCTTCCCATTAAAAACGTACAAGTAAAAAACCACAAAATTTGTTAAATTATCTTTCAAGGTTGTTCGTGTTGTTCATAGTACCAGGTAATGTTTTCATTTTCCTTCCTTATTTCTTGGTAGAGAACAACTGCTATTGAAGAAGCATTTGCTGGGTAAGTTTACCAATTATCTAAGTATTTTATCCTCTTCCTGCCTTTAATGCCACATTGGCAGACAGATGTGACTCCATGAAACGTATGTGAAGAGTTGAGACTTGTCCATTTCTGAAATCATGACTCTTTTTCCGATACTTACACATACAATTACTTTCAGTTGAGAAGAAGTGTTTCATTATTGTATAGTCTGTACTGCAGCTCAAGATTGAATCATGAAAGGTGCCCTATCTCTCCCAATCTCTTTCTTAGGTAGATTTTGTGAGCCATGTATAGCTTCTTGTAAATAGTACACATTTGTTGTGAGTTTTTGTTTTCTTATTTCAGGTTTGTTGTAAGCACTAATGAGGCTGAGAGGAACAAGATCTTGGTTTGTTATGATAACTTCCTGCGATTCTGGTCCAATGTACCTGCGGTAAGTTTTTTTCTAATATAAAGAAATAGATCAGAGAAATTGAGAGGATATTAAATATGTATGATATGTAAATATATGTCTATGTAAACAGGGGTCGACATTCGCGTTTACCTGGTGGCCCAGAGCCACTTAAAATTGATGTTGGCCACTAAATTTCAAAAAGGTTATCTTTTGGTGGCCCAGTCGAACAACTACAATGTAAGGTTCAAAATGGATTGTTACATTTGCTTGTGTTTAGGGCCACAGCATACCCTTTTTTGGCCACCAAAATTTCAGATTTTAAGATTTTAGTAGCCGAAATGTGCAACCAGATAAAAAAAAAGCGTCGAGTCCTCTTGTGTGTACTGTGTTTATATATTTCATGCGAGACAATTATTTTGTGCCTATTTCCTCTCACATGATTTAATGTCAATGTCTCAGTCACACCTTCACATATTGCCGCGCATTGCTGCGCTTTGAGGGGTAAATCAATACACAGCCATACCCAGCAATATGCGGCAATTTTGAAGGTTGCAGTCACACTATTGCATATTTAGCTTGTAAGTAATTTGTATGCCGCCTGTACGAAGACTGCATACAGTTGCCCACAATTGCCTATTACCTTGCTACAGCACACTGCTGCTCATAGCAGTACCAAAGATTACAGTAATACATAAGTTGTTCGCATGGGTTGGTCTCACTGCGTCTCACTGCATGTTCCTGAGTTGGTGCTTCCTTCCCAGGAGTGAAAGCTTCGACTTTTTAATTTTACAAAATTGACTCACATAAATGTTATGTGTCACAATTTCATAAACTGCCTAGGCCTAACAATGTCCCTGTGTTCTTCTTGCATTTTGTGTTATTAAATGTTTCGGTGGTGATAAATCACAATGACTCATTATTTTATGTGTATTTTTTATATTGTTTGAGTTTCATCTGCGGTTGTCTCAATTTTACCTACACTCCTTTCCCAAGGAGTTTGGTTTGTGTACAGAGCAGAGATTATTCATAGGGTCCCTGAGGAAGTGGTTTAAAGTTAGATTTTTGTAACGTGTACCAGAAAGTTGACTGCAGGGAGATGACGTCAAGGTAGAATGTATCTTTAGAGCTCAGATGAGCATCATGCCTCCCCCCCCCCCAACTTTTGTTCATCTATATATCATCTGCTAGGTATCTGCCATGTATCAATATTTCTTTTGTCAGGAATCACAGGAACAGATGTTGAAGCTGTATGTGAATAATATTCACACCCTCAAATCCAATCAGAGAATTAGGTTACTCTGTGACATCCTTGGTACTGCTGTGGACAAGAGTCACATACCAGCAAAGTAAGTCATGAGGAGATAGATGTTAAATACCGTTAAAATATCCCTCTCTGCAATGTTACAATAAAACTTCATGAAATGGACAAGTGTCACACCAATATTTGTAATGATAATGATTGTACTTGAGCATGATAAATGAGGTTTTACAAGCATGATGTTATAAAAAGGTTTCCACATTACATACAATTTTGAATTTTGGATTGTAGCCATTTTGATTATTTGTCTCACTACCTTTTCAAAAATATGAATAATCACTTTAATATTCTTCATTTTGGAATGTTTAGCTTTCAGAGAGACAGCAATTAGATTTCACATTTTAGGTAGGTTCTTAGAAAACAGAAGATTTAGTTGAAAATCCCTGGTGGTGTGAAATCTCACCTTCAGACAAGCAGATCTCAATGTATATTGCTTACCAAGTGACATTCCAAACCTCCCAAGCTGCAGTGAAATATGAGATCAACTGGAGGTTTTAACTTTTTCTTCTCTCCAGATTGGTGTGTGAAGCTCTTCTTACTGCCAAGGGCTTGGACTACCAGGTAGCCTACCCCTGGGCTCAGACATTCCATGTTGTACAGAAAGTCATCAACAGTGCTGACTACAAGGTACACTGTAAATCCTAGCACCAAAACTTGTGAAGAAGTTTGAAATATTTATTTACTAAACTTTTATTTTTTTGGATGTCTTGCATTGTTTCATAAGTGAAATATGTACAGTATGATCGGGGCAGATTCAGGAATTCCGTAAAGAGGGGGTGCCTTTACCAAATTAATGGGGGGCGCATGCGCCCCCCCATTTTTTCTTGTTATTTCTTTTGTTTTAACAACAACAACAACAACAAATAAGGGGGGCATGCGCCCAGTGCACTCCCCCCTGGATCTGCCACTGATGATATCTATCTAAGTCTTACTGAACAGATTCTACCCATGTAGGAAATACCAATTGCTACCAGCCCTTTTCTTTCACATGATTTAATGATTTAAAAAAACAACACTAAATCCAAATGTGAAATGCAGTCAACTTCTCATACTGCAATGTTGAAACAGCCGAATATTGCTTACCTCGAAGGCAGAATAGAAGTCCTGATTTTTCCCTCATGTATTTCCTCTTGTTAAAACCTATATAAGTTGAAATACCTCACTCACAGTTCAGTTACGTAGTACTTGTACATGGAAGGAAAATCCAAAACTCTGATCTTAAAGGCATAATTTACCATTTGCAGATGAAACAAAAACCCAGCATTAGTGTTTTAAAATAGTTCTAAAATGTGAGTTAGGGATAGAAACAACCACTGTGAAAATTTGAATCAGTAAAGTCGATGTTAAATATTGGTAAATATACAAAATATGAACAATAGTTATGATAAGAATGTTTCCAGACTAAACCGTCTACAGTTACGGTATATTGAGAAAAATACTGACATCTCCTTATATTTTAGGCTTTATTACAAAAATTTTATAAGGAAAGGTGTTTTGTGGTACAACAGACCTACCCATATACATGAAAGGTGATATCTTGAACATTTTTCAAATCACTGCTCCCAAAGGTAAACTGGACCTTTAACTTACTAATTATTTTTCTCGTGAGTTATTCATAGCAAAATTCCAACATCACTCAGCTATTGACAGTCAAGCAGTTACCTGTCACATGCATTGATCACTATACAGTAACAACATGCTGGACTGATTCAAGGTATGGGAGGTTGATTTCATGTGACAGATTTGTTTGTTGAGTTTTTTTAGAGGTAAAAGGAATATAATTATGCTGTACTACAATGTATAAGATTGTCACTTGCACTTTGTGCATTTGTAAACTTACATACTATTATATAGCACTTTGAATTTGGCTTCCAATTAGAATGCTTTTAAGGAAACAAGTGTGTGATCAGTGGTGGATCCAGGGGGAGCGCACCGGGCGCCCCCTCTTTTTTTCTTTAAACAAAAGAAATAAGAAAAAAAAAAGAGGTGTATGATGTGGGGGAAGGGGGCGCATGCACCCCCTGTAATTGTATACCCTGGCATGTATGCCGGAGGATACTTTGGATTCAGCAGCGTTACACCGCCGCTGTGGTGTCACATTCTTGAGTGCACTCTTGCGGCCACAAATCTTGACAGATTTCTTTGAAATTTTGTATGGAGGTTCATATTGGTAATATCTCCACATGTATAACTTTGGGTGATGCTGCCCCCAGTGTTCCATCTTTTATAGGGTAAAATGCAATTTTTTGTGCATAGTTTGTGTGCGCTCTAGAGGTCACATTTGTCAACAGATTTTGTTCAAATTTGGTGTGGAGGTTTATCATGATGTAATCTACAAGCCTATAGATTTGGGATGTGCTGCCCCAGAGTTACGTCTTTTATAGGGTCAAAGGTTATGTTGGTGGTAGATAGTTTGTGTGCACTCCATAGGCTACATTTTGTAATGGATTTTGTTCAAATGTGGTATGAAGGTCTACCATGATATAATCTACAAGCCTATAGATTTTGGATCTGCTGCCCCCAGTGTTCCATCTTTTATAGGGTCAAAGGTCATATTGTTGGTGGATGGTTTGTGTGTGCTCTAAGGCTACATTTCTTGACGGATTTTGTTCAAATATAGTATGAAGGTCTACCATGATTTGAGCTACAAGTCGAAAGATTTTGGATGTGTCTAGATACTTAGTGTAATGCTCTTATGGATCCACTTTTTTTTTACAGGGACAAATACCACATTTTATATAATGTTATATAGAGGAAGCTTCCGCAGTGTTAAAGTTCAAAACTGTTCTCAAGACATTTCTGTTTAAAAAGTATTATGAATGAGTTTTGGTTTGCATCTACGGTACATACATTGTAGAGTTCATTTCTTTTTCCACTTTCATCCCTCTCCCTTAAAGTGCATAGAGACACTAAGGTAGTGATATATGCGCTATATAAGCACTGTATTATTATTACCCACGCCGATGAAAATCGGCAGGGGGTTATGTAAAGGGTTCCGTATGTTTGTTTTTTTTTTGTTGTTTTTTTGTTTGTTTGTTTGTTTGTTTGTTTGTGTACAAGATAACAAGAGAACGGGTAAACGGATTTGCACAAAATGTTCAGGGGATGTTTGGATAATGGCAGGAAAGAATCGATTAGATTTTGGTGATAATCGGTTGACCCTTGCAAATTCTGTGTGACCTTGAAGTTTTGACCCCATAGTATAGTGACCACTCCGAAAATTTCCCGTTTCACACTTTGCGATTTTCCGCTACCATACGAAAACATAAACTCCCAAACGATCCGACTTCGCTGCTCAAATGTTCGTAAGAATTCCGAAATTTACGTTTAGGCCTATTTACCCACACCGATGAAAATCGGCAGGGGGTTATGTAAAGGGTTCTGTATGTTTGTTTGTTTGTTTGTTTGTTTTTTTGTTTGTTTGTTTGTTTGTTTGTTTGTTTGTTTGTGTACAAGATAACAAGAGAACGGGTAAACGGATTTGCACGAAATGTTCAGGGGATGTTTGGATAATGGCAGGAAAGAATCGATTAGATTTTGGTGATAATCGGTTGACCCTTGCAAATTCTGTGTGACCTTGAAGTTTTGACCCCATGATATAGTGACCACTCCGAAAATTTCCCGTTTCTCACTTTGCGATTTTCCGCTACCATACGAACACATAAAATCCCAAACGATCCGACTTCGCTGCTCAAATGTTCGTAAGAATTCCGAAATTTACGTTAAGGCCTATTTGAGGGACTATGTCCTTCTAGATTTATGAAAGTTCGTTCTCCGTCGTCACAAACTGGCCCGTATTTTGATGATTTTTCAAATTAACATCGATTGTTTTTTCGTTGGAGGAGCATAATTGCTCGGTCAGTTACACTGCACGATATGCGCGCTCAATGTCAATGCGTGTGCAAGGCCGCTGAAAATGCATCGCGCTCTACACTGTTGGTGCAAAATTGCATCGGGGACGTTGCGGCGCTCGTTGGTGACCGAATACTGGTGCAGTAGACATTTGCATTCAACCCTTGCATTGAATAATTTCCGTAGACACTAATCATAGGGGTAATTGCCTAGGGAGTACGTACATTTTGTTTTTCTTTTGCGCTTTTGTGGATACCATCAAAGATCGTACACTCATACGACCTTTGATATCATCACACTCTCGGCTTGCTATGAGCAAAATATCCCGCAAGAAAACGGCGTATTTCTCGATTTTTAGCGCTTTTTCGAGGAAATCTAGAGTTTCGAGGAAAACGCCTTCAAAGTTTTCCTTTCGACACTTCATGATCAAGGGGAGGCGAGACAGTTTTCACAGCTTGACAATAGAAGGCATGCTCCTAGCGACCTCCGCAATGTTCATTCAAGCTTAGCGCCAGCGGTCTATGCACAACCAATCAGTAATCAGGATGTCACGCACTGACCAATAAGATCACTCCCTCATTGCTAGGGGCGGAGTCTAGCTGCGGCGCTAAATCCAAATCTTCGGACACGTTTCTGTTACGTTGAAAGAAAATCATGGCCCAGAAAAACACTGAATCCTTGCATTTCCTTTACTCATTTAGCTTCAAAATTTTGGCAGATGATAGGCAAAACATGAGATTACAAAATTATCCAAAAAAGAACATTTGATTGTTTTAACCGATTTTGATGATGTGACTTCAAACTCGATTTTCAGCTCAGCCGTCAGCGACTTTAGGATACTTTTGTTGTAGCGGATCAAATATATAGTGTACATCATTAATTATCATCTATATAGGACGTTTTAGCGGCGCATTAAAAACGCGTATTGTAGTCAACTCAATTTTTACCGTTCAATATCGGAGCATATTGAACGAATCGCATAGACCAACGTATTAATTCCCCATAGGCTACCGTTGTTACTTGCCGTTCAAGATCACACGATATTCAATTCTGTCTCGTTTATTGCGTGAGCGCTTGCTGAATGCGCAAATACTTGCTACTAGTGCGCGTCATTTTGTTACATTTTTCACAAGCGCGCAAACATCTTGCTAGTTGTTTGTTTCAATACGCAGTTTTAGGGGCTTCCCCTTTTCAGCGCTGGGATGGGACTGCCGAGTCAACTTCAAAGACGAGTAGAAGCTGGGTAATTTTGTGCGGTTCATGGTTGCTCTACTTGATTGTATAGATGATAATAATTATATTGGATGGCCTTGATTCATTGAATACCAGGGAATATTGCACTCGTTAGAGTCAATATTGCACTCATCTTCGATTCGTGCAATATTGGCCCTAACTCGTGCAATATTCCCTGGTATCCCATTCATAGCCATCCAATATAATATAAGTATTACTCTTCCACAGTTTTTGATGCTCCTCCTGATGTTGCTGAAATACATGGTCAAACATCATATTTTATGCCCCAGTCACACAGTCACTCAAACAATCCTCTGCATCCAGCGTTGCATAAAAAAAAAACATTTAAAAATTACACTTTTGGGCTCGTCGCGCCGCGTCCGCCGCCGCCACAGAGATTTCCTTGTGAGCGCTCTACCAGCTGCGTTTCTTTTTCGATCATCTTCAAATTTGGCATGAAGGTGTATTATGGTTAGACAAAGACGCCTATTGTTTTTGGTGATGGCGCCCTCGCTTGTTCCGTCTGTATACATGAAAAGGTAAATCCAATAGGGTCTGTTTGTGAGCGCTCTACTGACTGCAGTTCTTCTTCGATCATCTTCAAACTTGGCATGAAGGTGTATTATGGTCAGACAAAGACGCCTATTGTTTTTGGTGATGGCGCCCTCGCTTGTTCCGTCTTTATACATGAAAAGGTAAATCCAATAGGATCTGCTTGTGAGCGCTCTACTGGCTGCAGTTCTTCTTCGATCATCTTCAAACTTGGCATGAAGGTGTATTATGGTTAGACAAAGACGCCTATTGTTTTTGGTGATGGCGCCCTCGCTTGTTCCGTCTTTGTACATGAAAAGGTAAATCCAATAGGGTCTGCTTGTGAGCGCTCTACTGGCTGCAGTTCTTCTTCGATCATCTTCAAACTTGGCATGAAGGTGTATTATGGTTAGACAAAGACGCCTATGGTTTTTGGTGATGGCGCCCTCGCTTGTTCCGTCTTTGTACATGAAAAGGTAAATCCAATAGGGTCTGCTTGTGAGCGCTCTACTGGCTGCAGTTCTTCTTCGATCATCTTCAAACTTGGCATGAAGGTGTATTATGGTTAGACAAAGACGCCTATTGTTTTTGGTGATGGCGCCCTCGCTTGTTCCGTCTTTATACATGAAAAGGTAAATCCAATAGGGTCTGCTTGTGAGCGCTGTACTGGCTGCAGTTCTTCTTCGATCATTTCTTCGATCATTTTCAAACTTGGCATAAAGGTGTATTATGGTTAGGCAAAGACACTTATTGTTTTTGGTGATGGCGCCCTCGCTTGTTCCATCTTTACACATGAAAAGGTAAATTCAATAGGGTCTGCTTGTGAGCGCTCTACTGGCTGCAGTTCTTCTTCGATCATCTTCAAATTTGGCATGAATGTGTATTATGGTTAGACGAAGACACCTATTGTTTTTGGTGATGGCGCCCTTGCTTGTTCCGTCTTTATACATGAAAAGGTAAATCCAATAGGGTCTGCTTGTGAGCGCTCTACTGGCTGCAGTTCTTCGATCATCTTCAAACTTGGCATGAAGGTGTATTATGATAAGACGAAGAGGCCTATTTTTGGTGATGGCGCCCTCGCTTGATCCGTCTTTATACATGAAAAGGTAAATTCAATAGGGTCTGCTTGTGAGCGCTCTACAGGCTGCAGTTCTTCAATCATCTTCAAATTTGGCATGAAGGTGTATTATGATAAGACAAAGATGCCTATGGTTTTTGGTGATGGCGTCCTCGCTTGTTCCGTTTTTATACATGAAAAGGTAAATCCAATAGGGTCTGCTTCTTGATGCTGACGAAATTTCCAGTTTTAATTTGTATAATAAATAAAAGCATAATTTGATTATAGTTTGTTTTTTTTCATGTGCAATATGAAACAGTTTTTGCCTACTATGAATTCACAGATTTTGCCGACCGCGAATTTAAACACACTCGAAAAAGTCGGCACCGATGGAAACCGCGAAAGTGTCTGTACGCGAAAGAAACCACTTTTACAGTACATGATTTCAAGTAGGCAGGTTTTAATCAAATTCAAACAGAATCTTAATTTGGGAACAAAATGTTGTGGTCATTGTGAGCCACGTTCATACCTAAGTGTACCAAAAAAGTTTCGGCAATAATTTTTGTTGGTCATTGTTAAGTGCGAGAAATGAAATTTGCATTGAATTCATGTAGTAATTCTGTGAAGTGTAGGCACCCATAGTGTTGATGATTTCTCCAGATCATTTATCTTAAGACTTGTTTTATTTCTTCAAGGGCTGCCGTGATGTGTTACGTCTCGTACTTGAGATAGTTAACAAGATCCCTAACAGCATCAATGTGTCTACAGGCAAGCAGCTGGAGGCAGTAACCAAGGTAAAGCCAAAGAGGAAAAAGAAATAATAGAATATACATTATAGATTTCCTCTACATGTTTGTGCCAATATATTAAACATGAATAAATCTTGCTGTCAATTGTTCATACTGTAAAGCAAGAAATATTTTCACAGCATGAAATTTTTATAAATTGGAGCTGACAGCCTTTTTTCAGGGCATAAAATCTTCACAAATTCCCACTGGCATTCAGTGCATGTATACATGTAGTGTAGACAAGAACTTTGGCATGCTCTTTAATTTTGCAAATCTTGACCCTCACAAAATTCGCGAACTTAAAATGCACTCAAAAATTTCTGGTTGTCGAGCCCACCGGAGGTGTGGGGAGACTAAGGGATCACCTGCGGCGTCTGTCCGTCCGTCGTCCGGCCGTCATCCATCTGTAATGCTACAAAAACTTGAATAACTCTCTACTGAGGATTTCAATTTCAATCAAACTTGGAGGGAAGAGTGGTTATACAAAGTTACACATTTTATCAAACTTTAAGGGCACCTCAAGGTCAAAGGTCACATGCAGAGGTCAATGAACTTTAGGGCCCAATGTTAAGTTTTTAGGGTGCATCTCGTTTATGGCTCATAACTTTTGATCCCTTTGTCCGTTTGTGACCAAACTTGGATGGTAGATGTCCCTTGGGGAGGTGAAGGTCATCACAAGGTCAAAGGTCACAGACAGGGGTCAACAAACTTTAAGGGCCCAATGTTAAGTTTTTATGGCGCGTTTCGATTGTGGCTCATAAGTTTTGATCCCTAAGTCCGTTTGTGACCAAACTTGGACGGTACATGTCCCTTGGGAATTAAAGGTCATCACAAGGTCAAAGGTCACAGAAAGGGGTCAACAAATTTTTAGGGCCCATTAAGTTTTTATGGCGCGTTTCGATTATGGCGCATAACTTTTGATCCCTTTGTCCGTTTGTGACCAAACTTGGATGGTAAATGTCCCTTGGGGAGTTGAAGGTCACCACAAGGTCAAAGGTCATAGGTGGGTCAATGAACTTCTGGGAGTTAGAAAAATATTAATTTCTTGTATGTGAATGGGCGAGACACAATTTGGCACTTGCCTTGTTTTACAGTAGTTATCTTTCCTTATCTCTTAACCCCCCTCGCCTTCTCTCTCATATTAAGTAAAGAAAGGCTATAGTGGTGTGATTTGTTTGGAAATTTGTGTGACTTACTCTGTTTTCCTAATTCCCTACAAACAATAAGTACTGAACAGAAGTAATAATATGCAAATGATGCACAGGTCTAAGTAAATCACTAGGAATTGTGTGCATTAGGTAGCTGTGGATTTGAATTACCCCATTCAGCTGCAATTTGGGGTTTTTAACTTATTTCCATAATTACTAAATGCACGCTACTCCTACCAACACACAGAAAAACATACATGTGCATCAGCTGTTTTATAGAACAGTGGACAAAGTTTTACCAAAAAAGAATTTCTATGTGTGTTGTCATGGTAACATTTTTTTTAGTTAAAACGTGCAATAATCTACTGGACTGAACAGCTTCCTTACTTTTTAGCTCATCCAAGCCAAAGGTCTCGAGTGATTATGCTATTGCTGTCATACATTGTCCAGCATGCAAAGTGCATCATCCATAGTGCATGAACTTTTTACATTTTCATCTTCTTGAATATGTATGGACAGATTTTCACCAAAGCTGTTGGATGGCGGAAAAGTGGGAATTTTTTCAGTGTTGAAATTTTCGTGCATATCGCGCAACCGCATTTTCGCGTTTTGATTGTGGCTCATAACATTTTATCCATATGTCTGGTTGTGACCAAACTTGGCTGGTAAATGTCCCTTGGGGAGTTGAAGGTCATCACGAGGTCAAAGGTCATAGGCGGTGTCAATGAACTTCCGGGAATTAGAAAACATTAATTTCTTCTACCTGAAAGGGCGAGACACATTTTGGCACTTGCCTTTTTATTTGAAGAAAACCTGAAAGCAACTTACATGTCAATAATTTAAGAGTGAAGAATAACTTTCAGTAGAAATTGATGTGGTGCTATTTGTGTGCAAGTGTTATGTGAAGCCAAATTGTTTGTGCAGTATATGTGTCTTTCTATCTGTTACTCATTCCAGGTTGTGATGCACATCATCGATAGAAATGTCTGCCTCCTTCCAGCATACTTTGCAGTGACTGAAATCCTCAAAGTCTTCCCAGAAAATGGACCTGCCAAACATTGGGTAAACCTATTACTATGATTTCTATTCATTTTTTCCACAGCCTTACACATAGACAATTGGAATACAAATGGGGATGCTTTCTGAGAACTTTGATTTAAGAATAGTGGTAAATGATGATTATTTATCAAGAGTACTTTTGATTTTTCAGTGCTTTTGATCATTTGAAGAAGATATAATATATAAACATCAATTCTTCAATCATGAAGCAATCTTATATATAAAGATTTAAAACAAATTCAACTTAGCTTTTGAGTAATTAAACACAAATACACAAACCATCATGGAAGACCACCATAATTGTAATGAACATGTTACCCAGTAAAAGAAAAAGTAGATTTAGATAGAAGTACATTAAGAAAAATCTGCAGATTCATGTATGGTCAGTTTTACAGTAAAGGGTGTAACTTTGATGTGGCAAGGGTCAAAAATTAAAGTTGTGTTTCCATTTTTATCTTTGCTTTTATTTTATATAGGAATGTCTATATTTTCAATATTTTGTCATTCCAGAGCTTAATTCTTAGGCTAAATATGAAAAATGAAGTTACTATTATGGAATTTTAGATAAATTTAGGTAAAAACAACAAGAATGTTTTGGTCACCCACAGCAACCAAATGAAGATAAATGGTAGAGGTAATGCAACTTTTCATTTGCTGTGAACATATATTTGAAATATCAAAACACTTTTCCCCCAACAGATATTCGCTCTTGCAATTATTTGGATGTGAACTTCAAATTTCAAGGTAAAAATGGTACCTTACAAACTATTTTAAGTTAAAAGAATGTTCTAGAAGCAAGAGCCACTCTAAACATAGCCCTAAATAATCTCTTGGTAACAAACATTTATCAACCCAAATCCCAAAGAAATTTGATTATTTTTGACAAAGTTGAAATTTTCAGACTTGTGAGTTTCGGAGGCTTCAGTTAACAAACTAGTGTGTTTCGGAGGCTTCAAAACTGCTAACACAAAGTTCTAGTCCTGTATTCACTTAAAATAATAAAACTACAGTAAGCAACTATCACTACATGCTAGAATAAGAACAAGGCATCAATAAAATGTGAATAACAGTATACAGATGTACATTTTATGGCAGTGCATAATGTTTACCCTTCATACAAAATGTACTTATTATTATAAGGAAATTGGCTTCCACAAAAGTGAATAACAAACCGTGTACACTTTGAGCAATGCTCAGTTCGAATTTATGACATTACATGAGGCAATATGATTCTAAAGGAAACTGCAACAGTAGCAATAAAAGTACACTGATTAGGAACATCTTTTTTTTTTTTTTTTTTTTTGCGGTTTAAAGTTAGCAGCAACGCATGTTTCGGAGGCTTCATCATGACTGTTAACATGCAAAAATGGCCCATTTTAAAGGTGATATGAAGTACATTAATGCAGCTGATTGTTTCCAAATAACTAACAATGTTGGAACATGTAAAATAGTATTTATTTGTATGCAGAAAAAAGACTTTCCAACATATATGTTAAGAGACAAAGAAAAATATTTTAAATCTTTATGCTCAGTTGTATACATACACTGTATTTGCATATCCATGACTTTGGCAATGCAGAACATGATTAGGCTACACACATGAACAGCTGTATGCATTTGTCAAACTTTTCATCATAATGCAGTAAGAATTACTTTCAATGAGTTAGAACTGTAGCTATAGACTTAATGCAAAGATTATGTTTGCTTGCTTTATAAGTGCAGTTTGTGGGATGTATATTGACATAAACCACCCATCATAATTGTTTTATATACATATGTACATGTGAAATCAATTTCAACTGTTGATGAGAAAGGGATAGAAAATAGACTATGTGATGGCATGACGGTTAGATTACAACATAGCATCGTAAAATATAGAAAGGGGAAAAAAGGTTTATAAACATTCTTTTGCATATATGACCATGCCTGATATCCCCTACTATAGCTATCAAATGCAGTGATCATGGTTATAGAACAGCAATCTTAAACACCGATCAGCCATTCCATGTAAGGGTCATCATCAAACTGTCATCATCAAAATGGAGTTGGAATAATCAATATATTGGTGATATTATCATGGAGCTCAATAGAAATTGAAATGGTCAAGATCCCAGTCATCTTTTTGAATCGCCTGTTGAAAAGATAAATACCCTACCCATGATTGTGTACGAATTTGAATTAAAAAAAAAAAATGTTGACCAAATGTATAGTTCCCTATAATATTATATGATAGTTAGAATTTTACTTTCTTTTTCTGTGGTATACAAGTCACCCCTGTTTCATATCATTTTCTTTTTCTTTCTTTTTTTAAATTCTTCAAAGGCTTTTTTTTAATAGTTATTTTATAAAATTCCAGTTTGTGTGAATCCTGTGACAGCTAGGAGGCCTGTTTTTGAAGGTACGCATTGAGAAATTGCTAACAGAACTTTTACTGTTTCTAAAAATGACAACCTTTTTAGCAAAAAATTGAAAAGCAACAAATGTGTTTAAATATCTAAGTTTTTTAGAAACCCACAAGTTTGTTTTAAATAGTATATGAACCCACAGACTACAGTTTTAACCCTTTGAATTTCAAAATAGTTAGGGGCTTGTAACTTTTTCCAGAAAAGCCAGGACTAAACAGATTATAAAGATTTCAATCATTTCAATATTGTTCTTCATGAACATAACTTCTCCAGTCACCCACCCATGTAAACTACATGTACCCCATGGCAACAGGCTATTTATAAGTAGAGGTCTATATGTCATTTATAAACAATCCTATCCCAACCATTACTGTCCATTTACTGCACTGAGAACTACATCCGCAAACATGTCATAGAGTCTCACACATGTATGCAGAGACTCCAACCCAAAGCACCTTCTGATCTGGAGATTCTCCCGCCTGAAACCCCTAGCAAACGGGAGACTCCAACTTGATGTGTGCGAAGCGCGAAGTTCCTAGGGTTCTAGATGCTCTCTTGTGCTATCTAAGGCTTATTTTTTCAACACACGATAGAAATAAGTAAGAAATCCTTTCCAACGGGAGACAAAGAGCCAGGGTGGGAGAAATTAAATCTCAAACGGGAGAACAGGAGATTTTGCAAAAATGGGTTTTCGGCGGGAGATCTCCCGTCGAAAACGGGAGAGTTGGAGTCTCTGTGTATGCGAAGAGATGTTTCGTAACACAAGTTACATTTTGTTTAATCAAAAATAGTCAAGTGGTCACTGCCAGCATGATAAAGTATGGAAAATAGGGTATAGTATCAAGATTGTGTTGCACCTTGCATGCCTCAGATCTGACATACAGATTGATATGAAAACCTGTCTGAATGAAGTAATCAAATGTCAAAATTCCAAAACAGTACCCTGTGATCCAAGTCACACCACAGAAATGATAATCTGCAAGATGTTAGCTATTGTCAAATCCAATCACAAATTTATTGATTAATTATTTTCCTCCAAATAAGTATTGGAAATGAAAGCCAAAGAACTTGTTAAGAAATGGAAAGCTGAAAAAGTCAAGATTTTAGTACATGGCAAAAACAAATGCCATGTGAGTAACAATGGAATGGATTTGTCAATGGGTTATAAATGGACATGTAAAAGATTGTGTTTCGAAACTATTATACTCAGATGATAGTGAGTCGAAAGTGTAAAAATCCAAAAAGTATTTTCCACCATTTGCTCTGGATCATGCATAAAAGATACAACCTTAATTAAAATTCAAAAGTAATATATTTCTTTGTTAAGTGTATGCTTCCCTCTTGAATAACCATCTATTAAAGTCCTTGAATCTTCAGGACAGGAATAGTGTTCAGTTCTTTAAAAAAAAAAGTGTATTTAACACTAAATAATCAATTGTTTGTTCTTCATTATCAAAGTCTAACCAGTCAAAAGAGTGATACAAATATGGTCACAACACTTCAACTTCTCTCAAGAGTAAAAATGAGTTATCCAACTTATGAACATTGATGTATCCACAACTACTTGCTTTGTTGCACTACTGTTGCTTGCACGCAAGCTGGAAGTCACTTTCATTACTCACAATATCTAGCCTGTTCCATTGTTTCAAAAGGAAACCTACAGAATAAATGCTTTTCATACATTTAAACAACTATCTACACCTTGCTTGAGGAATCATTAAGTCTCATTCAGTCCAAACAGTTATTTGATAGACTTAGAATTACAAAATTGTAATCAAAACATTCCATTTACATGCTGTTAACATAAAATGAAGCCTCCGAAACATCTGGAAAATTAATCTGGTATGCCTTATGTTTTTATGAAAATCATGTATGTTATGTAGAAAGTGATGGGTAAATTTGTCTTTTTTAGTTGATATACACTGTTTAAACATATTTGTGGGGCAACATCCTCATCTGCTAATATTTTATTGCTGAATGAAAAGGTGAGTTATGTGTGACACGTCTGCACTGTTTAAGAAAAATAGGTAAATCGTATAGTAAATCTATATTGGTGAGTAAACAAAGCAGCCAGAACACTGAATGTGATTAAATATCTTTAGATATGTCATAAGCGATCATTGGGTGGGTGAACAATAAATCTAATTTGATTTTGTCCAGAGAAAATCACAAAAATGCAGTGTTAACATCCTTTTGAAGCCTCCGAAACCACTTTTTCTCTATAAAGTGTATTAGCTCAAAAAATTATTGCAGTATCATGTTTTTATTATTTTTGTTGTCTGTCCATGTCTGTTGATGATTTCATGGCATAATTTGGGGCAGACACTCAAAGAATTTATCAGAAATGTCAAATTAGATGTTTTTGCTGTTTCGGAGGCTTCATGCGTCTCGGAGGCTTCACGTGTTAACGGAAAATTTGTATTGTCTCCTATTTTCAGAGAGTTTGGCGGATCTTAACTATTTTTGGTCTATTAGGTTAGGGCCCCATATCCTACATTTTGACATATAGATTAGGTCACTTCTCTTATCTATATTCATATTATTTGACTAAACACTTTGTTTCGGAGGCTTCAAAACTGCTAACGGAAATTTCACTTGATGGAATAAAATTATCACAAAATTTCAAATAGCCCTAGAATCAAGTAAACTTTGATGTAAGTCTAAAGTTTAGCTGTACCTTACTATTTTCAGCATAAAAGAAAGTAACCAAAACACTTCCACTGATCATTACTGTCCATCAAAGTTTGTAAACAATTGTTAACGGAAAATGAAGCCTCCGAAACCTCAAATTTGAAGTCATAGTATTCCAAAATAAAGGGCCAGATACAAATCAAACTAATTTGGTCATTTCAATTGACCATACAACTATGCTTTTAACATAAAAAATTAGATCTCTGCAGTTGCTGTAGAAAATTATTAACATTTCAAAAATGTTATATAAATTTCAATGCAACAAAATAGTCATTTTTAGGGTACATATGTGACTGTCAAAACAAAACGCATCAATACCTGGACCTGATTATGCTACCCAAGGTGGCTACTCATAAGGTGACTCACATGGGAAAAAATCTTTGAGATCTGTAAATCTATGTGTTCAGGGTGGGCCAAAAGGCTAAGAATTGAAAGTTACACCCTTTACCGTAAAACTGACCGTATTAAATTATCTATCAACTTTTTTATCAAGTAATTGCTCAAAGACGTGTTTCTGTTAAGTGCCATGCTGATACAATGTAAGTTCTTAAAGCAGAATACTAAAGGAAACGCATATTTTGTTAGATTATTCCCCCATTTCAAGCATAGAGCATGTTAAACACAGCGACCTTTAATTCATCCATTTAGAAAATTGCGTTTTGGAGAACGGCTGTTTAGAAAAATTGTATTCTGAATCATGCTCAATCGGAAGATCCGTGGTTATTTTGGGGGCGTGTCCATGACGTCATGGGGTGAAAGGCAAACCCGGAAGTATCACACAACAGCCTAAGCTTACCTATGTATGCTCTCGATGAGAGCGTGATGTCGAGGCTCATACCCAGAAATCCCAAGACATTTTTTATCAGAATGTCACCAAAAAAAATGAAATAAAATTGTTTTCTACTTCAAGTCTCCTGTGAAATCACACATTTCCTCATTTAAATAGAGTCTGTTATGTGTTATTTAGGCCACGAATACAGAAGTTGTCAGGCCTAGTGCCTGTACGATGGTGCTTCGTAGTCGATTAGTCACATGCATGCGCCCATCACCGGCCGCGTATGTCGCAGTGCAGTAGCCTCCGTGTATCAAAGAGCGGAGAAGCCTGAGCTGCGTACCTCTTTGGTACGTACAATGTATTATATCAGCAGTTCCTCGGTAGTACTACAGCTGTGAAAGCCATATACATGTATTTAGCGGGTCTATTTTTTTCGCGAATCGGGACTTGCCAATAATTTCGCAAGTGCTTAAATTCGTGGTTGTGGAGTACACTACAGAAGGGGGAAATATATACAGAAAGAGAGTTAATATTTTCTCATGTTTTTAAATTCGCAAAAAGCACCAGGTTTGCAAAATTGGCGAAAATAATTTTTAACAAAATCTCGCGAAACATTCGGCGGAAGTGGATCGCTAATACTAGATACCACGCAATCAATGCGTGGGCATCAGCTAAGTCGAAGTCTTGACTAGGCCGGCCGGCCTATCTGGTTGGTGATAAAATAAACGATACAGAGCACTGCGATTTTCATCGATAGTTATAAAACTTTGATGGACTCGGTGAAGTAATGAATGGATCGTGCAGTGAATTTGTGAGGGTACCTAGCTCTAGCTAGATAGAATGCTGATGAGCTGTGAACGGGAGTACAGAGTGAGTTAGCCCGACCAGACGCTGTAAGTACGCTGTGCGAATACCTGTCGCGACGTACCTACGAACAGCGACTGGGCTGTGTATAGTTAGGAGTGAGTGTGATGTGATAAGATATGATAATACGTAGCCCGACCAGACGCTGCGCTACTTACAGCGACTGGGCTGTGTTCAGTTAGGCCTACTGCTGCTCTGAAGTACGAGATCAAGTCAGCACTAAGCTCAGTTCATTTTCAGTTCAGAATAAAAAAAACTCTTAGCCATCTAAATTTTGAAGTCTACCTGGCATTGGTCCTGCATCACCAACATTGTCCCCTGGCCTGCCGTGTGGCAAGGGCTCGTACTGCCAATCTCCACTATGTCCGTCCGCTTCAACCGGACCACCCTGGGCCTTCCCCACTAGCTCGCCCGTAGCGTCACCCTCCTGTGCCCCGCCGTGCGGCTCGTCAGCAACATCTATCTCTCCAACTTCACCAGGGTCATCATCACTAGTTTCCTCATCGTTATCATCACTAGCGTGTACTGTATCACTCAGTTCATCATCGCTCCCACATTCAAATTCCACCAAGAAATCATCCTGATCATCACTGCATGGCCTTAATGTACGATGTCGTGCATTATCAAAAAACAAACTTTCAAAACTTTGTATGCAAATACTATCTACAACAACTTGTATGATACAATGCATGCATTATGCACGCGGGGGCCTGCGGCGCTCGAGACCTTGCGCGATTCCTTTCACCCCATGACGTCATCGGGAAAGCCTCGAAATTTACGCTGTGACCTAGATTTCAGGAGGGTGACAAGTGTAAATTTTCAATATCCTATAACTCCACTTCAAAAAGGTCATTTTAAACGATGTTAACGACAAATTGTTCTATGTGTCCCACTCTTTGACTTCATATATAATTTTATTTCTTTAGTATTCCCCTTTAAGTGCCCATGACATCCCAGAGTTTCTGATCAATAATATCAATTGATACAAATGTGTACTGATGCATGCATAGATTTTGGTTCAAAAGTTTGTGTGAGATGGCTTGAATTTTAAATAAATTCAATTTGTCCATAATGTTTTGCAGTTCATCTTTATTTCTTTTATTAGGCTATTGGAGAAGAACTTGCTAACTACATTGACTCATTCAGGCCAGTAGCTAACTTGGTGACAATCACTGGTAAGTTTTTAATGCCTTTGCTTTTTGTTGAGCCCACAGGAGGTGAGGGGAGAATAAGGGATTGCCTGCGATGTCTGTCCGTCCATCGTCCGTCCATAACACTACAAAATCTTGAATAACTCTCTACTATGAGCTTCAATTTCAATCAAACATGGAGGGGAGAGTGGTTATACAAAGTCACACATTTTACCAAACATGAAGGTTACCTCAAGGTCAAAGGTCACAGGCAGGGGTCAATAAACTTGAGGGCGTTTCGATTATGGCTCATGACGTTTGATGTCTATGTCCGTTTGTGACCAAACTTGGATAGTAGATGTCCCTTGGGGAGTTGAAGGTCACAACAAGGTCAAAGGTCACTTACAGGGGTCAACAAACTTTTAGGGCCCAATGTTAAGTTTTTACAGCTCGTTTTGATTATGGCTCGAAATTTTTGATCCACATGTCTGTTTGTGACCAAACTTGGTTGGTAAATGTCCCTTGAGGAGTTGAAGTTCATCACAAGGTCAAAGGTCACAGACAGGGGTCAACAAAATTTTAGGGCCCAATGTTAGGCTTTTACGGTGCGTTTCGATAATGGCTCATAACTGTTGATCCATATGTCCGTTTGTGACCAAACTTGGATGGTAGATGTCCCTTGGGGAGTTGAAGTTCATCACAAGGTCAAAGGTCAAAGGCAGGAGTCAACAAACTTTAAGGGCCCAATGTTAAGTTTTTACGGCTCGTTTCGATTAGGGCTCATAACTTTTGATCCATATGTCAATTTGTGACCAAACTTGGCTTGTAAAAGTTGCTTGGGGAGTTGAAGGTCACCACAAGGTCAAAGGTCACAGACAGGGGTCAACAAACTTTTAGGGCCCAATGTTAATTTTTTACGGCTCGTTTCGATTAGGGCTCATAACTTTTGATCCATATGTCAGTTTGGGAGCAAACTTGGCTTGTAAATGTTGCTTGGGGAGTTGAAGGTCACCACAAGGTCATAGGTCACAGACAGAGGTCAACAAACTTTTAGGGCCCAATGTTAAGTTTTTACGGCTCGTTTCGATTAGGGCTCATAACTTTTGATCCATATGTCAGATTGTGACCAAACTTGGCTTGTAAATGTTGCTTGGGGAGTTGAAGGTCACCACAAGGTCAAAGGTCGTAGGTGGGTCAATTAACTTCTGGGAGTTAGATATATATTAATGTCTTCTACGCGAATGGGCAAGACACAATTTGGCACTTGCCTTGTTGATACACAGTTCCCCTTAACTTCATATTTTAGATTTTAGTGCAACTAGAATTTATTTGGACTAACACCGAAAACAAATGCCTGCACAATCTCCCCATTTGATATTGGAACAACACAGGTTTGTTTGTGTGTTTACATTTTCCATTGGAGGGGATCTGACAAGATGGATAGCCTGTATTACATGAACTAGCAGGTCACCCATAGGGTCCAGTTGTATGCACTTGGGGAGGATTACTTCACAGGATTATGCACCTTGCTCTTTGCGATGAATAAATGAAGCAGGATGTTTTAATGACACACTCTGACACATGGACCTCCATTTTTAGCTAAAGGCTCAAGTGAGCTATTGCTATCACTCTTTGTCCAGCATGCATCATCCTTCATGCGTAAACTTTTTACATTTTCTTCTTCTTGAAAACTCCATGATGGATTTTCACTGAACTTAACAGGTAGCATCCCTAGGGAGATACAGTTTAGATCTCAATTTGCTCATGTAGGCGCCATGCCCCCCGGGCCCCCAGGAGTGCCCAAACCCCCAACATTGTGGAATCTTTAAAAAGCTTCTTCTCTAGTACTAGAAGTAATAGAGATAAGTTAGCCCAGTGAGTTAGTACATTGATGACTTTAGTTTCAAATTTGTTCTTGTGGATCCAGGGGTGCCCCCCCCCCCCCCTTGATGCCCAGGGGAGGGGGTGAGAGGGGTCCAAATTTGGCCCCAAATTGTACATTTCCATCTTCTCCTTGAAAACCCCATGATGAATTTTCACCAAACTTGCAGGTATCCTCCCTAGGAGATAAGATCTCAATTTGTTCACATGGGCAACATGCTGCAGGCCCTAAGGGGGGCCCACACCCCAAATTAAGGAATATTAAAAGTCTTCTTCTCTAGAACCAGAAGTGATAGAGCTACTTGTAAGTTAATACTTTGAGACAGTACATTGAAGGCTTTAGTGTCAAATCTGTTCATGGTGGATCCAGGGGTACCCTCTTGGGGTGGTATAGGTCCACATTGGGTCTGTAATTGTACTTTTTTATCTTCTTGAGAATATATGGTCAATTTTTCACCAAACTTGGCAGATATTATCGCTTGGGTGATAGAATATATATGTGTACAGTACAAAGGGGCACCATTACCCACCTTTTTTTTGGGGGGGGGGGGGGGCCTGGATCACAATGCTGGGGGTTGGGGGAGAGAGACTGACAAAACCCCCATATTAAGGACTCTTTCCAAATCTTTTCTCAAATTGTTTAATGGTAGTGCTATGTGTAATTTAGATTAGTGACTGTAGTTTTGAGTTCGTTTGTGACGGATCGGGGGGGGGGGGGGGGATGCCAAATTAAGGCCAATCTTCACGTTTACATCTTCTTAGTAAAACACAAGGTCAGATATTTACAAAATTTAGCTGGGATTATCGTCAGGTTATAGAATATGTATCTGTGCAAATGGGCACCATTCCCCACATGGGGGCTCCAAGGGGCAGAATGCCCAGAGGGGGAGGGGAGGCAAAGCCCAACTTTAAAAAAAAAAATTATGAATCTTCTATCTACAACCAGAAGAAATAAGCTAACTTGTTAATGTTGTGAATAAGTAGATTTGATACGGTAGTTTCTATTTTGTTCATTGCAGATCCAGGGGCAGGCTGGGGGAGGGGGTACCAACAAAATTTCTTCTTCTTTCTTGAAAGCACTTTGTCAAATTTGTCACCAAACTCAGTACGTTATCGCACTGGTGACAATTTCTGTATACATGGACTCCAGAACCCTCTATTTCAACAACGACAACAAGTTTAAAACTGGAAATACTCTGAGTTATATATTAGTTTGTTTGTTTCATTTTCCATCTAAGAAGATTGCTGGATAGCCCATATTTGGCAGCAATAGCTGGTCTTCCATGGGGTCCAGTTGGATATAAGGCGGCACTACTTCACCAGGTTGAACACCCCTCTCTTTGCGATGAATAAATGAAGTGGGATATTTTACATGCATGAGTTGTGACTCTCTTGCACACGGGACCTCCATTTTATGTCCTATCTGAAGGACAGAATGTATTGCCTCTTACTAGAGGGGATGGTACGATTACACACAACATTGCTCAGTGGGATCTGGGTATCGAACCGGGGTCCTTAGGATCATGAGGCAGACGCGCTACCAACTGAGCTAAGTAACCACCCTTTGTCAGTTAGGGCACTTCCAAAAGATTATTCATAGTACTGCCTGTACCTCCAGGGTTTGTGTAGGGATTGGATGGATGAGGGCAATTTTTATGCCTCTGCCATGAAGTGGTGCCGGAGGCATTATGTTTTCCGGCTGTCCGTCCTTCCTTCCATCTGTCCGTAATGAATTTTGTGGACAGCGTAACTCAAAATCTTTTGAGGTATCCTCATGAAACTTGGCATGTATGTGTATTAGGGGTGAAGTTGTGCCTATCAACTTTTGAGTGCCCATGCTCAAGGTCAAAGGTCAAAGGTCAAGGTCAAATGCTTAAAATTTCACTATTTCCCCCATATCTATGCAATGCCTGAAGATATTTTCTTACAACTTAGTGTACATGTATTACCCAATATTAAGATTCTCTGTTGAAAGTTTGGGGTCATGAGGTCAAAGGTCAAAAGGTCAAGTAAAATGTTAAAATTTCACTTTTTTCTCTGTATCTTGGAAATTGTTCAACGTATCTTCATGGAACATAGTATACATGCGTGTACTGACTGGCAGTGGTTATCTAGGGAATTTGGGGTTCATGCGGTCAAAGGTCAGGGGTCAAGGGCAATACTTCAAAATTGTACTATTTTCCTTATATTTATGCATTGATGCCAGTAGGATTATTTTTTTTTAACTTGATGTATGCATATATAACCCAATAGAGATTCTCTGGGATTGTTTTTTTGCCAAGAAGGTCAAAGGTCAAAAGGTCAAAGGTCAAGTGAAAGTGCTGAACTTACTTCTTTCTCCATATCTCGGAAGTGGCTCAAGTTATCTTGAAACTTAGTACATATTTATGTATGTTCTGCCTGACTGTGATTCTCTTATAAATCAAAGGCCAGATGAAAATGATAACAATTTACTGTTCAATACAGAAATTGCACTTTTTCTCCATACCTTGAAAATTACTCAGTGCATAAACTTATGAAAGGGTCAAAGTCAAGTTAAAGTTCTTAAATCCCCAAATACATGCTCTCCTATTCATCCAATTAAACATTTGTGACAAACATGTCATTTTGATATTTTGCCAATTTTGTGAAAATGTAATCACACATTGTCCACATGTACTATAGACCCATTAGGAGAATCGTGCATTATGGCGGATGCATACCAGTGACATTTCTAGTTACATATTAAGTCTTTTTAAGTCTGTAGTCACATACTTAATGCATTCGACAGCGTGTGTGCTCTTTGTGTAGGCTGCCATTTCCTTGGCTTTCGCGCTGTAGATGTTGCGCTTCGATTTAAATTGCCAAATCGCCAAGGCAAAAACTGAATCTAGCATCAAGTCACAAAAATCACGGGAATTTACAAATCTGCATGGAGTTTCAGGAAGAATCCCATGGACAAATAAATCTCTAAGGTCTTTTTCATCAGTATGATAAAGTATAACCTGACATAATGCAATAATGCCAACACAACTTACGACGGAACTCGGTACTCCCAATCGGACAGGGCGAAGGCTGATACTCTTTCAAGATGATTACACAAAAAAAGTTCATTCAATCTAAATCACATTTTAGCAGATTTCTTAATTTTTTCTGTGCTTTTGTGTATGTTTCATGTGACTTTTAGGGGTTTCCTGGCTGACTGGTGAAGATCTTGTGATCGTTAGAGTTTTTTCTGTAAAATTGGAGAGAGTTAAATTAGCCGTACCCTGCGGATGGGGGAGCCAAGGACAAGCGTAATTACCATTGGTTTTGCGTGCATTGTGCCACCTCACCGTGTTGGGTTGGTTGTGTACATAATGTACATGGCCGCCGGCTGCGCCCTGGCATGGCCCGGCGCTGCCCCCTTAGCGTGCCGGCTGGATCGAAGGGGGCCCCACCGTGCTACAAAGGTTGACTGACTTATAAAGGGTGCTTTATTTAAGAAAAGAAACTGAACTGAATTATCATAATCACAAATTACTCCAGTCTGTTGGAAACCTGGATTTAGGCCATGGTTTAGGCGAGATTCTGATTTTTTTGTGTGTGTGCTACTGTAGGCCTAGGAAGGCCGCCATGGTGTAGCAAAGCAAACAACTGCCAGCCAGTGACAGCCCATTGAATAGCCACATTATGTTATCATATTTGGTCATATGAACCTATCATAGCTGCCTGAGGGAATTAGTCGACAACTGGGGCAGATTTTCCATAATTCTTGGATGGCTTAGTTATATTGGTTGATGGTTATTGCTGTAATTCTCTGATTCATTGAATGGCCATATGGTCATAATTATACTAGTAATGTGATGTGCAAAATATGAGGGAATCAGTAAATAGGGGCAGACTCTCCATAATTCTTTGATAGCTTGGTAGATGGTAGTTATTTATTCCTGCTATGGAGGAAGGACTACAAAAGGGAATGGAACCATATGTTAACTCTGAATGTGAAGATGAATAAAGAAATACATGTAATTGTCATATCCAGGTGAAGTAGGTCTACGGAAATAGAAATAAACTATAAATGCAAGTAAAATGAAATATGTTGAACCTAATTCTTACCTATAGTATAACTGTCTTTGTAGTGTAATTGTCCCACTGAGCTGTGACACTCCAAAATATTGTGATGTTCTTGTGTTTTTAATTTCCTCCTACATAATTCATGAATATGTTCAACATAACATTAAAACTTTACATTTCCAAATTTAGCCTCTACTCCAGATAGTAGTGTAAACTAAGTATTGAATCTAAATATACAATTAGGCCTATATGAATTATGTAGCTTCAGAGATCTAGCATCTAGTAGTGGATCATATACTGACACAGACTATAAAAATCATGAAATTGAAACAGTTGTATTGTAATTCTACTGTTGCTTCCTAGCATTAGTAGCAAACTGCAAACTAAAAGTTTTACGCTCCATATGAAATATCATGATTTTACAGCCATTATTAGAGTCTGATAAATCAACAGTCAGGTGCCTAGAACTTAACGTTAGAGCTCTTGATTCCCCAACTTCTAACTCAAGAGTGCTTGTGTAGACTAGACGTTCTAGTTAGAATCCAAAATCCAAGCATTTTTAACTGATTTGCCATCAATATTCTATTTAGAACTGAGCATTTAACAACCACATGCAATCACTATCAATTTATTTACTTCTGCATTCCATGCAAATTACCATAGATCAAATAAGTATGTAACGTTGATATTAGAAAGTTGGTCCTTGTCCGTACCGTGTAAGTGCGCGTTTTAACGAGGTGGGACTAAAAGCGCAGGCCGACGGACATGGCGATGTGGTACGCAGCAACCACTAAAAAATGTTGTTCAGCGGCTCTCTGATCCAAGTTTCCTCAAATGTAATTTGCTTATACACATCAAGTAAAATGAAACAAGCATTTTAACAATTGCTCTTAGGACCTAAATTAAATATAAATGGCAACATAACATAGTGTGTCAGCTTATGAAAAGTCATGCACCTTTCCTATCCTCTCGTGAGCACACTTTTCATACTACTAATGCAGAAAGTAGCGTTTTTAGCTCTGACTTTGATCCTTTCTCTCTTCAAGGGAAAAACTCTAACGAAGTTATACTCTTGACCTACGTCATTAACACATCCATATTAATCATCATAAAAGTTTTCTAAAAAAGTAAAACATTTATACAAAAATTTATTACAGATTTGTCAAAAGCTTGCAAATATTACGTATTTTCTTCTACAATTTTTGTTTTGTGATAGTCAAGTTCAAAAGCCAGAAAATTGTATTTTTTATTATCAATTTCATAATACTTCCAGACATTTCATAAAAATGCATATTCATATTTGAATATTCATTAGAATAGGGGTGGTAGGGAATTTCATCGGCTGTAGTAATCTTGACAGACACCAACCATGGAAAGAATAAAATAGGAAATTGAAAGAAAGCGTTTATGCAAATTTTGGGGGCGTGCGTACGCACAAACTGGCCGCGCCCACTATGAGAACAAGGTTTAAGTACGTGTAGTAGCCAGGCTAGACTCAGCATGCCAGTGAACTATGATACATAGTTTGGCAGTACATTGGAAGTTGTTGATGAATATTCCTTCATTTACAATGTACATGTTGTTTCCTTGACTATCGTATCCCTTCGCACACATATTTGCCATGACCAATAACATGCCTTTTAGTACAGATGTTTAGCTTCGATTTGTGAGACAATTCTTGGATAATAGTCTGCCGGAATGTGTAGAAGGTGAACTTGCAATACTCGGGCAAGTGTGAGACCATTGTACTGGGTCTCTTATTCTCATGTGCACTTATTCCTGATACAAAGATTTACTCCATACACTATGACCAAGGATCACTTGCATGTTGTCGGTCGTATTTTTTTTTTTATTTGTATTTCATTTTTGTGACTTTAATATGTACATTTGTAAATGCATACACTTAAACAAATCAATAAATTAAGATTGTATGTATCACCCAGGCAGAATGATGAGTGATTGAAATACATTGTTGCATGACAGGCAAATTAATTCATTAATTTGTAAAGTTTTGGTGGGTTTTGTTGTTTTGTTTTTTTTGGGTAGTAGTAATAACCTGTGATTAAATTGTAGAGATACATAGTGCCTTGCGCGTAGAATTGATATTTGAATTAACATGACAGCCCACATTTAGTTAGTGTTGATGCAAAAACAAACCTGTAATATTCAAATGGTGTATCAACTATGATAGCAAATAAAACAAAGTGCTTTATTTGCTGAACTATTATTCCTCTTTTTACAGTTAACAGAAATAACTGTTTTCTTATTACCAAGATTTCAAACAGCTTTTACAAATTTTACAGTTGTTGCTAGGTAGAAGTACCTCCACATTTGTTTCATTGAGTTGTATAAACCATGACAAATGATACGTCTGTAGAAGAATTGGGGAAGGGTGTTGTTTCTAGTCCAGTCTTGTTATAGATAGTTATGGGTAGTAATGGCATTCTTACAAAGTATTTTTTGTCATATCAAACAGGCCGTCATTTCCTGCTACCAATCATCGGTCACTCAAACAACACCAGTAACTCATGGAAGCTGGATGCAGTGACCCTGGCTTTCCCAATGAAAGGCCTGCTTCCATTTGACATGGTGAGGTTTTCCCATATTTGGAGATGACCTAAAATCAGTTTAATTATTTCAGGCAGTATCTTTAATTCTTGCTTTGGTTATGTACATTGAGATCTGATATTTCAAGGACACACTTTGCTTGATTTCCCAAATTTGGCATCAAAAGTATGACATTAACCCTTGATCTTTGGTGCTGTTTACAAACAAATGCAATCAAATACTTAGTATGTGTAACAAATCTGGGAAAATGTATTTGTTATGACATTTGTGGGGTTAATCTCCCTGATTTTGCAGGAGGCACTCTGACAACCTATGTGTGTGTCTATGCACTGGCAAGAGAATACTTACATGTATACAAGCCTTTCTGATTTGAGCCTGCTGAAATGCATGTAACACACAAGTAAAAGTGTGCCTCCTGATCGCTTTTAAGAATCTTCATGATTATGATGTAGTATGATGAGAGCTGCATTGATTTGATGTGTTGAAATCATCTTTTAACTTGTTGTTTATGTTCTTCAATTGCATGTATAAGACTGACCATCACTGTGTGAAGAGGAATCAGTACATTTATATTCTGATACTTTGTTTTTCTTTTTGTTCCTCTCATATCTTGTATCAAAGGAAACAGGCTGACTTTTTTTCTATGTAAAGCATTGCCTGAAGCAAGTATGCTTGATGAGATGCTAGACATTGTAATCTTCCTCTGACAGATGAAGTCACAGTAATTTTAGTACAGATTGACAATCATGACATGCATGCCCAATATACCAAAACTGAAGAAGTCTGTCTCTGGCATTGGTTTACATGTGTCCAACCCCAAGCATACCCAAGCAAACTGGAGACTCTAGGATCTGAACGAGCAAACATGCCTACAATATCATAAGCAAATACTGCATATTACAAGCACAAGGCATAACTTCCTTTGCTGCTACAGTCCATGGATCGCTTAAAGGGCCTTGGAAGCTCTATGGTTAATGATGCTCTACTGGTGCTATCTTAGCCCTATCTTTTTTAATATAAATATGACAAAACTAAAGTTTGGCAAGAGAAAGCAGCCTTTGTTAAAACAGGGAGGGTACACATTTAGTGAGACATACATCTAGAGAAGGAGAAATTCAAATTAAAGTAGGAGAGCTGGAGATTTTGAGAAACAGCCTCAAAGCAGGAGAATTGGAGTCTCTGGTCATTTCAGTAGGTATTAGTAATTTCCAATCCCAGGCAGAGATTTAAAGTCAGTTATCAATGATGTAATTCCTTTTCAATCACAGTATGCGATGAAACCACAAACTGGCCTGCTGAGGTATGTCTTAGAGCAGCCTTACTCAAGAGATATGGTCTGCACCCTATTGTCTCTCAACAAAGTGGTAAGAACATCATCATCATGTTGTTGTTATAAGAATTATGAATTTTTGTTTTCTGTTTGCTTTCTTGACATTTTCCCCATGGCAAAATGTTAACTTGAATACAACTTGTTTTTGTGGAGGTATACTGTCAAGTTCTTGCTCTAGAGAACATGTTGATTCAATGTCGGATTTATAATTTAAATTGCATATTAAGCCAATCCAATATAGCTGATAAGTATTGGGTTCATGGAAACACCTCCCACCACGTCTGGGCACATTGTATCTCCTGATAAAACTTAATTGTGTGTCAGAAAGGACCTCAGTATAGTGCTCACCGCTTAACCGCAAGGGGTCGGGAGACAAGTTTTTCTCCCATTTAAGCGGTGCTTCCGCTGAAGCGATGGCCGGTATTGGCCCGTGCAAACCACACAACATGAAGCCAAGTATGTGGGCATTACATTAAACCATGCACAGTTGTCAAGCTCGACGATAACCACAGCGTCAAATACCTGCACGCTACGACACGCAGACCCAAAACGGCGATAAAGCCCCTGTTCCACTATGCCGTTCTTGCTACGATTTGACAATTTTCTCAGATCGGGAAGGATTGGGTAAAACCTGAGCCGATCTGGACACAGTACGATGTTAGAACGCTCTAAGAACGCTGCAGTTACGACTACCACATGCTTGCTGCGCTCTTACTTCGATGATCGGGAATGAGACATTACAATCTCTGCCGCTGCAGTTACGCTTTAGAACAATGTAGCTACGCTGTTAGTGCGATGTTGCCGATATTATCCGATCATTGCATGCTGTATCTACGCTCTGAACGTTCTATACGATCTTATCACGCTGTTACCCCGTTCAGAGAGTTGAAAAGTGCCCGATGTGCCCCGATGTGCCCCGATTTGACTGTCGATCCGCAGTCAGTCAACTTATTAGCACGCAGAACCAAAGAAATATACTGTGGACCTCGAAGAGGCTCCTCAACTCACAGTTCTTTGCAGCAATGCATTGTTATAATCAAAGACATGCTTATCTTTCCAGTGCTTTTTAGCTCACCTGAGCCAAGGGCTCAAGTGAGCTATTGCGATCGCTCTTCGTCCGGCGTCCGTCGTGCGTCGTCCGTCGTCCGTCGTGCGTAAACTTTTTACATTTTCATCTTCTTCTTGAGAACCCCATGACCGATTTTCACCAAACTTGGCAGGTAGCATCCCTAGGGGGATAGGATCTCAATTTGTTCAAATGGGCACCATGGCCCACCTGGGGGGCCCCAGGGGGGCCCAAACACCCTAAAATTAAGGAATCTTTAAAAATCTTCTTCTCTAGAACCAGAAGTGATAGGGCTTAAATGATACTATGAGTAAGTACATTGAAGACTGTAGTTTCAAGTTTGTTCATGGGGGAATCAGGGGTGCCCCCCTTGGGACCCAGGGGAGGGGGGTGGGGAGGGGTTCTAATGGGGCCTAAATTGTACATTTTCATCTTCACTTTGAGATCGCCATGTCTGATTTTCACCAAACTTGGTAGTTAGCATCCCTAGGGGGACAGGATCTCAATTTGTTCAAATGGGCACCATGGCCTACCTGGGGGGTCCCCAGGGGGCCCAAACCCCCTAAAATTAAGGAACCTTTAAAAATCTTCTCTAGAACCAAAAGTGATAGGGCTTGGATGATACTATGAATTAGTACATTGATGACACACATAGTTTCAAGTTTGTTCATGGCGGAATCAGGGGTGCCCACCCCCCCCCTTGGGGATCCAGGAGAGGGATGGGAAGAAGTCCTACAGTTGTAATGGAGCCTGAATTGTACATGTTCATCTTCTTCTTGAAAACCTCATAATGAATTTTGACCAAACTTAGCAGGTAGCATCCCTAGGGGGATAGAATCTCAATTCCTTCAAATGGGCACCATGTCCCTCTTGGGGGGCCCCTAGGGGGCCCACCCCTCCCCCCACATTAAGGAATATTTAAAATCTTCTGCTCTAGAACCAGAAATGATAAAGCAAAGTTAATATCATGAGTTTGTACATTGATGACTTTAGTTCCAAGTTTGTTAATTGCAGATCCAGGGCTGCCCCCCCCGAGTTGAGGGGGGGGGGGGGATCCATATGCAGACCTAAAATGTCCAATGTTCTCAGGTAAAAGTGTGCAAGAATGCATGGAAGGTGAAATTGCGATACTCGGGTGAGCGCGTGACCCGCGGGTCTCTTGTTCTTGATGTCCTTGCTTTTATAGTCCGTCTTCCTCCAGTTGTAGATGATTTCATATTCTTCAAAATTCTGCTATGTCCTCTTCCTCCTCTTTTAGCATCATGTGCAGTCTCTCTTTCTTCGCCTCTTGGATAGCTGCTTCGCTGCTTTCTTCTCTTCTTTTTCTTCATCTCTTCTTCTTCTTCAAAAATTTGAGCTTCTCCTTTTTCATATTCTGCCCCTACAGGAGCAGAGACAATGTCCTCCTCCTCAACAGTTTTGCCTCTCGATCTCCTTGATCTTCTTCTGGCAGACATTTTGGCTGCGATTTTTACAGCGTATAGGTTGCGTCCCTTTTAGAGGGGCGAGAGCGGAAGACGTGCGTAATTGAGTCTGGGAAGGTGTAGGAACAGCGTAGCTATAAAAAGCAGAAGCAGCATAGCTAAAGCGGAAACGGCGTAACTAAAGCGGGAATGAAGCGTGCTGAGAGCGTTGTAGGAAGTGGCCTTGATTCTATACGAGAGTAGAGAACGTAGTGAGAGCGGCGTTAAGGCGGGAAGATCGTGCTTTTATCAGGGAAAAGCAGAGCAGTAGTGGGACCACGTCGGTGTCTCAGTTTACTTCCCGTTCTTGTACCAATGTTACTATGCTCAGAAAGACCTTGTTACGCTCATCCCATGGTGTTTACACTGTCACTACGCTCTCCCCGCTTGCCGTACAATTGAAAATAGGTCAATTTTGATCGGGGAGATCGGGAAGAAATTTTGAACAGGTTCAAAATTTTTCCCCGATCTGAAAAAATGCCCGCTCCAACCCTGACCTTCAAACCCTGCTGCTACGATGCCTCCGATCCCCGTACGCTTTTGCCGCTCTCTCCCGATATGCTAGATTGGGACAGATTGGGGTCCAGATCATGATAGTGGAACAGGGGCTTAAGAAAGGACATGGCACGACAGTCTCACACTTTTGTTAAATGCATTATCAGAACAAACCTCCATTCATTTGATCCACAAAATAACCCTCTTGTTGAGTTGAAAATACATACCGTTAAGTTCTGTGTTTAGATGCACCCGTGTTATAAGACGCAACCCGACTTTGGGACTTAAGGGGGAAAAAATTGATCAGCGATCGTAATGACAATTTGATGGTATGGTGCAAGAGACAACTTGGCCTGAGCAGACTTCCTTCTTTTGATATTCCTGGCCCTGGCGCGATCCCATGAATGACAGAGAAAAAAGAAGCACTGTACTGATTAAACAACAAACCACTTGCTAGCAGCCATGCAGGTGTCTCATGTAAGGTAAAGAATAAGAGAAACAAAAAACAAAATGGTAGATAGAGGGAAACAGACAGTCTGACACCCAACAAGTATGCCAGCCACCTGGTCAGGCTGGCGCAGTGGTAGAAAGGATTTTACGTACGTGTGCTTGTAGATTGCAAGAAGGGGCCCTGGGAAAGGGGCGATTAGAAGGAAACCTGCATACAGTGGACGCCTGTGTGTGTAATCTCAAAGCTGAAATTTCACACAATGCACTGCATGTGTTGGCATGCACATACAGTGTGAGTGTGTGGCATGTGTGGGTGTGGCACACACACAATCACACATGAGTTGGTGAGAGCATGATATGCAGCATACAGGGTAGCGAGGGCTAAGCGGGAAGAGAGATCATCAGTCTCTCAGCTACATGTGTGGCTGGCTGGCTGGCTGGTGAGATCAGTGGACTCGATTACAGTGTAAGTGCGTGAATAGAAGGTGACGACACACTGTAAGATGACGCTCAATATGACCGCCTCTACTGTGCAGTCGGCATAATCTATCGGGAACTAGTGAGACAATAATCCTTCTGGTAAGGAAATTGAATCCCTGCAATTTTTTTCTCAGGATTTACCTATTATTTTTAGACATTAATACACGGACATTGGAAGTGTTTCAGCCAGATTTGTACCAATAAAGCGGTTCATGGTTCCGATAAAGTGGTGGAAATAGCACGTGAAAATTTTGTTGCATCAAGATTTGTTGCACATAAGCGGGTTCCCACTAAAGCGGTTCCCGATTAATGGGTGAGCACTGTATTAGAAATAACAAAGTTAACCCCCCCAAATTGCATTACTACAGCGTGATTTAGCATTGATGTGACAGAATTTTGGTTTATTGTAGATTTGTGAGGCCATATGTGAAGAATGATCAATCAAGAATCAGGTACCACTTTATAGATTTTTGACTATTCTGTATGCTGATAAATCTACAGGCAATCAGTATTGTTTGGGGAATATGATGGTAGTGATTGATGTCCAACTGATACAAAATTTGAAGGACATTATTGTTGGGATTTGTCTCCTGATGGCTTACATGCAACAAAATATATGATAAGAAGTCAGTGTCAAGGCCACTGGCATATAAAGCCAACAGATACTGGACTTTGGATTTGAACAAGCATCTATTACTACAGGATAGGAGTGTGTTGCCACATTTACTGGTACATTTGTAGTTGTATGAACCACTGCTGCAGTGTGTGATGTACAAAGCACTATTGTGATATGACTGAAATACCAACATGACACCCTGTAAAAGCTATTGTTCTTCAGTTGTTGCTCTAGTCTGGCTAAATTTGTATGCTTTACTATTTGAAATCCTGCATTTACCACATTCCAAAATGGAAAGTATGTGATTTTCAGCATGTCTTTTCAGGTCTTGTTAAAGATGTGATGATGTCGTGCTCAACCAGTGTGATGCTATTACATTGCTTAGACTTTCATTTCAAATTTTCCTTCGGCATATTATCAATTAACCTACTTGAAGATGGCTGTATGTTTATTAATTTCACTCTTCTATTGTTTTTTTTTTTGTCTGATAGCAAAAGACTCGGAGCCTTGCACTCGAAGAGGAGCTAGCTAATCTTTTGATTGTAGCTATGGAAAGGGTGGAGACACAGGATGGCAGCAACATGCCGAGTTCATGGCCTATGGCACCATGGCAACACCTGTCTACACAGCTTATCATCTTTGCATTGTTCCAGTTTGTCAGCTTTCCCAGCATGGTGCAATCTTTGCATGAAAAGGTTTGTAAAACTAGGTACATTGTATCTGAAGAAAGTTATTTTGAAGTGAGCTTCATGCCAGTCAAAGGCTTTTGACAAGGCATTTTGGCCAAGGACTGAGACTAACTTGCCACACTGAGCATTGACAGAAATGGATGAACACAAGAGTGAGTGACACAGCCACGAAAGCCTTACAGTATTTTTTTTTTTCCACATGGCTTCCTCGCTTCAATGCATTTAGATCATGGATTATGCATAGCTGTATCTGAAGATACAGACTGGGACATCCTTTGTGATTCAACCATTCTTGTCCCGGGTAATCAATAGGGAAGCACTTTTTTTTACTTGTGGATTTGATGATTAGACTGATAAATGTAAAATATAGAAAGTGATTAATTAAGTGTGAATTTTCTTCAATTTGTCTCCCTCTACAAATAAAATTTGTAAGATAGCAACTGCTGTAGAGGGAGACAAATTGAAGAAAATTCACACCTCAACCTTCACCCCTCTGATTAATATTCTCTTGCTTTTAAAAGTGATTGTTTTCAGTATGAATTATGCATTATAACTTGAGTGATCAGACATAAATTTAGATAATGTAGAGTGATCATTCATTGAACACCTATGATAAGTTGACCAATCCAAGCCTTTCACAAGAAGCAATACCATAGTCTTTATTTTTAGTACTCTTTTATAGCAACTCCAAGTAAGTCCACAGTATTCTATGTTGTCCCTCAATAACATGATAGTTTGATTTTGTTAAACAAATTCTTGTTACCTGGGAAAAAAAAACACGAAGAGCATGTGTGAAGAATTGTCAACAGCATATTTGCTTTGCATCAAGCACCACTTTCCATTTATTGCACATGATAGATGCATTTCATGCTTCCATGATGCCCTTCATACCATCAGCACATTACACAATACATACTGTGTGTGTAATAATCAAAGATGTCACATTTTGGAAGAAGCCTTGATAGTTTGTAGGACGTTACAAGCTTTCTTCTTTGAATTCACACTCTGCAGACAGTGCAGTGCATGTTAAGAGTTCAATGAGTTTGAGTATTGCTGAGAGACAAATCATTCCGTCTGTGTTGTGTTTGTGGGAAGGAACTTGTAACATTGTTGAATGAATTCATCTGCATGAAATTTGCGTATTAGATATAGCAGGGCTGCACACTAACCCATTTTTTCTACTGGTCCATCCTGTCTGTCTGACCAGTAGGTACCCAGTTTTTCCATGTTTTACTGGTCCATTCCTGAAAAAGTTACTGGTCCGACAGTGATTTTTACTGGTCAGGGATCGTTGGACCAGTGCCAGTGTGCAGCCATGGATATAGGCTAATGTCATAGGAAACGATTCATTGTTTGCTACCATTTTGGTATAGATTTTGCATTAAAAACAACAGAGTGTTGATTTCCCTCACTCAGGGCCTCGGAGTTTGTCTAGAATTTAGTTACTCACTTGATGACATCCTCACATGAACGACGCATTCTGCTGGCGTAAACGCGCCGGCCATTGCATGTGAGTTTGCATGCATTTTAAAAGTCAGGGTGAATGGAGTTCAAGGCAGGCCGGGGGGTTGAGGCCAACAAGATGGGAAAGCTGGCCTATGTACTTTCGTATCCATGTAGACATCTCAAATGCCGTAAAACAAAATGACACCAAAATCACAGGATATATCTACTTAATAGCTTATTTCCAATTACTCGCGTGAATTTGAACGAAATCGGTTGAGGGGAAGTGCCGCTCAATACAAACTCGATCTTCCCAACAGATTGCGGCGTACACTGCCTGCACAATCTAGAACTGAAGTTGGCTGTGTAGTGTATTGAACAACAAATCATTGTGCAGCGATCGTAAATATCAAAAATTAAATCCTATTCTCTTTGCTCATTTTTTCATTAATAAATTATATTCATGTCTGGTCAGTTTTCTTCTGTTTGCGTTTGTTACATACTGAGAAAGCTGCAGCACGTCGGTGATCCCTCGCATTTATCCCCAAGTTGGATATCCTTCGGGTTTGTGCCAGGCTCAAGTGTGTACATGTGTGTCACAAACAAACTGCTGTAGCTTCTGACCATTTGAGCATTGAGAATTTAGGGTTTCTGGGATGAACACTGAACTAGGAACTGTCTATAGCTCAGTCGGTAGAGTACCGGGCTAGCAGTCCAGAGGTCTCGGGATCAAATACCGATGGAATCCCATTTTCTCTGCTCATTTTCCACTAAAAAGCTAAAATTAAGTCATTTATTGAGAAATTTGTGTATGTGGGTGTGTGTGTGTGTACATGTATGTTGGTGTATATCTGTCTGTTTGTAGTCTTGTACAATCTAGGTATTGCATTTCCTATCCGACTTCATGTAACTGGCGATTTGTTTTTCTCTCAGTCATCACTCTCGCGTAGTAAAGACAGCTAACTTCAATTTCAGATTTTGCATGCAATGTACGTACGTTGCAATTGCTCAGGAAGAATAAGTTGTTTTGAGGGGAAATTGAGCATTGACATGAAAGTGACATGGATATTAACGCTAACCAATGAAGGAAATGCTACAAATTTACATGAGTGATTTAGAATAAGCAACTACGTAATACTATATCCTGTGATTATGGTGAAATTTGGGTTTCTGAAAGTTTAAGATATCCACATGGATAGTCCCTGCCATGTGATGTAATTTGTAAGCTGTAATATAGGCCTACACAATGATTTGCACAGACTATCTGTAACATTAAACCTGTTTTACTGACTGTCCTGTGAGTGATACCACAACTTTTGGTTGAAAAACAAAATGAATTTGTCATCTTAGCAAATAGACGAATGGTATCTGTCTCTTCTCGATGAGCTTCTTATCTGATGATGGTAGGCCTAGAGTAAACTTGGTCAGCTAGAGACAGATCTCATATTTATTGCCATGCAGAACCAACTTAGTAAAAACACCCTAAAAAGGGCATACTAGTACAGCTCAGCCTCACTGAATCAGCTGTACATAGTTGAATATCTAAGCCTACCTAATTGATGTTTGGCTTACCAATTTTATTGTCTCGCCCACCGGAGGTGAAGGCGAGACTAAGGGATCCAAATGGCGTCCGTCCGTCATCCGTCCGTCATCCCTCATTAATGTTAAAGTTTACCTGTAAGACTCTCTTATGATGCATAACTTGGCAACTGTTACAGCAATGGCAGCCACACTTGGGTGATAGAAGCACTAGGGGTATCTTCATGTTATGGTGTTGTCGGAGGTCATGTGATGATGTCAAAGGTCATTTGAGGTCGTATATCAAAGAGTATGTGCATGACTCTTTTTAGCTCACCTGAGCCGAAGGCTCAAGTGAGCTATTGCGATCGCTCTTCGTCCAGCGTCCGTCGTGAGTCGTGCATCGTCCGGCGTGCGTAAACTTTTTACATTTTCGTCTTCTTCTTGAGAACCCCTTGACCGATTTTCACCAAACTTGGCAGGTAGCATTCCTAGGGGGATAGGATCTCAATTTGTTCAAGTGGGCGCCATACCCCACCTGGGGGCCCCCAGAGGGGCCCAAACCCCCCAAAATTAAGGAATCTTAAAAAATCTTCTTCTCTAAAACCAGAAGTGATAGATATAAGTTAATACTATGAATTAGTACATTGATGACTGCAGTTTCAAGTTTGTTCATGGCTGAATCAGGGGTGCCCCCCTTGGGACGCAGGGGAGGGGGGTGGGAGGGGTCCTAATGGGGCCCAAATTGTACATTTTCATCTTTTTCTTGAAAATGCCATTATGAATTTTCACCAAAGTTGGCAGGTAGCATCCCTAGGGGGGAAACAATCTCAATTCCATCAAATGGGCACCATGCCCCACCTGGGGGGGGGGGGGGCCTAAATTTGGACCGAAATTATACATTTTCATCTTTTTCTTGAAAACCCTATCACAAATTTTCACCAAACTTGGCAGGTAGCATCCCTAGGGGGAAAGAATCTCAATTCCATCAAATGGGCACCATGCCCCACCTGGGGGCCTCAGGGGGCCTAAATTTGAACCAAAATTGTAAATTTTCATATTTTTCTTGAAAACCCTATAACAAATTTTCACCAAACTTGGCAGGTAGCATCCCTAGGGGTATAGAATCTCAATTCCATCAAATGGGCAATATGCCCCTCCCCCCTCCTGTAAGGAATCTTTACAGATTTTCTCTGGAACCGGAAGTGATTGAGCTAAGTTGATACAATGAGTCAGTATATTGATACATATGTATTGATGAAGTACAGTGTACTTGGTAGGTATTTTTTACCAGTGTGATGGACTGTAAATGGACACCATGCCCCCACTCTCAAAGCTACCCCCACCATAAGTTTCCAATGTTCTCAGGTAAGAGTCTGCAAGAATGCATGGAAGGTGAACTTGCGATACTCAGGTGAGCGCGTGACCCCCGGGTCTCTTGTCTATATTAAAGTTTACCTGCAAGACTCTCTTTTGACAAATAACTTCACATAAGTTGCTTGGATTACAACCTAACTGGGGTCATAGATGCACTGGGGGTACCTTCATGTTATGGTGCCGTTGCAGGTCACAGGATAAGGTCAAAGGTCATTTGAGGTCATACGTTAAAGTTTACTTGCAAGACTCTCTTATCACACGTAATTCGACACATGTTGCTACGATGGCAATCAAACTTGGGTGATGGATGCACTGGGGGTACCTTCATGTTATGGTGCCGTAAGAGGTCACATGATAAGGTCAAATGTCATTTGAGGTCATACGTTAAAGTTTACTTGCAAGACTCTCTTATCACATGTAACTCAGCACATGTTGCTACAATGGCAATCAAACTTGGGTGATGGATGCACTTGGAATACATACATGTTATGGTGCCGTTGGAGCTCACATGGTAAGGTCAAAGGTTATTTCAGGTCATTGTTAAAGTTTACCTGCAAGACTCCCCTATGATAGATAACTTTGCAACCATCGCTCCCTTTTCAACCAAACTTGGGTTGTAGATGCACTTGGGGAACCTGCATATTATGTTGCCATCAGGGGTGACATGGTAAGGTCAAAAGTCATTTGAGGTCATATATTAAAGCTTAGCTGCAAGAGTCTAAGACAAATAACTTTGTTTTAGCTGTTATATCCCATTCGCATACAAGAAATTGTACCCGAACAGGCGAGACACATTATGGCACTTGCCTTGTGAATTATTCAACAAAAAAAAAAATGTTTTCTTGCATAGATCTCACTGCTGCCTTCCAAACCACAGCGCCATTCAAATCAACTGCTTACCATGCTTACAACCCAAGAGTATAGAGGGCGTGCGCTTGCACTGCGTGCACTGTATACAGCAAAGGCTATGTGTAGGCCCATGCACAGCTGCCGCAGCAGTTGATTTGAACAGCGCTGTGGTTTGGAAGGCAGATGTGAGATCTGTGCAGGAAAAGACAACAGGATTTTTTTCAGATTAATTCATAAAATCGGTAAGCTAAGCATAGATTAGGAATAAATTAGGCTTACACCATGTTTTCAAAACCACACTTATGGGAAAGAGAAACAAACCTTGCATTTATGACATCAAACTTACAATGCGTTCCAGTGAAGTTCACCCATGCCCGTTGGTACCGCATGAACCTTTCTGTCCCGACGGGCATCTTCCCCGGCATAGCGTGCACAATGTATTCCCCTACAGTGGTATTGCCACAACCAAATACCGTACACCTCCTCCCGCCCTTGCATTTTGTCTTTGATGTTGCAGGTGTTGACAAATCCATCATTGCAATCAGCACATATTGTAGATGGCAATAATTGACAAATTCTGGCAACACTCGATATCACAGAGGCAAAATACTTTCAGATACTGCTGATATCGTCTAACCATATGCCGCCTGATCTTTGGGTTGATTTCTGCACAAACACAAATTGCATGCATGCCATGCAAGATGTTTTGCAGCAAAGCTGGTTTAGAGCAGAGCTTTGCAGCACGCTATCATCTTTGTTTCACAGTTCGCCCAGCCACTTGCCTGTCAGTGCTACTGTTCTTCATTCAAAAGCTGACGTCATCCAAAAGAGAGCCAAAATCGTAACTGTCTTTTGCTCAGGAAAGCAAAAAAAAATACAGCTTTTGGATTTTGTCTCATTATATTACAGTTAACCTTCGGGTATCTTAACTGACATATTGACATTGTTCATGCTCTTAGCTTTCTATTGATATATGATTTACCATATTTCAGAAATTTCAACAGGGAGTCGGTTTAAGAAATCCTTCGTTAGTTTAACTTGGCTTAAATGTTTGTAGGCTTGAAGAAATCTCACAGTATGACAGATGTTTTATTCAAGCAGACTTGATATAAAGATTTTCAAGTTTTGGAATTTCAAGAATCACATGTTTTCAGGAAACAGCAATATTAGTAACAACCACATATGCAGATTGTGTGAGGTGCTGTTGTCATGGAATCACAAGTCTCATTGATGCACGCACAAATCTTTACTGAATGTCCTTGTTTTTTCCACATAAAATAAAAAAAGACAAATTTGCATCCTTTGCATCAATATGTTGTGTGTTGCAAGAAACTAGCAATAAAACTATGATTTTTGAAGAGAAAAGACATAGTTGCCACGTAATCATCCAGAACATGGTATTTCTGATATTTCTTAATCTATCAGAATAACTCTACTTTTGATATTAAAGTCAACCTGGACATGGTGTGGAATTGCTCTCTAACATCTCGTGCATGCACAAACAACCAAATGGTCAAGACATGAACATAGCATTAGTGCTTTCTGAGTAAGATTTATGGAATCATTTCATGAGAATGTTGCACAAACAATGAAGGGAAGCATCTACATTCTGCATGGGGACTACAGTATCTTATACATTACCATCAGCATCCCGGATATATCTTAAAGGACAAGTCCACCTTCATATACATAAGGATTGAGAGAATGCAGCAATATTAGTAGAACACGTCAGTGAAAGTGGGAGGAAAACTAAACAATCCGTTCAAAAGTTACGAATATTTTAAGTATCTGCGCAGTCACTGCTGGAAGAGAAGACTACCGGTACTACAGTGTATGATGTCACATGCGTACAACTATTATAAAGAAAATATATATAAAAAAAGAGAATTTCACAAAACTTTACTTTTTTGATAAAGTGCACAGTTCTTCGACTTGCTACTGACGTATGTTAAGGGTAATATTATTCCCCCTGCCTTCTGAAAGAAAGAAGGCGAGTGTTCTTTTGTTATGCGAGAAAAATGGAAATATGATGAATTTTCTTTATATCGTTGTACTCATGTGACATCACAAGCTATAGTAGTCTTTTCATCCAGACGTGACTGAGCAGAAACTTAAAAAGTTAATAACTTTTTAACGGATTGTCCGATTTTGCTCAAACTCTCACTTATGTGTTCTACTAATATTGCTGCATTCACTCGACCCACATGTCTATGAAGGTGAACTTGTCCTTTAACATCTGAGCGTGGCTGTATTTTATCCAGCTAAATGGGCGAAGCCTGACCAAGGGACGGGACCACCTGATGTGGGTGTTACTACAGTTCATCTCCGGGAGTATCAAGAAGGCCTCTCTGGAGGAGTTTCTTCCAGTTCTCCGGCTGTCTGACCTTCTCTACCCTGAGAAGAAGGTATACATGCTTCTTTCTTCTTAGATGATGACACAAGTGGCTCTACTGGCAGGCTAGGACTTGGAAGTTTTTTGGCTTGTGTTGACAAACATGTTAGAACTGTGTTTTGATAAAGAGTGCAATGGTTGTTTGATAAGTATTGGTTTGTAGCATTAAAAAAAAAAAGTATTGGATTGATGATATTGGACTGCTGAAAGATGTCAATTTTGTGCTTATATTCAGGGGTTGGTCAAGAATAATCATAGTGCCTATTACCAGTTGGCAGTTGAGATGGTGGGTGCTCATCATCTCCACCTCCCTAGTTTAATGCTTAGCATCATGATAAATTTTAGTATGTGTCCCATGACCTCCTCCATTTACACTGGAATATTAAGATCAGATTTTGGCAATTGTTCACTGTAGTTTTTTGGTGTACTTGTATCGCATCTCCATTTTACCCACACTTTTGAACAACACCATAATATAGTTGGGTCATGTTTTTGCGCAGTTGATGAGTCACATGTACTACATTCGTTCATACAATGCGTGGGTTTCTCTGCAGGGTCTGAAAGTACCAGACGTCAATCACCCATCCTGCACCCATGTCTTCTCCATGGCTTGCATCTGGAACCACTTGGACCACAAGGCGCAAAAGGAGAAGACCCCTCTCCAAAGACCACCCCCTCCTGCTATCAGGACGCACCTAGAGTGAGTCATTCACTACCTTTCATGGGCTCCAGTGTTTCTTCCTTCTAATATTGAATAACGTGACAGTCTCTGCACCCACATATAGCATCTGACGCAACAAGATGCGGAAAGTAAATTAAGTAATTCCACATTCATTTGGCAAACTCTTTGTATGTTCTTGAAAGAGTCCATTCACTGACTTTATCGTTCATAAACGTGTCCGGGCATTTCAGCACCTTTGGGAGAAAGAAAAATTTCCATGTCCAAATTTTGATCGAGACCAAAATTTGGACACAGAAATAAACTTCCTGACACCTTTGGTAACTTGTGAGGATAGCGCGAGGACATCCCGTCATTCCGTAACACTTCTGCGAACGTGCCTAAAAGAATCCTACAGTGCAGGCAGCTTCATGAAAGTGGAAAGCACCCAGAATGTTTCAGGACAGCGCAGTGCCGTTGCAGATCTAAAAATGCAAGTGTGCGAAGGCGCTGTGGACCTCTGTGGTCAAGACACAAAAGAGTTGAAAGGTTCCAATGATCAAAAGGATTTTGAAAGTCAAAACTAAATGCAGCATTATGCCTATGAAACACAAAAAGACAAAGAAGGGCGACGATGTCCCTATCCTAACCACACAGACAAACCTGTTTTCCTCTGATGAAGAACAGGTAAATGTTAGCATTTTGGGACACCCGATGAAGAAGGCAAGTAAGCAGAAGACAGTGGATACTTTGTCAACAGTATCTAGGAAGAAAAGGAAGCAGCCCCCTGAGCTACTTGTAATTTGTTGTTTCACTCTTTTCATAAATAATTTTCATATGAGGGATTTTTAGTGGCTGCCATTACATAGCACATCATTTTGTTCATTGCAAATGTGACCACCCAGCTCAAGACAAACAAAAATAGAGCTATATACTGTATATGCCGAATATTTCGCGAGGTTTTTATTTTTGCGAATTTCGCGAGTCAGGTCCTATTCGCGAAATCAAAGACACGCAAAAATATTGACTCTGATCCCGATGTGAATGTAATGTACATGTGAACCCTTCTCTGTTCAGTACAGGACTCCAAAATCGCGAATTTAACCACTTGCGAAATCATCGTGAATTTGCGAAAATTTAGACTCGCGAAATATACATGTATGGCGTATACAGTAAGTAAAAATGAATTTTTCATTTTTAAACTTATTTCAAAGTACTAAGATCTAAGCTTAAAAAAAAGAAACGTATTGAACTGTAAACCCATTCAAAAATTAATTGTCCCCGCCGAACGAGTTCGAGCAGGGGACTATGAAACGGGCTCCGTACGTGTGTGTGTCCGTGTGTCTGTCCGTCCGTGTGTCCGTCTGTCCGTCCGTGCGTCCGTGTGTGATCAAAATGTTCAAAATGCTACTCCTTCGCCATTTCTAACCCGATTTTGATTCTGTTTGCTTTATATGATAGCACTACATAGGAGCTTTGAAACTTCTATACAGAATTTCAGTTGTGACCTTTGACCTTGACCTTTGACCTATATTGTACATTTTGCTTCAAAATGCTACTCCTTCGCCATTTCTAACCCAATTTTGCTTCCGTTTGCTTTATATGATGGCACTAGGTGAGGGCTTCAAAACTTCTACACATAATTTTGACCTTTGACTTCGTTGACCTTTGACCTTGATTTTTGACCTATATTGTACATTGGCTACAAAATGCTACTCCTTCGCCATTTCTAACCCGATTTCGATTCCGTTTGCTTTATGTGATGGCACTAGGTTAGTGCTTCAAAACTTCTACACAGAATTTTGACCTTTGACTTCTTTGACCTTTGACCTTGATTTTTGACCTATATTGTACATTTTGCTACAAAATGCTACTCCGTCGCCATTTGTAACCCGATTTCAATTCCGTTTGCTTTAAGTGATGGCACTAGGTGAGGGCTTCAAAACTTCTACACAGAATTTTGACCTTTGACTTCTTTGACCTCTGACCTTGATTTTTGACCTGTATTGTACATTTTGCTACCAAATGCTACTCCTTCGCCATTTCTAACCCGATTTCGATTCCGTTTGCTTTATGTGATGGCACTAGGTTAGTGCTTCAAAACTTCTACACAGAATTTTGACCTTTGACTTCTTTGACCTTTGACCTTGATTTTTGGCCTATATTGTACATTGGCTACAAAATGCTACTCCTTCGCCATTTCTAAACCGATTTCGATTCCGTTTGCTTTATGTGATGGCACTAGGTGAGGGCTTCAAAACTTCTACATAGAATTTTGACCTTTGACTTCTTTGACATTTGACCTTGATCTTTTTACCTATATTGTACATTTTGCTACTAAATGCTACTTCCGGCAGGGACATATATTACGCACCGCGTAATTTCTACTTTTCCTTGTTGAAATAAGAGATAGTGAGGAGGTGCAGTTTCATAAATTCAAAAAAGAGAGAGAAAAGCAAATTTAAAGATTGGGATCCCTAAGGCATGATCTGCACGAGCATAAAAAAAAAGTGTTGTATTTCACAGTGAAAGAATTGCATGTCCAGAAATTCTGCTAATATCTCAATTTAGGTTTTTCAAATTTAACAGTTATATTTAGAGAAGAGTTTACTCTCCCAGATGAGAGAAGCTTCTCATCTCAAACACACTTGGCTTAAAAAGAAAAGAAAAAAGATTGACAACAAAATCCTCTACCTCTACCTCCCGAAAGATTCTGCCTAAGACTCAAGGGGTGGGGGAAGGGTCCCTTAACATTTGCCCTTGACACCCCCCCCCCATTTCTCCCTCAGCCACTCGCTCAGCCACTCGCCCTTAAAAAAAAAAAATACAGGAGTTCTCTGACCCTTACACAAACATAGTGATACCCACATTTTGTCCTGATCCCCCAACATTTTCCCCGCAGTCACACTGACCCACACACACACATACTGTACTCACCTTTCCAGCTTATTAAAAGGTGCAAATACATGTAGCTTATATCAGTATTCATATTTCCTTTTAAACATTTGAAAAGATAATTTTCCACCTGTTCGTGAATTTTTCACCCAATGACCATCCCATCTGAGTGTGTTCTGCCCAAAGAACAGGCTTCAGAGGGGATAGCCGCACCAAATTACCAATTAAAAACAAAGGAAATAGATCAGGAATACATATGCACTACCCCCCCCCCCCCACACACACACACACACCGCCTTAGCAAATTACTTAATGATATAGATGCCTCGAAGTTAATTTTGTATGAAAAGAACACATTCCCTAAACTTCTTACTGACATATGTCAAAGGTAATGATATTCTCCCCTGCTTTCTGAAAGAGATTAGTCAAGACTCTTTCATTGTTCCAGAAAAACAAAATTTGTAAATTTATATCTTTTTTTTATGTTAATCGTTCTGCAGTGACGTTGAGAAACTGTTATAGTCTTCTCATCCAGCAATAGCGTGATTTTCCTCAAATTGTACTGATGTGTGCTTTTAATATCACCACATTTCACTTAATCCACACATTTCAGAGAATCATTCCCCTTTGATGTTGGGTAGATTATAAAAGTTGAAGTACAAAATAAATATGAAGAATGAATTTGTGTCTATCTTAGAGGGCAAGGTTTCAAAGAGGTACAACATACTAGTAATCTTTATGATTCACCCCTTTTTTGCACAAAAAATAAATGAAAAGATGCTTTTTCTGTGCTTGTCTACACCACACTAGTATGGCCCATTTCAATTCATTTTCTGACTTCTGTTCATCACAAAAAATGAATAAAAAGATGCTTTTTCTGTGCTTGTCTACACAACACTAGTATAGCCCATTTCAATTTATTTTCTGACTTCTGTTCATGTGCTTTTACATTTGCTGCTACTCCTCTGTAACATATTGTCACAAAATGCTTTGGTGAACTAAAGCACAATTATACAATGCAATTTCAGGTGTTGTGCGGTGTAAGGCTAAAGATCCCCACTGGTTATTATCCTTCCACCTTCCTCTCTTTATCTTTGTCTCTCACATCAGGTATCTCCAGCAAACATTCAAGACTCAGCACCTCCCACTGACTGACTACAGGATAGCTCTGCAGTTCAATGCATGTAAGTGTTTGAGTTCTGCACAAAATTGCTATATTATGGACCCTTTGTATAGCTGCCACCTGCCTAATGCAGCCAGCAGCACTCACTTTGTATCCCGTCGTGAATATCTACCTGCGTATAGCGGCCACAAAAAGAATTTAGCTGAACCGTTAAAGGGGAAATCCAGTCCAAATATTAGTCTGATAAGAAAAAGTAAAATATTGCAAGTTCAACGGTATAACTTTGATCGAAATCGGATGAAAAATAAGGAACTTATGACATTTTGAAGTTTCACTAATTTGGGGGGAAACAGTTCATGAACAGTCAATATGAATATGCAAATGGCAAAGTGAGCATGTCATTTCCTCACAACTTACCATATACGTAGTTTCTACATAAAATTGTGGAATTTCCAGTTTTTCATTCAAACGCAGTTATGCCTGAGGCTCAAATCCTCGTATATCTAACTGATCACTATTCTGAAGTTCTACAACCAGGGATAATGTCATGTTTCAGACTTCAGTGACAGAAACATTGAATTTTCATCATTTTTTTTGTACATGATCAATGGAAAATTGTGAGGGCATGACATGGTTAGCTCACTCATTTGCATATTCATATCCACTGTACAAGAACCGTTTTGCTGAAATTAGCAAAACTTCAAAATGTCATAACTTCCTTATTCTTCATCCGATTTCAGTCAAATTTGTACTGTTGAACTTGTAAGATTTTACTCTTTTTTATCAGACTAACTTATATTTGGACTGGACTGGATTTCTTTAAATCAGCCATGAATACAATGTCTTTTACGTTCATTGCATGAATTCCACTGAGTTCTAGCTCAGTCACACTCACACAGACACGACTGGCAAAATTAATGCAGCTCTTTGCGACCAAAAGCTGCCTTACCACTCACTTGAATAGATTAGATCTAGGCTTCAGTAATGTTGCCCTGAAGATGCTACAAAGGCAAAGACAACTCCCAATAACATCGTAGAATTTTACTAAAATGCCGACTAATTAGTGATTAAAATCCCTTTGAATAAGGACAATGTGGTGGTACATGTACTTGTCTGGGTATTGTTTGTTGTTTACATATTAAGCTTCACACATTATCCATTCAAGGGGTGGGGGAAGGGTCTCCATAGAACTCAGCACTTGTGAACCCGTTCATGCAAACTAGTACAAACCAGCGCATTTCCTCCAGGCCCAAAATGTTCTATTTAAAATCAAAAGAACAGAACCAGGCAAAGAATAAATAAATAAATGAAAGGAAGTGATTGTACAACAAAAATCCTCAAAAAAGCTGCACATGCAAACTTTTAATTGCTGGTTGTTGTTTTTTATACCCCCGCCACACGTAGTGTGAAGGGGGTATATAGGAATCACCACAATGTTGGTCGGGCGGATGGTCGGGCGGTCGGTCGGTCTGTTGCAAAATCTTGTGTCACGAACTCCTACAGTTTTGAAGCAATTTAAATGAAACTTAGGGTAAATGATGATATTGAGGTATAGATGTGCAAGACATGTTTTTTGTGTTTGTCAGACAATACATTGCCATAATTTTACCAAAACCTTGTGGATTGAATAACTTCCATAGTATTTAAGCAATCAATTTCAAAATTGGTATCTATGATGATCTATAGGTGTAGTTATGCAAGACACTCTTTGTGTTTGTACTTGACAAAGCGTTGCCATGGTAACCGCATGTTTTCTTCGAAATCTTGTGGAGTGAACAACTTCCACAGTTTTGAAGCAATTGAAATCAAATTTGGTAGGCATTATGGCCTTGGGGCATAGATGTGCAACACATAATTTTTCTGTTTGTCGGACAAAGCGTTGCCATGGTAACCATAATGTTACCCAAACCTTGTGGATTGAATAACTTCTACATCATTCAAGCAATTAACCCTAACTTATCTGGGCTATTTTGCAAGCTTGAATTCCTGGGGGGGGGGGGGGCCATTATGGCCCCCCTTCAGATCTCGGCCGTTGATCGCGCGATCGCCACAAAATTTTGCATGAACATAAAGCCGGATGTAATCTACAACACTGTTAAGTTAAATTTTCAAAAAAATTGCATTTTCTATTTTAAATTGATTATGCAAATATATGCAAAAAACCTCATTTTCGTCTGTAATTGGCTTATAAAAGCTTATGGAATGCATGATCTAGAAGTGTAGTTTTGCGAGACACCAATGTGTTAGTTTAAGGAAAATGTGTTGCCATGGTAACCACTCATTTTTGTATCAAAATAAACCATTCAGCTATGAAGGTCAAAATTTGGTGTGTATGATGGTCTTTAAGTGTAGTTATGCAAAATGTCCCTTGTGTTTGTATCAGACAGTGCATTGCCATGGTAACCACACTTTTTACCCAAACCTTGTGGAACTCGGTGTCAACTCTGTAATTGTACAGTAAACTAAAATTATTCCGTTTCCAATTCGAGAAGTGCACAAACTTGGTATAAAACGTCATTGCCCTCATGACATCACACACTATAAAGCGACACTAGGGGCGGGGGTATTGATCACCTTCAGTGATAATTCTAGTTAGGAATAACATGCGGCATTTTCTGCTATTATAAAATGCAAGTATTGAAATTCAAAATGGCCACCAACCTGTCTATAGCAGCCACTTGTCTATAGCGGCCACTTTTGAGATTTCCTTTGGGTGACTGCTATAGACAGGTTTGACTGTACAATTTTGAAGTGGTGAAGTCTATTTCTGCTACTGAGTGTTATAAAATGCAAGTATTGAAATTCAAAATGGCCACCAACCTGTCTATAGCGTCCACTTTTGTTGTTTCCCTTGGGTGGCCACTAATAGACAACAGGTTTGACTGTGCCATTTTCTAGTGGTGAAGTCCATTAGGTAGTTTCAATAATCATATTTTTGATTTAATGGATAGAAACTAATGTGAATATTTTTCCTTTGTGTCAAGGGTTAGAGGTCAATCTGTGGTCAGTGATCTAAATTCAATTTATACCCTACTGTTAATGAAGAGCCATGTACATATACATCACATAATTGTGATTGCATGAAAAGTAATGTCTTCTCAGTTGACTGCATGGCAGGCAAAGTGCTCTAGTTTTGTGTTATGTGTGTAGGTGGTGTGTTCAAAGGAATATGTTACATCTTCATGATGCATGGTTCCCAAGAGGATCGTATTTATGATCACTAGAGCTCTAATGCCCGTGATGAGTGCATTTTCTGTGGCTTTCCTTGTCCCATTGGTCCATGATAGACTCCACAGCTGAAGAGGTGTCACAACGCCCATTCCAAACCCTGGTGGAGAATGTTTATATCACCAATTCCAACTCAACAGTACCACTGCCAGGACCAAGCTCCTGTGTGGCAGTAGGACTGACAACACCCATCCCTCTCACCCTCTTGGACTCACTTACTGTCCATGCCAAAATGAGGTAGGTGGCAGATGCAGTTCTACATAATGCAGTTTAAGACAATTCTCTTGAAAATGTCTGTATGTACCTAGGAAAATCCTGGGAAAAGAAATGTCAGTTGTAGGAAAGGATTTAAGGGATTTATTTATTTCTTGGAATTAAAAGAAAAATGTGATGAATATGCTTTTCATGCATTTTAAGCAAGATTTTGCTGTTGATTTCAGCTGCAAATCCCAAGCTTGTACCAAGAGTGGGAGCAAGTAGAAATGTGTGGAGAAAACTTTTGTGCACCTATACCTCTACAATATCTGATTTTCTTGACTGTACAGTTTGTATCTCCACTGTGCATGGACAGCATTTGAAGTGCTTTTATGATATTCTCATAAAATGAGTAATTGCTCAAGCTTGTATATATAATTGTAATGTTATTTATGCTGCTCTCTCACTCTCTTTCTCTTTGTGGTAAGCACAGTAAATGTTACTAGAATGAGATCAGATATATATCAATTTCATGACCAAACATTGTCTCTCCCTCTTCAAGTGTGATTCATGTGATTGTGAACAAGATTGTTCAGTGGCACAAGCATCCAGGAACAGCTCTATCACCTGCATTGGTTGAAACCTACAGCAGACTCTTGGTGTACATTGAAATAGAAACCCTTGGCATCAAAGGTTTCACCTGTGAGTATATCATGGTCAAGTCCACAATCATTGTTACATTGTACACTTTGTACTTGCAGATTCAGTGCTGTCATTTCTTGTTTACATACCAGAATGCTGTCCCGCTCAATTCAATAATTATCAATGTAACCTTTTCTTTCCCTGTGAAATGAATTGACTTAATATATTGAACTGTTTTCAGAAAAGATTGCAATCTGCATGGTCAGGTCGTATGTTAAAACACTGCCACTCTCTGTCATTAAAATCTGAAAATGATTAATTCCGCAAAATGTGCACAATTTCAATTTTCATGACTGTAAGTACAATATCCTACAATATTTCAAGTAGAGGATTTCTACTTACAATGTCTCAATTACTGCAATTACTGTCTACTTTGGTGTCCATATGTGTGTCTCAGTATTTCTAGTGGAGTAGGGGGGGCTGATTTCAAGTGTGCTTTAAGATCTGACATGAATCACTTTGCAAAAAAAAAAAAAAAAATCCATTGATAAATTTGAGAAAGATGAGAGTAGGATAGTGCTATAGTTTGTCTTTGGTAAAGTCTGGGTCAGTTTGGATAAAATGTTGACTTATTAGTCAAGGCGCTATTTCCTGTAAGAGGCTTAATTAAGGAGTTCGTTCAACCCACCCCGCAGAAAAGGTTTGACCAGACAAGGTGGTAGATGGGACCTCTATGAACATCCCCAGGTAGTATGTGGTTCCAAATTGTGGTGTCAGTAGAATTTTACTGGCCACTTTTCATCATGATTTGTTGGAACAAACGCAAAAGAGTCTGCGCACGTCAAGACCATTACACGCACCACTAGCACTGCTACAGGCGCCAGTGCCAGTGCTGCGTGTAGTAGTCTTAGCGCGCAAATACTTTTTCTTCGATAAACAAGGGGTTTGCCTGCAAACTAACTTTTCACGCCAAGCCGGGTTCGGTGTAGTGTAGTTTCTAGCCGTTTTTATTTCGTCTTTATTTCAAGAGTTCAAGCAAGCCGAGTGAGAGCGCATACCCGGTGATTGTGACGACCGAATCGCAATCACTGGGTGTGTGCTCTCACTCCACTTAGCGCAATATATACAGCGGGCTTCTGCATAATACACAAGCTGCAACTCAGAGAAATAAAGACGAAAAAACAGCTAGAAATTAAGACTAGGGTCGGTAAACGCTTGTCGCTATTTGGTGTCCATATGTGTGTCATCCATACAGTGGGATACATTGTAAGTTATAATATTGTGCATGGTTACCATGGTAACCGGATGTCTAAAGGTGACTGGTAACCCCCAAAATGCCTCCTGCTGCTGCAAACATTGTGTTTTTTTTTAATCTTATAGATGCAATAAAAAAACACAATTTTTTACTGATTTTCGTTAAAAAAGTTTTCCCTGTTGCCATGGCAACCAGTATTATCCAATCAGAATTTAGTTGTCAACTCAAAAACTAAAGCCCATGATTTCAAAAAGCTCAATAAGCATGTCCTTCCTTCTGCATAAAGTGTACGACATCAGGTATATGTGAAGAATATTTTGAAGCATTATCAAGTTACAGCAAAATTTGTAAGCAAAGGCATAATAAATGGCCATTGAAAGAAAGATATCATTCTCGAATAGCAAAATGCATGAAAAAGTTTCAACACAAATTTGACTTCAAAGCATAGGCAAATGTATATGGGCCATGACGCGAGAAAAGGGCCCTTAGCACCGCTGCGCGCAAACGCCAGAAAACTGCGCAGAAGTTTGACAAAGCAATACGCGCAAAAAAAAAAGATCAACTGGCTATAACTACGCGCACACGCATTGACGTATCAAAAAGTGACAGGATTTGGGCAAAACATGTTTTTTTTTAATGTCGTAATGAGGTCATTTAGGATTGGAATTTCAGAAAAAGGTTTGCATATCTAAGTGCGTCAGAGTTTCTTCTACAATGTGGAGGTGAAACCTCATTTTCGGTATTTAATGCCCTAAGGGCCCTTTTCTCGCGTCACGGCCCATATACAGTTTTTAATAATGTATGGACACAAATTTCCCTTAAAAATAAGATGAATACAGAAAGCAAAGCCAATATTCTATAGTAGCTCTTTCGAGTATTTACAGAGCGATGGTTATTCAAAACAATCCTGGAAAAGAGCTGAGGAAAGCAATTGATTGTTTATGTTCTTAAAGGAAGTTTATTCAAGAATACCGATAAATTCCTTTCTAAAGAAGGAATATACATGTGCGCTGGATTATCCATCAAAGAATTAAGCGTACTTTTGTGTTCGTTAGCTATTGTAAAAAAAAAAATGTATATATACAGGGCTGCACACTAACCCATTTTTTCTGCCGGTCCAACCTGTCTCTGTCGGACCGGTAAATGCCCCGTTTTACCATTTTTCACCGGTCCGAACAGAAAATTTACCGGTCAACAACGACAACCTAAAAAAACCTTTAAATGGCTTGCAAATTTATTTTCTTGTTTTTTATGGACGTATCCCCCCCCCACCCATATACATATTACAGATTAATATTTTATTGTAAAACTTGCATTATTTATTGCACAAGAAATTAAAAAAAGATAGGAAAAAATAGAATGTTTGTTTGTGAATTACAGTGTAAAATGATAATGAACAAAATCAGATTGTATCAAATGCGTTTGTGACTTTTTCTAAACATCTGCGCCCGAACTTGCTGCGTAACCTGCTCTTCGTGGTCAGTTGGATTGCGACGATTTGATGAATCATTTTAGCTGTGACATTTTCTGATGCACGCGCTACAAGGGGTTCTTTATTTTTCTCCCGATAATCTATTCACATTATTTTGTGCATGCGTTCTTGAAAGGTACATGACATGCAGGGCCGAATTCGCAATCCTTTTTTGCGCCCATTTCCACCTCAAATATTAGCGGGATTGTGACGATTTAATAAATTACTTTATAGGCTGTAATATTTTCTCATGCATGCGCCAAAAGAGGTTGAAAATGGGTCCTTTATTTTTTCCCGGTAAACTCTTTGAATTTTGTAAGTGCGTTTTTAAAAGATGCACCACATGGCCGAATTCATGATACTTTTTGCGCCTACAGCTGTATTTCTACCTCAAATATGAGCGGGATTGTGACGATTTCATAAATTACTTTGGCTGTAATCTTTTATTATGCACGCGCCAAAAGGGGTTGAAAATGTGTCCTTTATTTTTTTCTGGATAAACTCTTCAAATTTCAGAAGTGCATTCTTAAAAGATGTTTCACACGGCCGAATTCATGATGCTTTTGCGCCTATTTCTACCTCAAATATCAGCGGAATTGTGGCGGTGTCATGAATTACTTCGGATGTAACTTTTTGTGATGCACGCACCGGCTAGAATGGTTGATAATGCGTTCTTTATTTTTCTCTCCATAATCTCTTCGCATTCCGTACATGCGTTCTTTAAAGGTATATACGACACGGCCGAATTCACGAACCTTTTTGCGCCTATTTCTACCTCAAATATCAGCGGGATTGCGATGATTTTATGAATTACTTCGGCTGTAATCTTTTATGATACACGCGCCAAAAGGGGTTGAAAATGTGTCCTTTATTTTTCCCCGATAAACTCTTCGCATTTCGTAAGTGCGTTCTTAAAAGATATACGACACGGCCAAAAATCATCATTCTTTTTGCGCCTATTGTTTCCTCAAACTTCAACGGGATTGCGATGATTTCATGAATTATCATTCGGCTGTAATCTTTATGATGCACGGGCCAAAAGGGGTTGAAAATGTGTCCTGTATTTTTCTCCCAATAATCTCTTCGCATTTGGTACATGCAAATACGACACGGCCGAATTCACGATCCTTTTAGCGCCTATTTCTACATCAAATATCAGCCGAATTGTGGCGATTTCATGAATTACTTCGGATGTAATCTTTTATGATACACACGCCAAAAGGGGTTGAAAATGTGTCCTTTATTTTTCCCCGATAAACTCTTCGCATTTCATAAATGCGTTCTTAAAAGATACACGACAAGGCCCGTGAAAAATCATGATTCTTTTGCGCCTATCGTTTCCTCAAACTTAAACGGGATTGTGATGATTTTATGAATTATCATTCGGCTGTAATCTTTATGATGCACGGGCCAAAAGGGGTTGAAAATGTGTCCTGTATTTTTCACCCAATAATCACTTCGCATTGCGTATGTGCCTATACATCATGGCCAAATTCACGATCCTTTTAGCGCCTATTTCTATGAAACATCAAATATCAGCGGGATTGCGATATGTCATTAATTATTTCGGCTGTAATCTTTTGTGATACATGCACCAGAAGGGTTGAAAATGCGTTCTTTATTTTTCTCCCGATAATTTCTTCGCATTTGTGCATGCGTTTTCAAAATTATACACTGCATGCAGGGCCGAATTTGAGATTCTTTTTGCGCCTATTATTGTTTACTCAAATTCCAATGGGATTGCGAAATTTTCATGAATTACTATTCGGCTGTAATCTATATGATGCAAGCGCCAAAAGGGGTGAAAATGGGTCCTTTATATTTCTCCCGCTAATCTTTTCCCATTTCGTACATGCGTTCTTAAAAGGTATACGACACAGCCGAATTCTCGATCCTTTTTGCGCCTATTTCTACTCTCTAAAAAAAAAAAATGGAGTGAAAATATTCACTCTTGAAAGAGTGAATACAAAAAAGAGTGAATTTAGAGTGAAATTGGAGTGAATTTCGAGTGAAAATGTTCATTTTCACTCATTTTGGAGTGACCTCAGGGATCACTCGAAGATTTTGGAGTGATCCCTGAGAACTCGAAAACGAGTGAAAATTAACATTTTCACTCGAAATTCACTCCAATTTCACTCTAAATTCACTCCTTTCTGTTATTCACTCCTTAAAGAGTGAACATTTTCACTCATTCTTTTTTAGAGAGTACAAATATCAGCGGGATTGTGGCGATTTCATGAATTACTTCAGATGTAATCTGTTGTAATGCACGCACCAGAAAAGTAAAAATGTGTTTTTTATTTTTCTCCCGATAATCTTGTCGCATTTGTGCATTCGTTTTTTATTAAGACCAACACGGCATGCAGGACTGAATTCAAGATCCTTTTGCGCCTATTATTTCCTCAAATTTCAACGGGATTGCGTTGATTTCATGAATTGTTTCGGGCTGTAATCTTTTATGATGCACTCACCAAATGTGTCCTTTATTTTTTCTTTTCTCCACTACATGTATAATCTCTTCGCATTTCGTACATAAGCTTTTGAAAGATACGACGCGGCCGGTCAAATTCATGATCCTTTTTGGGACGATTTCTACCTCAAATATGTAAGCGGGACTGAGATGATTTCATGACTTTTTTTTTTCTCCCTAGTATTGTCTCTTCACATTTTAATTGTGCATGCGTTCTTAAAAAGTACACGGAAGGGCCAATTTCGTGATCCTTTTTGCGCCGATCTTTATTATGAGACCATTCTGAACGAATGTGAAATGACTGTGTAAAATGAAAACGAACGCAATCAGATCCATTTACTGTATCGCTGAATATCGAATGTCTTTTTACTTTTTCTAAAAATCAACACAAATAAATAAGTTCTAACATAACTGCCACGCTGCTGCGAAGCCGGGATCGGATTGATCTTGCGTTAAAAAAAAAAAATCATGAGCAAAATGACCCAGAAATGAGTGCGCTTCTATCAATGCTTCTTGTCTGGCATGACCGCCGATCGCAAGCAAACGAAAAGCAGTTACACTGTACATGCTTTGCATGTACATGTATTGCATTGCATGGCAGTGCGTGAGCAGTGCCAAATGCGCAAGCGAGCGCGAATAACTGGTCAACTGCTAGTGCTCAAAACTACTGTACAAATTGCACTGGTAAAACGAAAACTTGCGTAAAACTTGTTGAACAATGCGATATCTTGCATTCTGTTTTTTCCTGATCGGGACTGCTCTTTTTCTTTCTACTGACCCCACCAATGCTTTTTTTTACTGGTCATGTCGGACCGGTAACTTGTGGATTTCCTGAAAAGTTACCGGTCCGACAGTGACTTTTACCGGTCGTTGACCGTCGGACCGGCGCCAGTGTGCAGCCCTGATATATATATATATATATATAGAGAGAGAGAGAGAGAGAGAGAGAGAGAGAATAAAATGAAATATCATGATATGTAGATTTTATTCAAAAAGTGCAGTAATTAATTAATGCCGAGGAGAGAATGAGGGAAAAATCTTGGGCGTCTTTTCCCTTTTTATCCAGACTAATTTTACAGTGTAGAGGTCATCTACAATGAGTGATGTGCACGAAAGGCAAAAGAAACAAACCTGTCTAAATTCCGGATATTTTTGGGAGTTACCAATCACCTGTAGGCATCCCGTTACCATGGTAACCATGCACAATATTATACCTTACAATGTATCCCATTGTATTGCTGACATCTCTAGCAACATGCACATATATAGTTTTAAGGCGTTTCGATGAATCCTTCGTGAAATAAATGCAAAAACTGTGATAATTTTGTCATTTTCAGTGCCCCAATAGCAACAAGCGTTACCGACCCTAGTCTTAATTTCTAGCTGTTTTTATTATGCCTCCGCCACGAAGTGGTGCCGGAGGCATTATGTTTTCGGGTTGTCCGTCCGTCCGTCCGTCCGTCCTTCCGTCCGTCCGTAATGAATTTTGTGGACAAGGTAACTATCAAAACCTGTTGAGGTATCCTAATGAAACTTGGCATGTATGTGTATTAGGGGGTGAAGTTGTGCCTATCAACTTTTGGGTGCACATGCTCAAGGTCAAAGGTCTAAAGGTCAAGGTCAAATACATAAAATTTCACTATTTCCACCACATCTATTGAATGCCAGAAGATATTTTCTTGAAACTTAGTGTATACATGTATTACCCAATTAAGATTCTCTGGTGAAAGTTTGGGTCATGAGGTCAAAGGTCAAAGGTCAAAAGGTCAGGGTCAAATACATAGAATTTCACTATTTCCACCATATCTATTGAATGCCTGAAGATATTCTCTTGAAACTTAGTGTATACATGTATTACCCAATTAAGATTCTCTGGTAAAAGTTTGGGTCATGAGGTCAAAGGTCAAAAGGTCAAGTAAAAATATTAAAACTTCTTTTTTTTTTCTCCATACCTTGGAAAATTGTTCAAGGTATCTTCATGGAACATAGTATATACATATACTGACTGGAAGTGATTATCTAGAGAATGTAGGGTTCATGAGGTCAAAGGTCAGGGGTCAAAGGTCAAGTGCAACACTTCAAAATTTTACTGTTTCCCTCCTATCATGCAATGCCAGCAGGGTTATTTTTTTTTTTACACTTGGTGTATACATGCATACATGTGTAACCTAATAGAAATTCTCTGGAAAGTTTTTTTTTTTCTTCTTTTTTTGCCTCAAAGGTCAAAAGGTCAAAGATCAAGTGAAAGTGCTGAACTAACTTTTTCCTCCATATCTCGGAAGTGGCTCAAGTTATCTTGAAACTTAGTACATATTATGCATGTTCTACCTGAAAGTGATTATCTTATGAATTTTAGGGTCAAGGGCCAGATGAAAATGGTAACAATTTACTATTCAATTCAGAAATTGCACTTTTTCTCCACACCTGTACCTTGAAAATTACTCAATGCCTAAATGTATGAATGAGTCAAAGTCGAGTTAAAGTCCTTAAATCCCTAGTTACATGCTCTCCTATTCATCCAATTAAACCTAGGTCAAGGAAGGTGAACATTCAACACATTTGTGACAAATTTGTCATTTCAATATTTTGCCAATTTTGTGAAAATGTAATCACACATTGTCCACATGTACTATCTAGACCTATTGGGAAAATCATGCATTATGGCGGAGGCATACCAGTCGCCAAAGCGACATTTCTAGTTTCGCCTTTATTTCTCTGAGTTACAGCTTGTGTGTTGTGCAGAAGCCCGCTGTATTGCGCTAAGCCGAGTGAGGGTGCATGCTCAATGATTGCCACAAAAAAAGGTTTGGGCATCACAATCGCTGGGTATGCACTCTCACTTGGCTTGCTTCAACTCGGAGAAATAAAGACGAAATAAAAACGTCTGGAAACTACACTACACCGACCCCAGCTTAACGTGAAAAGTTAGTTTGCAGGCAAAAACCGATGTTTGTCGCGGAAAAAGTCTTTGCACGCTAAGACAATAACTCGCACCACTGGCATTGGCGCCTGTAGCAGTGCTAGTGGTACGTGTAGTAGTCTTTAATAGTGTGCGCAGACGCTTCCTCGAAGAATATGGTCATGTCGCAACTAAAAAGGCCTGTAAAATGTCATTGATACCACAATTTGATATCACATACTACCTAGGGGTGTTCCAGAGGGTCCAACCGACCACCCCATGCAGTCAAACCTTTTCTGCGGGGTGGGTTGAACGAAGTCATTTTTTCTGGGTCGCTGCGCCTGGACTATATTATTTTAGGTCTACTAATTGCATCTTCGGATTATATATACGCAAAAAAAAACAACAAAAACAACTGATCAACAATTTATCCTACATCAACATACATAAGCGCTAACTTGATCAGTGTTTCTGTAGTAGCCATGACAAAAGAAATCATGGGCATACATACTCGGGCAGGACTCAGAAATTTCATGATTTTGAAAAATAAACTTAACAGTACAAAATATTTTGCCTGGATAGGAGTGTATGCATCTCCTATATCAGCTTTTACATTTGTTATTCATGCATTTCTGGTAAAATTTTACTTGAACAGAATCTAAAATCATCTCTTTGTTGATCTTCACCTGCAGGCAATGTGTTCCCCAAGGTATGTGAAGTGCAGGCTTGGGGCATCCTCAACACACTCTTGGAGTTGCTTAGTTACCGTCTCCACCACATCCAACCCCACTTCAGAGTCCAACTCCTGATCAATCTCCATAGCCTCAGCACCTTGCCTCAGACGAATCACAATCAGCTGTTCTATTGGTAGGAATCATGAAACTGTTTGTTCACTTCTTTGTGATGTGAGACACAAACTACATGTAAAGTGTACTAGTCAGATTCACAACATACAGGGCTTTTACCAACTTCAGGAAGCAAGAACATTTTACCAAATCATAATTTTTATGATTGCAAATGTAACTAAATGTTCACTGTTCATGATGACATTGACAACTGACAAATGCTTGTATAGTGATTGTAAAGTTCATGTGCTCCAAAGACATTTAAATTAGTAGTATTTGGGGAAAAGAAAATTATCAAGCTGACTAATGCATTGCTTGATATTGGTCAAATACAATCTTCATAATAGTAATTCGTTGTGATTAATGTTGCCGCAGCATTGAGAGTACTGCCCTGAGGATCATTACCAGCCTTGGAAGCGCAGAGGTCCAGCCCCAGTTGTCACGCTTCCTTCAGAAACCTATGCAGCTCTTGTCCCAAGAGTCTGAGGAGCTGAACAGAGCTCTTGTCCTCACTCTGGCCAGGGCCATGCATGTCACAGGTAAAGCATGCCCTCCGACTTCCAAAACTTGGGAGGGGATTGTTTGTTTGTTTGTTTATTTGTTTGTTTGTTTGTTTGTTTGTTTGTTTGTTTGTTTGTTTGTTTGTTTTTCATGTCATACATGATGCAAACTCCTTGGATATCAAAATGTTGGCCTTTCATGTCACATGTAACACAAACCCTTTGGATTCTCAAATGTATGCCTTTCACATCGCAGGTAACACATACCCCTTGCATACCAAAACACAGGATTTTCATATCCTCGCCTACCCTTTGACTTTCAAACCAAATTACAGTCCAGAAAAGAAATACACAAGTTTTCTAATATATATCTATTTTATTTATTTTTTTATCTCATAAGTCTATATTTTCCCCTAAAGGTATCTGAAGGAAAGATTGTTTGATAGAATTTGTCCTTTTGTTACTATCTGTTAGCTCAATAGGAGAGAATTTAAGATTTTAAGAATGTTATGACTATTCCAGGGTGGAGATTCATTGTCAGGGAATGTTTTAGCTCTGAAATTCTGTGGACTTTGTGATCAACTTGATGTTTGTCAAAGCAGATACTGTGAACAGTTAAACAAAGTCATGCTGTTGTGGGACTACAGGAATTTTCAATGATGCTGTTGCTTGTTATATGTATTGTCAGGCTCTGAGACACTGAGTGGAAGCTGGTGCACCGAAATCTTGTCCACTCTGGTCAGAAACACACCCCACAGTTGGGCCTCCCACACCCTCAAGTGCTTTCCTTCAGCACTACAACAGTTCTTCCAGCAGCGCAACATGCCAACAGAGATGCGGGGACTCAAGAGGGCAGTAGAAGATGAATACAGGCGGTGGACCAGTATGTAGATAAATTGCAGTCAACAGTCTTGTGCTGTGAAATATAATGTCATGATAAAGTTTAGCAAAGTGTGTTTTATGTTGGTGTAACTTTAGGGGCAGTGATTTTCCGTTTCAAAAAATTGCCTTTTCCGTTTCAGAAAATCATGAATTCCGTTTCAACACGGTGAAAAAACGGAAATTCCGTTTTCCCATATGAATTGTACATATAAAAAATGCAAATTCCGTTTACATGTATTTGCATGCAAAAATGAACAAAAATTAAATGATTGCTATTTGAAGTTTGTGTGCCTGTGTAATCGCGTATACATTCATACATGTTATGCATAGTGTATACCTAATGATTTCCAACCTCTGTACCACACACCCATGAAGACAAATGAAATGAAACATCAGTATTATAATTTATTTATTTCGACTGTCAAAACATGCACATGGCTCTCACTTGACTTTTTTCCTTGGTTGCCAGCCGGGCAACCTATAGAGTTTTTTAGGTTGCCAAATGGCGGTTTAGGTTGCCACAGTGATAATGTTCAAAGAGTATCGCATAATGTGTAAATCTGCAAGGTTAATTATGGCGATGATAAAGAGGGCTGTTTACACTACTGTTTACACTGCTGTCTACAAATTAGAAAAAAATATACAAAGTGAAATACGTCTCTGAGTCTCAACTAGTGACTTTATGGTAGTCAAGTGTTTTTATTCCTTTAGAAGCTGCAAACAGAATACATGATAATCAGTTTAATAAGCAGTGTTGATAAAAACTTCAGCACTAAAAGAACGATCAATCTATCTAAATCTTTCTTCAGTCAATACATTGTAATCCAGTTAATCATGCCGTGGGACAGTACATATTTGTGTATCACTATCAAAGCCTGGCCTGCAGTATCAACAACTATCATTATGTCCTCTTTCTTGACTTGCTAATCAAGTGACTTACAGTGTACGACTGTCTAGTCAAGTCTTTTTATTCGTTCAGAAGGTCTAAACAGATAAAAAAATTTCAGCACTAAAGGAACAATCAATTTATCTTTCTTCAGTCAATAATCCAGACAAGAAACTAGCACTCATTTCACTCTGATCTTTCCCCATTCTCGCCTCGGTCCCCCCCCCCACCCCCCCCCAAAAAAAAACGAGGAAAACACACACACATTGCAACACAACAAAAACCACTCCCCTACACCTTCCCGATTTCCGTGTTTCTGTAAGATGAAACGACATGTTCAAATACGAGAATAAAACAACAGTAGATATTGATTGAAACTCAAAACCCATTCATGCTGGTTCGGTGTAAAAATGGCAGAGGTAAAAATGGCAGAGGTAAAAATGGCAGGGGTAAAAATGGCAGAGGTAAAAATGGCAGAGGTAAAAATGGCAGGATAAAAAATGGCAGGGGTAAATATGGCAGGAGTAGAAATGGCAGAGGTAAAAATGGCAGAGGTAAAAATGGCAGAGGTAGAAATGGCAGGGGTACAAAAGGCAGAGGTAGAAATGGCAGAGGTAAAAATGGCAGAGGTAAAAATGGCAGAGGTAAAAATGGCAGAGTTTAAAAATGGCAGAGGTAGAAATGGCACAGGTAAAAATGGCAGAGGTGAAAATGGCAGAGGTAAAAATGGCAGGGGTAAAAATGGCAGAGGTAAAAATGGCAGGGGTACAAATGGCAGAGGTAAAAATGGCAGGGGTAAAATTGGCAGAGGTAGAAATGGAAGAGGTAAAAATGGCAGAGGTAAAAACGGCAGAGGTAATAATGGCAGAGGTAGAAATGGCAAAAGTACAATGTCAGAAGTATAGTGAGAGCGATTTCGTGAGATATAAACGTATGAAGAGGTTTCGAATGATAACCTAGCCAGAGCAAACTGTATTTATCGAATTTTCAATTCCAAATTGCAGGTTTGAAGAATATTGAATGAATTATATTTTAAAGAGATTAGAGCACTCTCAGCATTCTGGGTTTGATTCAAGTGCAGTGGCGTAATCTGTCTGTGTGCAGAGAAATAATAAACCAGCTAAGAGCCTAGTAGTCCTATGGGAAATTATTTTATTATTCAGTATTATCATTATTATCATTATTATTATTATTATTATTATTATTACCTATCAATATAAGGGGGTTCCAACAATGCTGCAAAGCCCTTAAACAGTTTAATCCTACGTTGTTTCGCCCAATGAAGTTATCACACACACACACACACACACACACGAACCCACCTTTGGTATAAACATATACGCAGATATACATACTCTCACATACACACTCTTACACAAATGAATTCCGCTCACGTCCAGGCTAGTATATTGTCATTATTTTTCATTTCTTGAACTGTTTAGTGTAAAGAAGTGAAGGAGACATAGTCGAAGCAAACCATTAATTTTTCACCTGTTCAATATTATTTTCTCACATTTAGGTTTCGTAGGAGCCTATTTATCTCACGAGGCCTGATCACGGCATAATGTAGAAGTAAAAATACAAAACGCAAAAAAACAAACTACAGCAGATGTATCGGCAGACATAAGTAAGCTCTTGCAAAATATCTTATTACATTGTTCAAGTATCATACGGCGCAAAAAAAAAAAAGCTTTTGCAAAATATTTTATTACATTGTTCAAGTATCACATGGCGGAAAAACAAAATCTCGAAATTTCTCCTAGTGGTAACGGAAACCAAATGGAAACAGTAAAAGATCCGTGCCAATAATATCATTTTTCATACCTTCATGTCTGTTATCAAGCAATTTTATTTTCAGAAGTTTGCACGCTTTTAAAAATACTTATTAATATAGTATAGGACCTACCAGATCTAAATTGAGTTTGATATTTTACTGACAAGATACCTGTAGAGCTGTATAGTGGTTAATATGTCCATTTTCAGGTGTACCGAGGCTCATCTTTTTACTGATATAATTGGATTGTTGACTGGCCGAGCGTTTTTCAAGTTACATGAGTGTCCCATATTTCACCCCGTGTCCCATTTCTCCCCGGTCTCCCCCGTGCTTTATTTCAGGAGAAGAAGGCACGAAAAGCGCATATTGCGAGAAAGGTGTCAGAAACATGAAGGAAAAAAATCTCTGTCACTTTAACCTCGTCCTCTCACATTTCAACGACTAAATCTTTATCAGTGGCATTTTTATTTCTAGCATTTTGACCACTGACATTTCGACCACTGACAACTTAACCTCTGACATTTTTACCACATAATCATTTACCTCTGCCATTTTTACCGCTGCCATTTTTACCTCTGCCATTTTTACCTCTGCCATTTTTACCCCTGCCATTTTTACCTCTGCCATTTTTACCCCTGCCATTTTTACCCCTGCCATTTTTACCTCTGCCATTTTTACCCCTGCCATTTTTACCTCTGCCATTTTTACCCCTGCCATTTTTACCCCTGCCATTTTTACCTCTGCCATTTTTACCTCTGCCATTTTTACCCCTGCCATTTTTACCTCTGCCATTTTTACCCCTGCCATTTTTACCTCTGCCATTTTTACCCCTGCCATTTTTACCTCTGCCATTTTTACCTCTGCCATTTTTACCTCTGCCATTTCTACCTCTGCCATTTTTACCTCTGCCATTTTTACCTGGCACCTTCATGCTAGGCAGGCCAGGCTGCCGTGTAACTTCAAAGCACATTCCGACAGCTGGCTGGTTGGCAGAAGAATTTGCGCGCGCGTGTAAATTTCTTGACTGGAGAGAGGGCCTGGGAACAGCCCACCGGTGGAACAGCCCCTTTCCCTGTTTACTCCAACGCCCCAGACAGTTCATGACCTCCAAGAATGCGCCAGTACACGCGGTTTCTTCTGTTGATTGGTCTCTCTCTCTCCACCCCTCCCCACCCAGTCTGGCATGGCACCTTGGCATCGTGGGATTTTTCTTTTTTCTGCGTGAACTTGGAGTTCACTCTTACTCTCCTGAATCATGCATTGTGCGCTGTGCTCTACACACGACACATACATGTGGAGTAGGCAGGCATAGCAAGTCACCACTCCACTCACCTGCCGACAGCTTACCGCGAGCAGAAAACAGTTAGACAGTTAGACAGTTTCTTCTGTTGCTGCTACTTTTACTGCCAAAATACTGGCTTTATCGGCGAGACACACATTGTGTTTTGGAATATAAATGGACTTTCTTCTACTATGGTTATGATTGTTGATGTTGGATTGAGTAAGTGTTCGACAGTTATTGAAATCGTGACATCGCTAGATCTAATGCCGTTAGACATCGCTAGAACTTGCAACTAACACAACTTGGCTTAGAAACTCAGTTTCTGCAGTCTGTGAATATCGTGGACATGTAATAATGATTAATTCACAGCTTCTGTTGGATTTATTTTTACTTTTATGTGTTTTATTTTGTTGAAAAGTGATTTTCCGTGTGGAATATTTTTTCCGTTTCAAAAAGCCGTTTCCGCGTTTTCCGTCCGTTTTCCGCGATCGCGGAAAATCACTGTCCCTATAACTTTCAAAATACAGTTGATTATGTGGATGCAGGATTCCTGTATTCATATTCATATAATTTCTGTCATGATTGGATTGTGAAGCAAGAAGTTCAAATTTAAAAAAGAAATGATATGGCAAGTTCCTAGATAAGGAGTTGCAAATTGATACTAAAGGAATGGTGTAGTTTTGGTTGAGATGGGGATTCAGGTTTTTATCCAAAAACAAAGCGAAACAAAGTATAACCTAATATAAGGTGGGTCCCACCTTTTATAAGGACCACTTTGTTTTGGGGTACGTATCTCAGTCATTTCAAGACCAAGTTTCATCAGATAAACTTTGAATTCCTCTTTAAATGTATACTCTTTTACATTTCATGCAAGTGGTTTCTTATTATCTCCCAAAAAGTTGAAACCTGAATCCCCATCTCAAGCTTTAAAACATCAATTCCATTCAAAAGTTATCATTGCTTGCACATACAGTGTAGTAGTGGTGGTTAAAACAAAAACAAAAAACAAAAAACAATGGCACGTCCTGAAGATTCATTTTAAACGTGTTTAATTCCAAATAAAAAGATGGCTTGCTGATTATCACTCTTTTACTGATGTATATATCCTGAGAAATGGCCAGTCAATGTTAATAGATGTTTTGCAATGTAAATGATACCGTAGTTGTGAACAATAGTCATAGCACTTCATTGCAATTTTTGCCCTTGTCAAGTGATGACATCAGATGCAGAGAGAGTCTGTCACTTCTCAACACCCACTACACCGCCTTACTTCTTGTGGTGAGTTTGGATTGTTTTTCTCTCTTATTACTATGTATTTGGTTTTCAGAAATGAGTAGAGAAACTAACAAATCCAGTGGGATTGATCAGTATCTATTGATTGGGAAAATTAATGTTGACTTACTGGTAATGAATATGTTGCATATCACATGTAGAGTATTGAAAAAAAATTGCATTATTTTTCTCTTTGCACTGCAACATGGATATCTTAACCCTAGTCTGAGAATGAGAAAAAGTAGATTCTTCTTCTCCCAAACTGTAGACTTAAGGCAACCATCATTTCTTTGTTTTAGTGCAGCATATAGATCAGGACAATGGCATTATGTTTTCAGGTTGTTTTCTATTTGCTTCATGTCTATTTTTCTTGCAGCTCTCTTTTGTTTTTCATCAAGTCATATTCTGAAATTTCTTATCACCTTTGCCAGCATTATCTGGAAGATGTTGCTTGTCAAGGACACAGAGCGCATATCACCCACAGTGGTCCAGGTCCTGGAGCGCATTGGGCCCAGAGGCCTCTCTAGCCATATCCGAACTTTTGCAGACTATCTAGTCTGTGAGTTCTCCACTTCGGCAGGGGGCTCTCACGTAAACATGGTAATGTATCACTAGTCTACCCATGTGTGAAGCTTAAAAGAGCACATTTATTGTCTTCCTGTGTCCCTCCAGTGGCTTTTCATGAACAGATGCATTCATTCTGTAAATCGTTGGATATTGAAGTACTCCAGTTTATCATCAAAGCCATAGTTCCTTAAAGGAGAAGGAAACCAAAATATATATTTGACTTGAGGGATTGAAGCCATATTAGTTCGTCAGTGAAAGCGTGAGGAAATCAGACAGTCCGTGAAAAAAGTTGTGAATTTTCAAAGTTTTGGTGCTGCCATCGCTTGATGAGAAGTCTACAACACTTTGTGACATTATTTATGGAATGCATACATGGGCAAAGGAAATATTAAAAAATTCATCATTATCACTTTTGGCATATGGCAAAACACTTGACTTACCTCTTTCAGAAAGCAGGATAATGTTAGTCTCAAGTTCTGAGGTAAAATTCAATTTTTATAACAAATGACAATTGGTGGAATTCTCTTCATATTTTCTGTATATCATTTTCCATATGTGACATCAGGAACTATAGTAGTCTTCTAATCCAGTAATGGCTGCACCAAAACTTTGAAGTGTAACTTTTCAACAGATTATCAAATTTCCCCTGAACTTTCGCTGATGTATTCTGACATTGCTTCATTCACTCAATCCATATGATATTTGAATTCCATTCCCTTTATATTTATGACCCTTCAGATATCCAGTATTTGTCTTTTTCCTTATCTGTCCATCCTTATCAGTCTTATAGAGACTCACTGGTACATCATCATATTTACGACCATGTGTGATTGGTGTTCCTATATTTTAGATTCATAAGCCTTGCAGTTATTATCTGGCCTTCTGTGATAGATTTTTGTATTTCAGGTAAATAGCTATTATTTTCAAACTCAAATGTTAATACTATGTCAGACACATTTTTCAGTATATAAGAATACAGAAAGAGTTGGGTTCAGTATCATTTTCAAGCTTTTATTGTCACAATATCATTTCCAGTATGATAGCCTTGTAATTTTAAATTTTGTTTACATAATTCATTAAACAAATATGGTTTGAGTCTTTGTGTTGATATGAGGAATATCCATAGTATTTGTAACATTGATGCAATCTGTGTTTGTACTTTGACCAGTGTGTGGAGAAACTGAATGCTATGGTGTGGAAGCTCAACATTCTGACTCTGGACAGGCTTGTTCTCAGTCTGGTGAGTTAATCTCTCTTCTGCATCTATTTCCAAAGATAAAATGATAATATAATGGAAAAGAAAATATAGCACATCATTAATAGACGAAAAAAAAAAACACTATATGATTATGGGTTCTCTTCATAACCAATTTTGAAACCTCACAATAACATTTAGTATACTGTGCTATTCTGTCCCTTTGTTTGTCGTAGAATTAATTTGAAGAGAGTGCAGTGTTCTCCGGGTACATAGTAATTGGGTTGGATGGGGAAGACTATTTTTAAGCTGATTAAATAGTGTCTCTTTCACAGTGTCACAAAATCATATACAACCATCGCAGCTTGCACAATACATGAAGTATGCACGCAGCAGACCTGTCAGACCTGCAGGTTAGCAATTCTTGCAAAGAACCCTGATTCCCACAGATATCTCTGTTGAAAATGGCATGTAGATCTGAGGATAGACACCGGCAGTTACTTCAGGGTAACATAAAATGGAAGGTGGCATTGATGGTAGCATTGACAATTGCAAACTTTAGAACAGATTAGCTTATCCCCTTGACAAGTAAGTCTTGTGTTGCTCAAATATCTACAATGTAGAAGCGCCAATGTAGCCACGAATAAGGTTAGCCATCTTACCTAATGTTGTCGGCCCATTATGTACATTCAAACATTTTCATGGTAGCAAATGTATTTATGTTCATTTGTGATTTAAACCTAGATGAATTCTCTAATAACTGTGACTATGATGAGTAATAACCCAATTTCAAACCTTTAAAGACAGCCAATCCCTTTTGCATGCAAATTTTTGAAAAATTGGTGAGAACACTTAGGTATTGAAGAAAACACTATGGAGAAACCTCCTGTAAATTTTGAACTCAAGTGGGTCTTCATTTGTTCAGTTAAATTGACTGTTAAGATTTGAATACTTTTTGCGAACTTCGCAAAAAGTACAAATGTTAATACTAGTCTAGTTTTACAGACCTCTGTGATGCACTTAGTTGTACATGTAGTTCATGTAAGTGATGTGTTGTTATTTGCCATTGATAACAAAGTAAGAGAAGCTAGTGAATTCAAATGACCTCCAAACATGCACAAACTCACCTTAGTTATTCAGTAACCTAAATACTTGCATCTGAGCGAGATTCAAGTCCAGTAGAAATGGAATTTTCACCATTTTGTCATTTATCTACTTCTCGGAATAATCTCGATCCCAGCTACTCGTTCAGCGATAACTGCGTTGCACGGGAGCAGACAGCGCAGCACGATGTGCAAAACACAAGGCAGCATGGCAGTGAGCACCACGATTGATCTGAATGTAGCTATCTCACAGTGACCACGGCAAGTTCTTCTATGGTGTCTTTAAAAAGAAAATACAATATCCACCTTGGCTGATTACAAGGAAAAAACAAAGTTTAGCTTTTCAACGACACCATAGAAAAAGCCGCTGTGTCGCTACATTTAGACCACTTTGTAATTGTGCTTGTGCACCGAGCAGCAATTCCAGCGATAGCGATCAAGATTTTCCAACGATTTTCCAACACTTGTAAACGCTAAAAGTGGACTTTGGAGACTCAGATGGAAGTATTTTAGGTTACTGAAAAACCAGGGTGAGTTTGTGGTTGTTTGGAGGTCGTTTGACAAACAGGGGCGAAAGTACACTAGCGCCGTGTACAACCACAGGTCACTGTGAGATAGCTACATTTAGATCAAGCGCGGTGCTCGATGCTGTGCTGCTGTGTGTTTTGTACATCGTGCTGCACCTGTGCCTAGTACAAAGATTACATTACAGTGAGCATTTGGTGCATTATTTGAATTTTAACGGCTAGCAACCTTCAAATATCACAGAAATGTTATAGATTTACAATAGTCTTGTCATTCTGGTGGAATATATCACATTCTGTGCTATTTGGGAAAGAATGCAAAAGGGATGGGCTATCTTTAAACCCTGTTGTTTCCATTGAAGTTACATGCAATATACTAGTAAACCATTATTTCTATATATATTTCTATATAACATTTCTATGGAATGTATGTAGTAATTAAGATCAACTTCACAAGTGGTGAAACAGTTAGGAATATGCGTAGATGGACATGCCAATACGGAAGTCAAAATAAATCAATAAAGAAAACACAGAAAAAAAAGTCAGTCCTCTTACAAGAGTCATCAACTCTTTCGCTTTAAAGCCACTTTTAGCTCACCCGAAGTAAGTAATTGCGATTGCTCTTCACCCGTCGTCCAGCATCCGGCATGCAAAATGCATAAACTTTTTACATTTTCATCTTCTTCTTGAAAAACATGTGACCGATTTTCACCAAACTAGGCAGGTAGCATCCCTAGGGGGATAGGATCTTAATTTGTTCAAATGGGCACCATGCCCCACCTGGGGGGCCTTAGGGGGGCAAAATCCCCCGCCCCCCCCCCCCCCCCCAAAAAAAAAAAAAAAAAAAAAAAAAAAAATTGAGGGGGAAAGGGTCCTAATAGGGGCCTAAATTGTAGATTTTGATCTTCTTCTTGAAAACCCTGCCATGAATTTTCACCAAATTTGGCAGGTAGCATCCCTGGGTGCTGTTCGTTATTCCAAAGGTTCGTTATTCCGAAGGTTCGTTAATCAGAAACACACAAATTTCCTATACCGAGAGGTTCGTTAATCCGAAAATGAGAAAGGGTTCGTTAATCTTAACATTTGCGGCGTTATTCCGAAGGTTCGTTGATCCGACAATGAAATAGAGTCCGTAACGAACCTTCGGAATAATAAGCTTTGTATCATTTTCGGATTAACAAACCTTCGGAATTACGAACGTTATTTCATTTTCGGATTAGTGAACCTTCGGAATAATGAACCTCATCACATATTCGGATTAACAAACCATCGGAATAACAAACCTTCGGAATAACGGACTGCAACCACATCCCTAGGGGGGTAGAATCTCAATTCTTTCAAATGGGCACCATGCCCCACCTGGGGACCCCAAGGGGGGGGGGGGCAACCCATCCCCATTAGGGAATTTGACTTGACTCTCCTCTTTCAGAAAGCAGGGGAAATGATATAAATTTTCTCGTTCATTTTCAAACTTTTTTCATGCAATTTAATAGATTTATAGTTCAATTTCGTCCAGAGAAATCGGGAATATGCCAATCCTAGTTTCAAATTCATCTTTCGTTGATTATTTCCAACAAAGTCTTTTCAATTTAGTCATTTGTCACACATTCTCATGATTTTACAATTTAAATTCGTCAGTCACACTTGCTGGACACATAACAGCAAAAGCAATTTCGTCTTGTAGCGATCATTTTTGTCAAATTTTCCTTCAAATTCATCTCATATTTTTTCTGTTGTGGTTTCATGATTATTTCATTTATCCGGCAACCGTTCACTTGTTACACATCTTAATAGGAGTAACATACTCACATGTCTACCCCACCCCCCACACACAAAAAGACAGACACACATACACACACACACACACATACACATGTACTCATACAAACACACCCTAATCAGAGTATGCACAGAGAGAAACATTTTTTTCTTGCTGATACTTTCTCTCCCATCAGGCCCTTAGGAGTCATGAAGGGAATGAGGCTCAGGTTGGGTTTTTCATCATCCAGCTTCTCATCCTAAAACCTAATGAGTTCCGCACCAGAGTCAGTGACTTCATCAAGGAGAACTCACCAGAGCACTGGACCCAGTCTGACTGGCACAGCAAACACATGGCCTACCACAGGGTCAGTCTCAAAAGTCTGAAATCCGTTGTCAGATTCTTAATGCGTGCATTCCCAACTTGAGTAGATTTCTTCTATGCCTAGCTTTATGAGTCAATTTTCCATAGTTGTGAAAAGCAAAGAGTTCCATCTGTGCCTGAAGCATATTTTAACAATTCTGTCCAAAGTCTCTTGAGCATTTTCACCCAGATAGGAATACATTGCTTCTGCTATCATTTATGATCCTTCATTTACAAACTTACTTCATTTTTCCAGCTTGACAGACATCACAACATTATACAATGTAAGAAGGAAGAATACATGACAATAGCTGTACACTGATCTTATTTTCTGTATCCAGATATTGTCAGTTCTTTGTAACATTTTCTGTTCTTAAAATGTTTGATTCCTAGAAAAATTAGTACAGAAGATATGTGTAACTTTGCCACATGATAGTATCCATGTACAATGGGTCTATTTCAAGTCTGTCCAGTTTATCCCTCTGGTAGTGGGCTATGTGCAGTGCACAATACTAAACCTTAAAACTTAATGCTATATTAGATGCCTCTGCACCATCTCTCGAATCCCTCCATCAGGTAGTTATCTGTTCCACAGATGGGGCTCATATGTCTTCATGAAATCTAAGCAGTGATAGTAAAGAGAAGTTTTGATATCGCATAGTTTGCATAGATTTTGTGTAGTTTTCATTCATTAAAGGTGAATCACATGCATGTATTTCAAATATTACAGGTTTATGCATAATGAAATTCTTTGGATGATATCTACTTGTAATCAGTTCTAGAGTACTTACAGTATTTAATTTTTGCAATAGCTGAAATATTGAACATACATATAATGTGTGAGGTTAAGACTCACTAATAGAATTAAGGACACTGGTGATTGCAAAGATCCCACTGCACTTGAATATTAAAGCGCTAAAGCATCAAATGGAGAAAAGAGATACATTGTAATGAGCTGTTGCGTGAAGTAATGTTCATACTTTGCTGCTATAAGCTAATTTTTGTCCCCGCCGAACGAGTTCGAGCAGGGGACTATGAAACGGGCTCCATACGTGTGTGTGTCCGTCCGTCCGTCCGTCCGTCCCTCTGTCTGTGCGTCCGTGTGTCCGTCCGTCCGTCTGTCTGTGCGTCCGTGTGTGATCAAAATGTTCAATTTGCTACTTCTCTGTCATTTAGGACCCAATTTTGATTCTTTTTGCTTTATATGATAGCACTACATGGGAGCTTTGAAACTTCTACACAGAATTTCAGTTGTGACCTTTGACCTTGACCTTTGACCTATATTGTACATTTTGCTTCAAAATGCTACTCCTTCGCCATTTCTAACCCGATTTCGATTCCGTTTGCTTTGTGTGATGGCACTAGGTGAGGGCTTCAAAACTTGTACACAGAATTTTGACCTTTCACTTCTTTGACCTTTGACCTTGATTTTTTACCTATATTGTACATTGGCTACAAAATGCTACTCCTTCGCCATTTCTAACCCGATTTCGATTCCGTTTGCTTTATGTGATGGCACTAGGTGAGGGCTTCAAAGCTTCTACACAGAATTTTGGCCTTTGACTTCTTTGACCTTTGACCTTGATTTTTGACCTATATTGTATATTTTGCTACAAAATGCTACTCCTTCGCCATTTCTAACCCGATTTCGATTCTGTTTGCTTTATGTGATGGCACTAGGTGAGGGCTTCAAAACTTCTACACAGAATTTTGACCTTTGACTTCTTTGACCTTTGACCTTGATTTTTGACCTGTATTGTACATTTTGCTACAAAATGCTACTTCTTCGCCATTTCTAACCCAATTTCACTTCCATTTGCTTTATGTGATGGCACTAGGTGAGGGCTTCAAAACTTTTACACAGAATTTTGACCTTTGACTTCTTTGACCTGGGACCTTGATTTTTGACCTATATTGTACATTGGCTACAAAATGCTACTCCTTCGCCATTTCTAACCCGATTTCGATTCCGTTTGCTTTATGTGATGGCACTAGGTGAGGGCTTCAAAGCTTCTACACAGAATTTTGGCCTTTGACTTCTTTGACCTTTGACCTTGATTTTTGACCTATATTGTATATTTTGCTACAAAATGCTACTCCTTCGCCATTTCTAACCCGATTTCGATTCTGTTTGCTTTATGTGATGGCACTAGGTGAGGGCTTCAAAACTTCTACACAGAATTTTGACCTTTGACTTCTTTGACCTTTGACCTTGATTTTTGACCTGTATTGTACATTTTGCTACAAAATGCTACTTCTTCGCCATTTCTAACCCAATTTCACTTCCATTTGCTTTATGTGATGGCACTAGGTGAGGGCTTCAAAACTTTTACACAGAATTTTGACCTTTGACTTCTTTGACCTGGGACCTTGATTTTTGACCTATATTGTACATTGGCTACAAAATGCTACTCCTTCGCCATTTCTAACCCGATTTCGATTCTGTTTGCTTTATGTGATGGCAATAGGTGAGAGCTTCAAAACTTCTACACAGAATTTTGACTTCTTTGACCTTTGACCTTGATCTTTTACCTATATTGTACATTTTGCTACTAAATGCTACTTCCGGCGGGGACATATATTACGCACCGCGTAATTTCTACTTTTCCTTGTTGCTCCTTTATATGATTTGACTCAGACCTTGCATTCAGTTTGTTGTCCCCGCCGAACGAGTTCGAGCAGGGGACTATGAAACGGGCTCCGTACGTGTGTGTGTCCGTGTGTCCGTGTGTCCGTCCGTCCGTCCGTGTGTCCGTCCGTGTGTGCGTCCGTGTGTGATCAAAACGTTCAAAATGCTACTCCTTCGTCATTTCTAACCCAATTTTGATTCTGTTTGCTTTATATGATAGCACTACATGGGAGCTTTGAAACTTCTATACAGAATTTCAATTGTGACCTTTGACCTTGACCTTTGACCTATATTGTACATTTTGCTTCAAAATGCTACTCCTTCGCCATTTCTAACCCGATTTTGATTCCGTTTGCTTTATATGATGGCACTAGGTGAGGGCTTCAAAACTTCTACACAGAATTTTGACCTTTGACTTCTTTGACCTTTGACCTTGATTTTTGACCTATATTGTACATTTTGCTACAAAATGCTACTCCTTTGCCATTTGTAACCCGATTTCAATTCCGTTTGCTTTAAGTGATGGCACTAGGTGAGGGCTTCAAAACTTCTACACAGAATTTTGACCTTTGACTTCTTTGACCTTTGACCTTGATTTTTGACCTATATTGCACATTGCCTACAAAATGCTACTCCTTCGCCATTTCTAACCCGATTTTGATTCCGTTTGCTTTATGTGATGGCACTAGGTGAGGGCTTCAAAACTTCTACACAGAATTTTGACCTTTGACTTCTTTGACCTTTGACCTTGATTTTTGACCTATATTGTACATTTTGCTACAAAATGCTACTCCTTTGCCATTTGTAACCCGATTTCAATTCCGTTTGCTTTAAGTGATGGCACTAGGTGAGGGCTTCAAAACTTCTACACAGAATTTTGACCTTTGACTTCTTTGACCTTTGACCTTGATTTTTGACCTATATTGCACATTGCCTACAAAATGCTACTCCTTCGCCATTTCTAACCCGATTTCGATTCCGTTTGCTTTATGTGATGGCACTAGGTGAGGGCTTCAAAACTTCTACATAGAATTTTGACCTTTGACTTCTTTGACCTTTGACCTTCATCTTTTTACCTATATTGTGCATTTTGCTACTAAATGCTACTTCCGGCGGGGACATATATTACGCACCGCGTAATTTCTACTTTTCCTTGTTTGTTTTTAATTCATATTTTATTATGCAAGCCACCCCCCCCCCCCAAAAAAAAAGGATAATGAGCTGTTGCGTGAAGTAATGTGCATACTTTGCTGCTATTAGCTAATTTTTGCTCCTTCATATGATTTGACTCAGACCTTGCATTCAGTTTGTTTGTTTTTAATTCATATTTTATTATGCAAGCCACCCCCCCCCCAAAAAAAAGGATCAATCATAATTCAGTCAGCAAGGTAACACAAAATTCACATTGTACTTACCTAAATCCAGCATGAAGTGAAGAAGAATGTAGGTTAAACATTGTGATATGGAATCAGCACTGGAAGCTGTCATTATTTTTCATCAGAGGAAAAATCATCAAGATATACAGTGTGCGTCTCAACATTTTCTTGCCTCTATACTTTTTTAAACATCATTTGTGGTATGAAAGTAGAGATGTTATTATGTTTTTACCATCCCAGAGATACCCTGAGAAGTTCTTCTATGAGGGTTTGTGTGAGGAGACAGGAGCAACCCTGCAGAACCCACCCCAGTATCTACCTGTCTATTTCAGCAATGTCTGCCTCAGATTTTTGCCAGTATGTTACATATATGTCTTTAATTGTCTTGTCTTAAAAGGGCATTTACATTTGCTTACCTACCTACATGTATCATTATGTATGGAGTTTGAGACAAGCAGACCCACCTAGTAATGTAAACATAGGATGATTTGATATATGGCAAGAATATAACACTTGCATTAGGAAAAAGTCGTTTCATCTCCTAAGTATGATTTGAACATTTTTGAAGTATTGAGGAGAAATGTACAGGCATTTTTTGCTCAAGCCTTGTGGTCAGATATGATGATATGAATCGTCTCTTTCTTCCACTATCGTGTTTACAGTGTACATTTTTGGGTTGTTGTCACATTTTGAAAAACTCTATGACTTCAATTATATTTTCGTGCTACAACAACAAAAGGAAAAGCTGATCCGTATTTTAACCAATCATGTATAATTGTAGCCAGTCAGTCATTGTATCTGTGTGTCATTGCCTGTTAATGTGATACTGGTAAATATGCTTGCAACCTACAGGTGTTTGACATCCTCATCCATCGATTCCTGGAACTGCCACCAGTTACCAAGTCATTAGAAACTATCCTGGAACACCTTGGTGGTCTCTTCAAATTTCATGGTGGGTAAATTTCAGGGGAAACTTAAATAAGTCAAGATTATTATTAGAAAGTAAAGATATTGGAGACCAACAGAAGTAACAAAAAAATTACAAAATTATAAAGATTGTAATAACACTGCTGTAGAGCTTTTGCTTTCAAGAGTATGTAAGGAGGAAAGTAGTCCTTTGTAATACTAAAGGGGAATGCTGAAGATATTATATTATATATGAAGTCAAAGATTGGGACACATAGAACAATTTGTCGTAAACATCTCATGCCGTCAATCCCTCGTTTGAGGCGAGACCCCACTTCCACGAAGCTGATGGGGTGCTATACCTCGCTAGAGATTTTTCGTTTGGGAGTTGGGAGTCGAAGTATTTGTCCATTGCAAATTAACTTTCTGCTCAGGCGTGACAAACCTGGAGGCCAAGCCAGGGTTTAATGACTCCAGCAGCTAAGGTATTACGTAAGAGCATGATAAGGATATCTGCCTGTGGCAGACCATTCAAAGTGAACTCAATTTTCTCTATCCTTTCTAAAGTTTTCAATTTTATATTCTATTGAGAAATTCTATGGTCATCCATTTTACATTTCGAACAAAAAAAATTGACCCATAAATAACAAAAATACAGGAACAAGAAGGAGAGCATTGTAGAAGTTTGTCGACACACACACACACCATGGAGCTACATAGCCCATGCCAAAACCAAAACAATCTCCTCCTCTCGCGGGTGCCCCCCCCCCCCCCCCCCCCCCCCCTGGCGCTGTGGCGATGACTGATGCTTAGATTAGGCCAGGGTCAAGAAACAGGTGTTTTATATTTTTGGTTTTTAAGTCATTGATTGCCAAGATATACACTGGCATTATTTACGGGGGTGTAGCCTCTTCAAACGAGAGATTTGCGTCATGTTTTAAAATGGCCTTTTCGAAGTGGAGTTAGAGGATATTGAAGATTTACACCTGTCACCTCCCTGAAATCTAAGTCTCAGCATAAATTTCGAGGCTTTGCTGATGACGTCATGGGGTGAAGGGAATCGCGCAAGGTCTCGAGCGCCGCAAGCCCACGCGCGCATAATGCATGCATTGTATTATAATGCATGCATTGTATTATACAAGTTGCTGTAGATAGTATTTGTATATAAAGGTTTGAAAGTTTGTTTTTCGATAATGACATTGTACGTTAAGGCCAGCGATGATCAGGATGATTTCTTGGTGAAATTTGAATGTGGAAGCGATGATGAACTGAGTGATACAGTATACACCAGTGATGATAGCGATGATGAAACTAGTGATGATGACCCTGGTGAAGTTGGAGAGATAGGTGTTGATGTCGAGCCGCACGGCGGGGCGCAGGAGGCCGAGGGAGACGCTGCAGGCGAGCGAGTGGGGAAGGCCCAGGGCGGTCCGGTTGAAGCGGACGGACTTAGTGGAGATTGGCAGTACGAGCCCTTGCCACGTACACGGCAGGCCAGGGGACAATGTTGGTGACGCAGGACCAATGCCAGATAGACTTCAAAATTTAGATTGGTAAAAGTTGTTTTTAATCTGAACTGAAAATGACCCGACCTAAGTGCTGACTTGAACTCGTACTTCAGAGCAGCAGTAGGCCTAACTGAACACAAGCCCAGTCGCTGTAAGTAGCGCAGCGTCTGGTCGGGCTACGTATTATCATATCATATCTTATCACATCACACTCAACTCCGTACTCCCGTTCACAGCTCATCAGCATTCTATCTAGCTAGGTACCTTCACAAATTCACTGCACAATCCATTCATTACTTCACCAAGTTCATCAAAGTTTTATCACTATCGATGAAAATCGCAGTGCTCTGTATCGTTTATTTTATCACCAGATAGGCCGGACGGCCTAGTCAAGACTTTGACTTAGCCGATGCCCGCGCATTGCATGATATAGTATTAGCGATCTACATACGCCGAATATTTTGCAATTTTTTTTTTTTCGCCAATTTCGCGAACCTGGTGCTTTTTGCGAATTTAAAAACACGAGTATATATTTCCCCCTTCGAATTTAAGCACTCGCGAAATTATTGGCAAGTCCCGATTCGCAAAAAAAAAAAAGACTCGCTAAATGTATGGCGTACACAGCTGTAGTACTACCGAGGAACTGCTGATATAGTATATTGTACGTACGTACCAAAGAGGTACGAAGCCCAGGCTTCTCCGCTCTTTGATACACGGAGGCTACTGAGTACTGCACTGCGACATACGCGGCCGGTGGTGGGCGCATGCATGTGACTGATCGACTACGAAGCACCCACTACAGGCACTAGGCCTGACAACTTCTGTATTCGTGGCCTAAATAACACATAACAGACTCTATTTAAACGAGGAAATATGTGATTTCACAGGAGACTTGAAGTAGAAAACAATTTTATTTCATTTTTTGTGATATTCTGATAAAAAATGTCTTGGGATTTCGGGGTACGAGCCTCGACATCTCGCTCACATCGAGAGCATACATAGGTAAGCTCAGGCTGTTGTGTGATACTTCCGGGTTTGCCCTTCACCCCATGACATCATGGACATGCCCCCAAAATAACCACGGATGTTCCGATTGACCATGATTCAGGACACAATTTTTCTAAGCAGCCGTTCTCCAAAACACAATTTTCTAAATGGATGAATTAAAGGCCGCTGTGTTTACCATGCTCTAAGGTTGAAATGGGGAATAATCCAACAAAATATGCGTTTCCTTTAGCATTCTGCTTTAAGGAATAAAAGAATCATAATAGCTATGATGTTTTTATGCCTCCCCCACAAAGTGCCACTGGAGGCATTATGTATGCTTGTGGGTTGTCTGTCCATCCGTCCTTCTGTCCATAATCATTGTAGACAATGTAACATGAGAATCATTTGAGATATCCAAATGAAACTTGGTATATGTTTATGTATGAGTGGATGTCAAGAATACTTGGTTTATTTTTGTGAAATGAGCACATTATTCAGCCGTAACCTTTTATGCACCAACACCTTCGACGTGTCCACCTCCCCTATCAATACAAAGCTATGAATGATGCTGCCTGTCTCGCACTGCTCTTCTAATCATTGTGGGCTCATGTCGAAGAACATTGATTTCATGCCGAATACGCGCATGCAAGTCATCCAGATCACGTAGCGGGGATGTGTATGCCCTGCTCTTTAGGTATCGCAGAAGAAAAAAGTCACAGGGTGTCAAGTCAGGAGATTGTGGAGGCTATTCCACCTCATGATTGAGGACTATTATGCATTGGCCAAATAGCTACCAGCCTCTCACAGACAGCTCGAAGATGGTTAGCTGGAGCCCTATCCTGTACCCACCAGAGGTGCCAGAACACTCCTTGATCCTGTTTTTCAAAGTTTTCTTCCAGCTGGGGTACAATGTCCTCATTGATCAAGTCTAAGTACATTCCACCATTCATGTTTCTGTTGAAGAAGAATGGCCCAACTGTTTGGCCACTTCCACACAGGCCAGCCCCCACACTCCATATTTGTCTGCTCATGTTTACATCGTGATTGAACTCTGGTAAATGTCTTGCAGCCGCGTACTCCACGACATTATGGGTGTTCACTTTCGCACCCATGCTATTGCGACTTTATCGCCAACAAGGATTTGCAGGAAATTGGCATCGCCCTCAATCCTGCCCAGGGGCTGCCTCAAAAAGTTGAGCCTCTTCTGGAAATCTTTCTCCAGCAGTTGATGACGCTCATGCACTTTGTAAGGATATAAATAAATGTACTTTACAAACCAAAACTTGCAATAAGTAGATTTTGTACTCTTCACCTTCGAAGGACCCTAACTTTGTGATGCGGAACAATGTTGATGCAAGCAAGGTGTTAAATTAAAGCTGATGAGTTACATCATATTGTAGTAAACATTTCACAAGAATAAACCAAGTATTCTTGACATAGCTGACCTTTGAATTTTGGTTACTTTTTTTTAGAAACACACTGCATATTTGTACACTGTGTGCTTGTGTGCATGTTTACACAGCATCCACACCAATTCATACTCCACCTCTGCACATGTACTGTACAGCTAACATCTGTACAGGCAAGCTGCTTGTTTTCACTCCAGATATACTGGAGGTGACGTATTCCCGATCATGAGAATATGTTGTGTGTATTTCAAGCTTGTCATTGAAGACTTCATGTCTGTACCTGTTCTCATTGTAAACTCTTCCAAATTCACCACCTAAACTGATCTGCCATAAGCATACATACAATGTATTTGCTTACAGGTACTCACGGAGAGAATATAAACTGATATATCGTCGCTGGGGTGACAAGACCTTGTATCTGAAATTTTAATGAAAATTACTTCTTTTGATTAATGGTCAAATAATTGGATAAGTGAATCCCTGTCCAAATCCTAACTGTCTTACCCCAAAAATGAAGCGACCACAGCATGTCAAAGGAAAGGCTATCCCATTCGCTATAGTGCTTTGGCCGCCATGTCTTTTGGCTCTCCTGAACATTTGACATTTTGTAGATACGAGGTCTTGTCGCCCCAGCGACGATATGTGTCTCACAAAGTGTGTTATCAGACTTCCTGTAGTAACATACTCTTCTCTTTTGGGCAGCATTTTGCATATAAATCCCAACTCTGAGACAGTAAATTTGCACTGTATTATCTTAAAATTCCACTGTATAACACTTTCTAGGTAAGCTCCTCTGCATACTATCTGTAGATCATACCCATGAGTAGGTACTATTTCACGACATTCCATTCCGTAATGCATGCTTTATAATGCAAACTAGTGTAAAATATGATATATTCGCAGCATGAAATTTTTGCAAATTAAAGCTGACGGCCTTTTTCGGCATGAAATTTTTGCGAATTGCCACTTGCATTCAATGCATTAGTGTGGGTAAGAACTTTCGCGTGCATTTTAATTTCGCGAATCTTGGCTCTCGCCAAATCAAAGTGCACACAAACATTCCTTGTTTTACAGTACATGTCTTTCCAGTATATTTCTCTGCATGCTGCACAGTTACATTAAAAATGAACAACAAAGTCAATGTGTGTATCTATATTGATGTCTACTTGTTGGCCTCATGTACTGTAAAACAAGGAATGTTCGCATGCCATTTAATTTTGCAAATTTCACAAGAGCCATGATTCATGAAATTAAAGGGTGTGTACAGTTCTGGTCGAGGTGAAGATTTAGGTTTTAACGTTTTGCGAGATATTCAGAAACTACTCTATGAGATGTCAAAGAGCATGCAGTTCTAAGGGGTATCAAAAGTTTATTCGATGAAAATTGGTTTTGAAATGGCTGAGATATCCAAGAACAAGGTGAAACAAAGATGTCCTAATAAAGTTGGGGCATGTCGCCTTTTATTATTAGTACTTTTTTGGATATCTCAGCCATTTGAACACCAATTTCCATTAAATAAACGTTGAATCCTTCTTAGAATTACATGCTCTTTCATATTTCATAAGAGGCTTTTCATAATCTCACTTAAGAATGTTCAACAGATGAATCCCTACCTCAACCAGTACTGTACAGTCCCTGTAAAATGCAAGCTGAAGTTCTTGGCTACACTATTGAATGCCAGTGACAATTCGTGAAAATTTTATGACACAAAACAGGCCATGGGCTCCAATTTTCAAAAGTTTCAAGCCGCGAGAATATCTCGCTTTGCAGTATAATTCACATCATCGACCAGCATGTCATACCCAGTCACATTTCATAACTAAACAAAATGAATCCCGTGCAACTTAACTATGGGAATGTGAAGATATTGTCATGAGCAGAGTGTTCTATCTCAGTTTTCTATGGCTGTTTCCTGTAACAAAATCTAGATTTATGGTGCTTCCCATAATTGATATGTATACAAAATGAGTCGCTGTGACCTAACGGCTTTCTACTCTGAAAATCTGCAGCTCGGTTTTCTTTGCCCCTCTCCAACACGAGTCTTAACCTATACTCTTGTAGGTGCATACTCCACCTCATTATATGTTTGTTTGTCATTCTGTTCTTTTGTATGTACAACAACAGTTTATCTGTCTGGATCTCAAACTGCCTACCATATAGGAAATATTAAAATCTCCTGACAGCCCACATGATAGCCAAACACTCCTCAAGCATGGAGTATCTAGACTCCCTGGGTAGCAGTTTCTTTACTCACATATGCAAGTTAGGAATTCCTCCCCATCATGCTCTTCCATGAGAACAGCTCCTCGGCCAGCATTTGAGGCTTCAATTTTCAACACGAATACCTTGTCAATATCTGGCAACTGTAACACTTTGAGGTTGGCATGGCAATCTTTGACCGTAACATAGGCTTCTCTTCTGTTCCCCACTTAATCTTCCTGGGGCTGCCCTTTGGAGTGAGCTTACAATGTAGTTCAAGACAATGCTATGTCATCATAGTGAGGGATGAAATCCCTGTAGTAACCAGTCAGGCCTAGAAATGAACGTACTTGTCTCTTTGTCTCTGGTCTGGGTGCTTCCCTGACTTTCTGAATAAGTCTCAACACCAGTGTGAATCGCTTTGTCCCCAATCTTGTGTCCTAGAAAGCTTATGGTGCTGAATGCAGCAAAGCACTTTGTGGGATGTGCCGCCAGATTAGCTTCACGTAGCCTATGCAAGACTACTTCTTGAATTTTGAGATGCTCTTCCCATGTTTCTGTCTGAACTTGTATGTCATCTATGTCATTCACTACATGGAGAATGTCCTTCAAAACTTGCTCATCATTCTAGTGAACTGCACTCCAGATCCTGCAGTCACCAAACCAAACAGCATGTACTGAAATTGATAATGACCATCAGGAATTACAAGTGCAATTTTGGTTTTGTCTGCGACTTTCATGAGATTTGCCAATACAATGCAATTTTACTGAAGTACTTACTCTTCACGAAAGAAGCAATATATAACTCCTGTTAATTTGACTTTGGCTGTGGGTCAAACACAACTAACTTGTTGAGACAATGAAAATCTATACAAATTTGTTTATACCAGTTAAGCAAAGGATGTTTCTACAACAATGCAAAAACCTGCCCAATAACTAACTGAAGGCCAATAAGCAATCATGGTGGGGAAACAGAGTGGGAGCAAAGAGGTAAAAAGACAACCTGACAGTAAAACAGAGTGGTCAGGAATACGTCATTAGACATGTTGGTTGCCATGGTCATCTCCTTGAGATAGTTCTTGCTCTAGTAAGTAGTCTTTCAAGTCTGTGAATACATGTGCAACAGTGCTCAAGACGATAATAGATACTGCAGTGTATGGAAGTTTGCATTGTGCCCGTAGTTGAAAATCATTGCCTACAAAGGGTCAAAGAAATCTGCTTGATTATCCTCTATAAATCATTATGATAGACTTTTGGGAGACCCACGAGCTTTTCTGAATTCTTTCAGTGGAGAAATATGAAATGACGGGCTCTGACATCACCATCATTATTATCATACACACACACACACACACACACACATGCATTTGCATCCTCACATACAGAGTCTTACACACAAACAGACGTGCGATGTGCTCCTGCATATCCACATAGCAATTTGAGAGAGTAAGCCCCCTAGTGTTCTTAATATCTATCTCTACAATGTATGCCCATCTCTTTTATAAGTCCATGTAAGTTATACATGTACATATAAATGGTTGTGTGCTGTCAAAATTAATGACAAGAAATCAAGACTAGCTTCATTCTGTGATTGTACAATGCCTTCCATGATCCAATAATAATTTGTCTACCGTAATAGATGACATGAATGGTTGCCATAGAATTAAGTACTACTAGGATTTTGCAGTTGCAAATGATAAAAGTTTTAATCATACTTCAATCAGAGCAATTTTAATAATGATAGTACTGTAAAAGTGGAAATTTTCGCGGTGTCGAAATTTTCGCGCATCCACAAACTAGCGCGAAAATAAAAGCATGCGAATATTTTGCTTGCCATATCTTCCTGTGCGTGATGTCTTGATTCCGCGGAATTAAAAACATGCGAAACTCTTCTTACCCGGCCAGGCGCGAAAAATTAGTCACGCAAAAATATCCACTTATACAGTAAGTTCATCCAGTATACCTTAGTACCTGTAGGGTGAGTAGTGTGGCTGTTTTGTTTTGTTTTGTTTTGTTGGGTTTTTTTTTTGGGGGGGGGGGTTCGGGAGGAGGGGGCATATAAGTGGGAATTGTGTGTTATAGCAATCACATCAACTATGATAATTGGCTTTAAAACAAATATTTCTGATTTTTTGTATATCACCCTCACTGCAAGGGATTGTTCCTGTCTGTGATGAGTTTCAAATTGCCAGCATGAGGATGCTAAGTTGTAGCCTTTTGTTACAATGAAGGCAGTCCTGTTGACCTGGAAAATCAAATATAACTTTGCACAAGCTCTTAGATCATCTGCGAAGCTACAGATTCGCACTCAAGTCCTCAAAGGTGCATTTGATGCAAAGAATTTACTCTTGATTTTGGGAGTTGCAATTGCTCTTAACTCTTTATGTGGCAGGCCCCAGAACATGTTTGCAAGATTGCCAATGTCAATACTTGTATACTTCATCAATATCTTCTTGCTGAATGTGTCGTCTATGTTGTGTATGTTTCCTCTGTCTTCATAGTATTTTGCCTTATTGTCTTGTGTATCTCCTAGATCGTCCTGTGACATATCTCTTCAATACTCTGCACTACTATGAGAAGAAGCTGAGAGATCGCCCTGCCCTAAAGAGGAAGCTGGTTGGAGTAATCATCAGTGCGCAGAAGGGAATCAGGCCACCTACTTGGTATGCAACTTCTTTCCTTTCAGAATGGGATCGTTCTGTCTTTTTCATGTATTACTTCTTTCCAGTTCAAATAAACTACTCTATGAGAAAGTAATCAAACCAAGCACATTGACCATGACTTCCCTCCTTTGTATAAAAATCTATAGAATAAAATACTGTACCTGAGTTTGTTATATCCCTGTGAAACAAAGTTTGAAGGGATTTATAGGAATCATGTGGTATGGTGGATGGTCAGTCTGTTGCAAATAATACAGATAAACTCCTTTTTTTTATTTTTGAGGGTTTTTTAAAACTGTTTGAATTTATTTCATAATACAATTTGATAGTTTGTATGTTATTAGAGCATCTCTTCATGTTTAAGGTCTGACCTTTATAAACTCCGATGTCTCTTTCAGGTGCCTAACGCAGGCCTATCTGGACTTCCTTGCCAAACCCCAGGATGATGTCAGCTGGGAGCCTGACCATGACTTTTACATAAACCTCATCAAGAGGCTAGTGGACAGTATCCTCTTTATCTGTGCTGCTGAGTCTGCACATCCCAGCAATTCTCTGCAGGTTAAAGTGTATCTTTGCCCCAAAAAATTATTTTCGATATGTGAAAGAGACACATTTCAGTAGTCCATTGCACCAACTTTCAGAGAAAATGGGTTATTAATTAGTGAAATAATGCATTTTAAAGTTTCTAAACACAATGGGTCTGGGAGGCAAGACTACAACAAACCCTATTGTTTGCAGTTGGTTACGGAACCACAGCGGTTCCTGAATCTCCCAGACACAGTGTGTTTGGAAACTTTGAGATGCATTATTTCACTAATTAATGACCCATTTTCTCTGAAAGATGGTGCAGTGGATTACTGAAATGTGTCTCATTCACATATCCAAATTAATTTTTTGGCCAAAGATACACTTTAAAGATAATAAAAAGTTTTAGTACCTCAAAAGTTTCCCTGAATTTCCTTGTCTTGGTTTGTGTTTCACGTTAAAGTACGTTGTCTGTGAGAATTACTCGCCCCAAAGTGCTCTCATGTCTTAGTAATCATGCAATAATGGTTTCGTACCAGAGCCCACGCCATACGGCGTCGATAGATATTGTACGAAACCACTGACTGCGACCAGCAGCGTGCAGCCCATTGTACGCATAGCTAACTGCGACCAGCAGCCCCATACGCATAGCGTAATGGGGCTTCGCATTGTAGCATTCAGGATCATGACAGAATTAGTATCGTGGGTAAATGGCAACTTAAAATCCTAAAATTTCTTCGATTTGAAGCCTTACCAATTAAGTTGAAGTATTGAAAACAGGCTTCGAACAACGTTTGGTTCTGCCAATAGTCCCTTTCTGTTCGAATTGATGACTGAATGTGACTCGGTCGAGAGGACCTTGGGAGAGCTACTACACTGACTACTACGGCCAGCGCATGCGCACACAAACATCTTATCCGTTGATGGATTTGAAATTTGTGTGCATGTGATGTGTTCGCATGCACTGGCTGTAGTATTCAGTGTATGGTAGCTCTCCCAAGGTCCTCTTGACCGTGTCACATTCAGTCATCAATTCGAACAGAAAGGGACTATAGGCAGAACCAAACGTTGCCCGAAGCCTGTTTTCAATACTTCACCTTAATTGGTAAGTCTTCAAATTGAAGAATTTTTGGGATTTTAAGTTGACATTTATCCTGCGATACTAAATCTGTCATGATCCTGAATGCTACAATGCGAAGCCCGATTACGCTATGCGTATGGGAGTGCTGGTCGCTATGCGTATGGGGCTGCTGGTCGCAGTTAATTGCATGATTACTAAGACATGAGAGCACTTTGGGGCGAGTAAGTCTCACAGTGTTAGTTATATGAAAGACACTTTAACCTGAGACAAGGAAATTCAAGGAAACTTTTGAGGTATCAAAACTTTTTATAATATTTATGCAGGGTTTATTTCCTTGCAGCAGTCGTCAAAAAGTATTTCAATGTCACAATATCTGAATAAAGTGTAACTTACCCCACTTCACTTTCTCTGTTTGTATTTCTTACCATTCACCATCCCTCATGTGTTGTCCATTGTGCATCCTGTGACCTGGAACACATTTCCATTCATGCAAATGCATAATGATAATCTCTTATCCACTTCTTAACCACTCATCCACACCTCTTCCCGGACTAAATTTGTGGAACTTAATATTTGATTTTATAAAAAAAGAGATCACTTTGCCCGGATTCCATTTGCAAATCTGCTTTTACAGTGAAATTATCGCCCTGATAGGGTACTTGACCAAGAATTAAATGCAAGATCTCGAAAGCTTGTTGTCCCAGCTAAAACATTTTTTTTTTTAGATATGTTAAATAAAATAGTTGCTTTGCAGACTATTATTACCCCAGTCTCAGCATACATTACCAATATATCCAACCAGCACTGACAGTGCTCTCTTGCCACTCCCTTGGGAATGTTTTAGGTAGTTGCCATTTTACAGGCAAGTACATGTTGATCGACCAACATATGTGACCGGCGACAATGGTTTCAGGCAAAAGTCAGGAATTTTGAAAATTCATTTTTTCACTGAATCACATTGCCCATTTCCTAAGCTTTGCATTGATATAAAACACTTATATTCTTCGGCACCATAGTGGGCATAGAAAGAGAAATAAATGCACTTTTTAAGTTGTTAGCCTGACAAAATTGCGAGAAAACAGGCTTTGAAGATTCACCTCTTTCTCAAAGACAATGTCCGAGCGGCGATGCGAGGGGAGAATCACCCATCCGTACGATGGTGCCAATCGATGTTAAGCCCCGCCTCTAGCAACCACATCGCCTTCTGATTGGCTCACTGAGAGAGTCAAATTTCCCGGGCACCTTCCTCGGAGCTCAGTGTATGGAGCCGAAAAACAATGCATTTCGCTCGGGTTTGTTTACCAGTACGTCTTTCAAGATGGCGAATACGATAATTGCACGTATGGTGTACATGTACATGTGTATGGTGCACGCATTACGCAGTGGCATCCACACGCCATGACTGTGTGCATGTAACAGGAGCGGTGGAGAATCCACACATTTACAAATCGCGTTTTCATTGTGGTTGATTTGTCTTTAACATTGGAGACCCTTTTGGAGGCAGAAAATTGCTAGTGCTGGCAAGGGTCACGCTTCCTGTTTGTTTTGCTTTTACAAGACATGCATACATATATGTTGCTTTGTTCAGTCATGCTAATTAAATTAAAACAAACAAACAAACACGACTCGTTAGTTTGGTGCGATCTTGACGTGTAGTATTTGAATATAATTGGTTACATGTGACCGCTCCTTTCTTCTTATCTACCTTCCATTTAGTCAGTCTGCTGTCATAATTTTTACTACATGTAGAAGTAGACAAATTTGAGAATATTTAGCTTTCTTTTCACACGATTATGTCATGCTGCATGAATTTTGTTTCACTTCTGTTGTCGAACATTGCGGTAGAATAGTTTGGATAGAAAGCCAAACGAAGAGCACGCTCTACAGAGCGAGCATACAGATATAAAGGCTGTGTCACACCTTTCCGGGCAAGCCTTGCGTGCGACTTGCAAAGAACAATTTTTACTACCCGGAGGTCCCCGGAATGAGCGGCACATGACAGTACCTAGGAAGTATCTCACCCGTAGTCACCCGGAGGTGTGCATGCAAATCTTTTTACCTGCAACCATGTTTAGGCCCTGTCACATGTTTCCGGGCAAGCTATGCATTCTGTTGCATGTAGGGATTTTCCAGCATACCAGGAATTTCTGAGGGCGAACAAGGATTTGGGGGAGTCATTGCATGTGTCTTACTTGCTGGACGCGTTCTACTTACATTCTACTTGTGTGTATACTGTGTGACCTGTGTACCAGTCGCGTGGGTGCTGACAACTCGGGGAAGGAATTCCTCTGAAGGAATGACTGAAGTCCCACGGAATGTCATTATCTTGGCTGCATACGGGGACTACGAAGTACCTGCTTGGGAGCTGCCTGTGAAGTGCTCCCGCTAAGGGCCTCCTACTGGCGTTCTGCGTGGACCTCTCCGGGCATCCCCGCGACTCACCCGGAAATAGTTTTGGTCATGCTCAAAACTTGGCTGCGATTAAATCGGACTTGTGAGCACCTCTGGGCAAGTACAGGCGAGATATGCGCTAGGTACTGTCAGGTGCGGACGAACTGCGGAGAGCTCCAGGGAGCAAATTTGTTTCCCCGCAAGTCCAGCCGCAAAACTTCCCCAGATACGGTATAACAAGGCCGTGAGCATGCTCAAAACTTGTTCCGAGTGAGTCGTGGGGTTCGCTCGCAGAGGTACACACAGAACATCAGTAAGAGACTCTTACCGGCAGCACCTCGTAGGAGTTGGCTCTCACGCAGGTCACACGGAATGCACGCGAGTAGAAGCTAAGTCGTACGCGTCTAGTAGGTAAGAAACAAAAAATGCAAAAATTGCAAACATTCTTGTTCGCCCGCGGAAAATCTTCTTCGTGCTGGAAACTACCTCCTCGCCACAAGCCCGCGTAGCTTGCCCGGAAAGGTGTGACACGGCCTTTAACCACAGCATATAGCAAGAACAATGGAGCATGTAATCGTGCACGCGTGGACAGAGCATTCCCCAAACGCTGCAGCTGGTGTCTCCGAAAGCCAAATTATGTAAATGTATGTGACACACCAGCCAATCACATGTGAGACCCTGCGCCGTAGCAACACTGGGGATATTGGCGCGGCGTTCGAAAGAAGCTCGAAACTGATGAGTGCGATCCAGCATAGGGTGCTTAAAATTCCATTTTCGATAGGAAAAACTTAGTCTTATGCTATGAAATTTAGTGTAGATGTAGAAAACATATCAAAGATTCGATTTCTGCAAAAAAACCTAAATCGACAAAAAAAATGGTCAAAATCTTTGTACCCCGGCTAGGAGGGAATTTGCTCTTGCGACTTTTGCCTGAAACCGTTGTCGCGGGTCACATATACATAATGTACCATGAGTACCAATTTTTACTCCTAGGTGGAGAGCAGCAATGTGGAAAATGCATGGTAGATTTCGACCAAACTGGACAATTTTCAATCTGACCAGGGGTTTCAAGTTTTATGCAACAAGATTCTGAGCCTTTGTGACCACATAGACCACAAATTGTTTAATTTTCAGAAATGTGCTTGTTATTTTACAACTGTTGGAGCCCATAGTGTGTGGCATACATAGCTTTGGGAATGATGAAATGATGTACAGAGTTCCAAGTATGTGTAATATATATGTGCATCATGGGTTAAGAGTAAAGATTTAATGGATGCTCCTAGAGTGACTTCATTTGAATGGCCTCATGTAATTATTGTGGGGTTTTTTAATGCTTTACCAAATAGGATTGATTTCTTGTGTACAATATTGTATGTGACATATTTTTAAGAGTTACTGATAATATGTACAATGTACTTGTACAATGTATACCTCAATGAGGACTTTTGGTCACTTAGTATTGTGATCAATTTTAATATTGTTTAAGAGTGCATGACAGAATTGTGATTTATTCTGGCTAGTTCTTGTGGCCCTTGATATTAGCCCTATCTCAGCCTTGCAGGACAAGTCATCTTTCCCATCCTTTGACTGGCGTTTCAATGAGTTTCCCAACATCACAGCTCATGCCTTGTACTGTGTATGTGTGGAGCTGATGGCTCTCCCAGCCTACCCAAAGATGGTAGGCAATGCTGTCTTGGATGTGGTGCTGAAAAAGTAAGTGAATGTACCATGTTTGCACACTTAACATTGATTCTTTATGACATCAGGCTACTTATATGATATTGACTGGCCCTGAGGGAGGTACCAGAAAATATTGCCCAAACTGAAAGCATATTGCCCTCGTCTTCGACTCGGGCAATATGTTTTCAGTGCGGGCAATATTTATCTGGTACCTCCCAAAAGAAAGGCCAGTCAATATCATAATCATTACCTATACCCTAGGTAAATAAGGAAAATATGAATACGGCTATAAACTATGATATGAGATCAGGCCACATTTGACTTACCTATAGCTCATCACCAACATGTTGAATAGCTGCATCCAACTGACAGGATGGTTGAAACAGGCGAACTTTAACATCCAAACGTATTTACAGGCGAACTTGAAACGTCTATGAACAGGCGAACTTTAAACATCCACGAACACGCGAACCTTAAAAATCCGAACGTATTTACAGGCGAACTCGAAACAGGTGAACGTATTTACAGGTGAATTTGAAATATCAGTTTGCAGAGTTGTAATAATTGATGGTGACTGTACAGTTATTAAGCACGAATGGACTCACTGTTTGTCGCAAAGTGGTCGACCTCGTTGTATGAGTTGATCTGTTGGCGATATTGATGGCTTGAGCTCTGTCATTGTCTCCATTAATAACTGGGTGCAACATATCTGTGACGACGTGCTGATCCTGAACAACTTCCTCACATGAAACCGTAACCTCGCTTAATAATTGTGAAGCTGATAAACCCAAGTCGAAGGTTATTCCTTCTTCCACAACAGATGCTGTTGCAGGCGTGACAATCTTGCTCTGAGTAGTTGCGACAGTCTTGCTCTGAGTAGTCATAGTAGTACTACTAGATCTGGCAGTTGTTGATGTTTGTCGGGGCACTTTTTGTCCAATGGCCCGCAGGAGAGCGTCTGACATTTGTTGTTTTCTGTTGTCACTGACTCGTCCTGTGTAGGATGCCAAGCTGCTTTCATTGTTATGCCCTGAAATCTGACAAATGTCTCTGTTTTCAAATCTTTCACTATCAAGAATGGATATGCATGTGGCCCTTATGCAATGGTTTGTGTAGATCTTGGACAAGCCTGCTTTCTTTGAGAGCATGGCCATTGCATTGCCCAGAGTATTTTTCCCTACAGGGCAGTTTTTGTACCATGGTCCAGAAAGCGGTGCGCTGGGTTTTGGTGTCTGGAAGAACATGTCACACTCTGGGTGTAGTGATGCTAAATACTTCTTGAAAGAAGCAACATGGCAGTTTTTATCCCCTGTTTCATACATCCTGCCATTATTAGCTCTGGAAGCCATGTTATCTTCTCCCGCTTTCTTTGTGAGTTCGTCGACAGCTTGTGTTACATACTGACGTCCACTTGCACTTGTTTTAACAACGAAGTGATCTTTTTTCAGTTCCCGCAAGTTTTCCCTCCCTCTGCGGCAGATGAACAACATCAACTCAAACCCAGACTTTGTGTTGAAGTCCAGCCGGGGAATCGAGATCAAAGATTCCAGAATCATACAGTTTCTGAATGTCATTTTCATCAAGAGGATCATGGTGTTGGACATTACCTTTCCCTATTTTCTTTAGCTCAACAGTAGCAGCTTTATAAGCCTCGTTGGCCTTCGTGAATTCCGTGTCTTTTAATATGTCAATGAGTTCAGAGTACTCACGTTTGAGGTGTCGATTGATCCCAGCCCAGATGCTGTTTAGTGTTGCTCTTTTGTAGTGTTGGCCATCGACTCTCCTCGCTTCGACGTAAAACCTGCCCAAGATTGCAGCAAGCGACGGTTTATCCAACTTTTCAAAGTCACCAGGGAGACATTTTTCCTTCAGATATTCGCGAAATATTGACACAGCCTGTTTAGTAGCTTTCTTTGTATTATCTGCGTCTTTATTGAGCAAGATACTGTCGAATTCATCGTCTTGAAGAGACGCAAATCTTGACTCACTGGATGCCGCCATGTTGCACTTTCGATCACTTTCATGCAGCACACGTTCGTATACGTACAGTACATACGGCCCGGTGCACATTGTTTGCTCAAATAGACCGCGCCGTTAGTACTGACCACTGTCAGAGCTTTACGTACGTGCGATTGTCTGCTCAGTCATTGACACTGCACTGTTTGCATACATTGTTTTGTGTATGGTGCGGTGGGTGTAACCGACACGCAGCAACGTGGCAAAAAGCATATTGACTGCTGACCTTTAACCCTGCAAAATAACAACTCCTGACCTTTAACCCTGCAAAATAACAACCGGAATTGCCTCGCAAAACTCGCTCGTATAGGTAATGATTTTTCATAGTAGCCTTCTCATGCAGGGTGCCAATAATATAATGAGATGCTTGGTGGTACAAAACTTCAAAATTGCGTTAAACAAATACATACTGCTACTGAACGTTTTCGACGTGCACTCTTCGGAGTAGAAACCGCACGTATGAAACAAGAAGCGCGAACATAACAATATAAGCAAAACAAGCAAACCATTCAAGCGAAACAGTGCGTACGCTGATTGGCTAAAGTAAACATGATCGAGTCAGAATCAAAAGAGTGCCAATGTGCGTACAAACTCCTTTTGCCTGCATAGAATAGGACTGGTCAGCTGAATGAATGTAGCCTCAAGCATACGCAGGTGAACGTCGCTCCGGGCTCTACTGACTATGCGAAACTGTGACGAGGTGAAATGCTCAGCGCATGCGCGACTAGTCAGTAAGATTCATGAAAGCTTTCTCGCTAATACAGGGTGATTCCAATTCACTGTGGTAGAGCAGTTGAACACAAATATCAATTGCCTCGTCCAAGGGAACGTTAGTGAAAAGGCTCACGATGTCGAAAGAACACATAATAGTTTTGTCAGGTACATAGGAGCATTCGCGCATTGATTCTGCAAATGTGAATGTTGACCGTGCGCAAACTCAAACTCAAACTTTGTACCTCAAACTTCCGTGGAAAGGTAAACTCTCTCAAAAGTTTGAGCAGCAACTCAAGCAGGCTGTTTGTTCAACTTACTATGCTGTTGAACCACGAGTGGTCTTTACAACTCGACGCATGCTCTCCGCAGTACGCAAGGATGCTATCCCTATCACACAAATGAATAACGTTGTTTATGAATACATAGGGCGCACATCACAGCGACTTGCGGACCGCATCAAACAACATGTGCCAGCACACATACATAACAAGCAGCTAGTTGATCGCGCACAGCCCTCGCGCCAGTGTAAACGCCCCGCTGACAGTGCAGTCACCGCTGGTAACCCTTCGTCTGCTATCGCTCAGCACTTACTGACTAGTCGCGCATGCGCTGAGCATTTCACCTCGTCACAGTTTCGCATAGTCAGTAGAGCCCGGAGCGACGCTCACCTGCGTATGCTTGAGGCTACATTCATTCAGCTGACCAGTCCTATTCTATGCAGGCAAAAGGAGTTTGTACGCACATTGGCACTCTTTTGATTCTGACTCGATCATGTTTACTTTAGCCAATCAGCGTACGCACTGTTTCGCTTGAATGGTTTGCTCGTTTTGCTTATATTGTTATGTTCGCGCTTCTTGTTTCATACGTGCGGTTTCTACTCCGAAGAGTGCACGTCGAAAACGTTCAGTAGCAGTATGTATTTGTTTAACGCAATAATATAATGATTAGTTACACATAGATATCAATTTATAGCTTTATGTGGCAAGTACTCTGTGTTTTTGCATCCAGTAGTTATTAAGATTGAATTCCCAAAGGAGCAGTCGCAAAGTGTTTAATTGCTTAAATCAATTTGACAAGTAGAAAAGCTTAAGTGAATAATTTTTTTTTTTCACTCCTCGATTTTATTACCTGACATTTTACAATGAATTTCACCAGATTTATTAACCCCCCCCCCCCCCCCCCCGACATACAGTGTACATGTATGGAATCACGCTGAGGTCAGGTGCCGGGCACTTGGTCAGGCAGTTGGTCAGTCGGTTGGTTGCAAAATTTTTGGCTCTAACTACTCTCTCATTTTTTGAGCAATTGACCTCGAATTTGGCATGTGCACCGAGTATCATAGGAAAATGTGCAAGACACCTTATCTGTCTGTATGGAGTAATGCATTACCATCATGGTAACCACAAATTTTCATAAAAATCGTGCAAAATGTTGTGGCCATAATACTCTCTTATTTTTTGAACAATTGACCTAAACTTTGGCTTGTGTGACCACTTTCCTAAGTAGATGTACAAGACACCTTTTTTGTCAGTACAGTGAAACCCCGTTAAAACGAGGTCCTTGGGACCGGCGATATTACCTCGTTATAACCGGTACCTTGTTATAACCGTATGCATCAAAAACAAGGAAAAACATAAGCACGACGTCATATACCCATCATTTGCAATCAAACTTAAGAATATCTTTTGCGTTGTTATTACACAGTTTTGAATCATTATTATTGAGAGAATAAAGGGAAATTATTTGTGAATTGATTTTAAAAAGACGGGGAAAAAAGTTGGGGTTGAAATGCGTTAATTCTTTATTTTTCTTCCGAAAATCTCTTCGCAGAATAGTTGCACATTATGTTCTTGACAAGTAGGCCTGTATTATATTTGTGATTCTTTCTACACCTTTCTCTTCCTCTTGTATTGAACCATTCTGAAAGAATGTCTTTTGCTTGTGAAATACCGTGTAAAATGACAATGAACAAAATCAGATTGTATAAAATGCGTTAAGTTTTTCTGAACACCAGCCCAAATAGAGTAATATGCATGGCTTGATTATCGTAACTTTTGAAGTATTACGCTGTTGGTGCCCAGCGGGAATGCGATGATATCATGAATCATTTCCGCTGTAATAATGTGATCGTTGCACCCGAAGTGATTAAAAATGCGTTCTTTATTTCTTTTGAAAATCTCGCCTTTTGTACATCCATTCTTTAAAAATATGTGACAGGGAATTTGGAAGGCTGTGATCCTTTGTACGCAAGTCTGTACCTCATAGACCATTCTGAAAGAAAGAAAAATCTTCATTGTGACATGCAGTATTAAAATGATAATGAACAAACCCAGATCTAATAAAACTGTTGAATGTGTTTGTTTCTTTTTCTGAACACCGACTCAAGTAGATTAACATGTGTTATTCAACAATTTTTACGCTAATGTCACCAGGCGGGATCGCGTTGATTTCATTAACTATTTCGGCTTTAATCGTACACATTCATATTTACATTATCATTTGTTAAATGATGATAAACAAAGTCAGATCTATTCAAACTGTTAAATTTCATTTGTTTCTTTCTCAGAACTCCGACTCAATAAAGTAGATAAACATGCGTTATTTAATTTTTCACGCTGTTGTCACCAGGCAGGATCGCGTTGATTTCATTAATCATTTCGGCGTTAATCATACACACTCATATTTATATTATTATTTGTTAAATGATGATGAACAATCCAGATCTATTCAAACTGCTAAATGTGTTTGTTTCTTTTTCTGAACACCGACTCAATTAAGATTAAAATATGTTATTCAACTATTTTTACGCTACTGTCACCTGGCGGGATTGCTATGATTTCATTAATTATTTCGGCTTTAATCATACACACTCATATTTACTTACCAGCAAAACAAGTGTAAGTCGGAACTAAAAATGGAAAGGATATGATGAGTTACACACGCATTCCTATTGTCCATTTTTTGCCACGAGTGTCGCTACATGAAAAGTTTTTGAATGCCTTTTGTTTTTTTCGTTGTGGTGTGTTCTGACCTTCTATCACGCATGCGTATCTCGCGAAAAAGAAAATCGAATGATATTCAATAACTTAGTAGGAACATCGGAAGGTATTCCTGTGTCTTATCTTGTGGTTTACAAGAAAACATGGAAGGAACGGTACTCTGCAAAACGGGAAAGAGACACGGATAGCATGTACAGTTGAACCTCTCTTATCCGGCCTCCCTTTATCCGGATCTCTCTATTATACGTCGCCGTGATTTTTTTTAAATAATTACGGGAGGAAAGGGGGATTCCCAACTCCTTGAGAACTCCTACACAAACACACATGAATTAAATATTACTTCCAACATGATTAACATACATTACATCAAATTTCCTTCCAAATTCTTGCAAACACGAACCTCTTTTTTGGGGTCTGTTACTGAGTGTAACAATGAAAAGGTTGCAGTATACACATTACTACATGTGGTACCGGTACTACAATGGGCTACATCAGTACATGTGTATGTATATGTACATGTATAAAGCATTGAGTCTCCCGTATCCGGCCAAATCTCTTATCCGGATGAGCCCCGGTCCCGACTTGTCCGGATACGAGAGGGTCAACTGTATTCGGTTTTCAATGTTTCGTTCATTGCATGTTTGAAAGCGGCAAGTCAAGAAATGGAACCTCATTATATCTGATCAAATTGCTTTAGATTTTTCTCTATCATGATGCACCAAAATTGTCCTCGTTATAACCAGAATCTCGTTATAACCGAACTCGTTATAATCGATTCATTCTGCCATAAGTTTACAAGCAAAGGAAAACGGGACCGACGCAATCACCTCGTTATAAGTGGTTCCTTGTTATAACCAAACTCGTTATAACGGGGTTTCACTGTACCCTGTTATGCATCAGTTTGAAAGGAATTCGGCTGAAAGTTGGCACATGTAGTCAATGTAATGTATAGTTGTACAAGACACCTTTTTCTTGAGTGTTAAAAAAATCTGTTGCCATGGGAAATAGAGAGTTCTTCTTTCCTCACAACCAACATTGTACTCTCCATAACTGACAGTTATGAAATTTTAGCCCTCCAAAGTTGGATTACTTTTTTTTTTTTGATATGCTACCGTCGCTGGGGTGACAAGACCTTATATCTGCAATTTTGGTGAAAATGACTTTTTTAAATTAATGGTCACATAATTGGTTAAGTGATGTCCTGTCCAAATTCCAACTGTCTTAGTCCACAAATGAAGCCACCACGGCATGTCAAAGGAAAGGCTATCCCATTCGGTATAGTGCTTTGGCCGCCATGGTTTTTGGCTCTCCTGAACATTTTACATTTTGTAGATACGAGGTCTTGTCACCCCAGCGACGATATATATATACCGGGTGTCCCAAAAAAAGCGGAACGGTGGATTTTCAGTACCTTGCGTTTTAAAAGTGATATATTTTTTGACATCATTAGAAAGAGCATCTTCCGCAGAAGACCATGATACCAAAATCATTAAATTTGGTTCAGTACTTTTTATTCTACGCCAATTTTTGTAAATGCAGTCATTTTCAATTTTTTGCGACTTATGAGATAATAATTTGGGTGCGACACGCGTTCCATATGGTGAATTGTGTAAGCTCGTTGATCCATGTCAACAAAAGATAACGCTTTCATATTGGGAGCGCACACACACACACAGACACACACACTGTTTTTTCCTGGCCCGTGCCCAATGTGAAAGCTGTATCTTCTGTTGACATGGATCACCGAGCTTACACAATATTCACCGTATGGATCGCGTGTTTCGCACTCAAATTATTATCTCATAAGTCGCAAAAATCCGGCGAAATTTGACAATGACTGCATTTTCAGAAATTGGCGTAGAATAAAAATACTAAACCAAATTTAATGATTTGGGTATCATAGTCTTCTGCGGAAGATGCTCTTTCTAATGATGCCAAAAGATATATAACTTTCAGACCGGAAGGTACTGAAAATCCACCGTTCCGCTTTTTTTGGGACACCCGGTATATATATATATATATATATATATATATATATATATATTGTCTTTTTATGTTTTCAAGTTTTCAAGACCTTACTTGTGCAATTATTGTATCTGCTGTAAATGCCATTCTGCTTCTGATTTGTCTGAATTTCATAAGAATGTCCAGATGATTTGTGATGATGATGGTATTCATTCTGACGTGCTTCTGATTGCAAATGAAAGTCTCTCTGTATGCACTCCTTCACACCTCTGTTAATTACAGCCCCTCGGAGCTGCCTCGTGAAAACATCATGATGTGGATCAATGCCATTGCTCTTGTCCTCACCTCCTTGCCAGTAAATACACTGTCTTGTACTTCATACTGTGTAGTAACATTTTTTGTCAGATTTTTAGATCTGAAAAAGATTATGAAACACATACTGGAAAGCTATTTTTTTAATCAAATGCTCTATTTGCCCTAAAACAGCAAGATTGACCACAGAACAGGCAAAATTTACTAGGACAAACATCCATGTGAACTTGTCATATTATATGTATGCATAAGCAAAATCATTTGCTGTGCTTCTTCATGTTCACATTCTGGAAATAATCTTTCATACAAAAACATTTTCATATACAGTGTAGATCACATGTTACTACAGTAGATAGAATAAGTATACCTACTCTGTATGGTGCTAAAACCTTAGCAACCTTTATTTTGTAATGCATGCAGAAGTATTATTTTGGGAAGCAGTGCATCACAATTGGGAACACAAATTCAGATTAGCAATGCCCACATGAGGTGCAAAACCCTAGGCTGTGAATGCTGTGGTCTTGGCAGTGATACTGCAAAATGACTCTTAAAAAAATAAGTAAATAAGATAGAAGGTACCTGGTTTGCATCTTCAAAAGGATTTTGACTAACCCATGCTTAAATACAGTGTAGATGATGAGTTCTGCTGTACAGATCATACGCATTTTTTTTTTTTCATCACAGCCTTCTTCAGCAGCGTATCGAACCTTATGATATATGTTTCCTTCCAATAGATCATATATATTATAATGTTCCTTGCTACTAGTATCCATAGAGTTTGGTCCATCTATCAATCTGAACAGTCTTACCTAGATTCTAGCATTAAATCATGATTAGCCTTCAGAAGATTAGGAAATACAGTGAGAATTTAAACTTCTTGAGGACTGATAGGGTTGCTATTTGATATGTACATGATATGTGATTTGTACTTTTGTGTGGTTTTCACATCAGATGAAAATATGTTGACCCAAATTGATATAAATATATCCCATTGTGCAAAAAAAACAAAACATGACTTTTGTGGAATGTAGAAAAATTGCAAGGAGTATCTTTCATGAGTTGACTGTAATACACATCAGTGGACAACATCCCATATGGGCTCTTGCAACTTAAGGAGATGTATGCAGAGAGCAGTTTTAAATTTTCTTTTCCAAGTTATTCTTTTTTGGCAGAGTGGGGCTTTTTTTCTTGTAAGGTGTGTAAACAGGAAAATATCCAAAGTTTACTCTCTCTTTTGGCATCAAGTGGTGAGAAAAGCAGTTCCAGATATATGATAAAATTCCAAACTTTATTCAATTCCAAGAAGTCGGTATCTACCATGTTTAGAATGAAAACATAATATTTTGTGAAATAACTAGGTCGAATCGAAAGACATAAAGATATGTTCCTGACATAAAGTCAACAGAAATGTGTTGTCATTTTAAAACAGAATGTACATATGATAGTTTTCAGAATTCCTAGATTCAGTAGAGTAACTTAATTCTAATTTTTGTTTCTGTATTTCAGGAGTCCTACTGTGAGGTCATCCAGGACCGGATTGTAGAGATTGTGTGCAGTGAGCACCTTGGTTGGTCAAAGGTTGTGCCACTGACCTCCCGAACGAGCCTTACCCACTTGTTTGCAGAGTTCAACTTTGCCTCTACTCACCCGCTCTATACAGAGACAGCCAGTGCCTATGTCATTGCAATCACCCATGCCATATGGCACCATTCTAACATTGGGCAGCTAACACCGCTTCCACAGTGAGTTGACCATATGTGTACTTGCTTTTTCAGTCTGCTCTTGTACACTGCATGTCAATAAATCATTTCCACATGTCATCTGTTCCTCTAAAATAACAAGGTCCAATTTTGACCAAACTTGGCAGGAGATAAAAGTTGTTTGATTGGTTCAGGACCAAAAACACCATAGAAATATTGGGGGGTATATTTAATTTTGGTACTACTTTTTAGGCCAGATCAGGTCCCTAAAAGCAATTGTCTCAAATATCTGAAGCATTGATATTGGATAACATCTCTAGATCAAGTGGGACATAAGTGCTATTGTGTGCAGATATTTATGGGGGAAGATTTTTGTGGCATCTCCAGGGTGGACTCATTAATGGCATTGATCCTGTCTCTTCATAATGCATGCTAATCAGACTTGGCAGGAATTCTTTTTACGGGTGGAGAGTGCAAAGTTTTCAAAACGTGTTTGTGGTGTCTCCATGGGAGCCTTGGGGCAGGGATACTGTGTGCAAGAGCACTGAATTTCAGTCATCATCCTCTCTGTCAAGAAGAACAAGTTGTAAAAGTGGTTATTTTTGCACGAGTAATTTTTTTAACTCTGCTGAATAAGATGAATTTTGCATGGTTTTAATCTGTGGAATTTAGACATTTATTGACATGGACCATATGACAGACAAAAATATTTGTGAGTCTTTATATTCATGTTGGTTTTTGGCTGCGCGAAATGCATGAAAATTTCCACTTCTACAGTAATTGTATTTTGCATAGAATGACTTCAAATCATAATACACTGCACTTGTTTTGTGAGGCCTCTGAAAAGTTCTAGTTCTTATTCAGTAATGACATTCCATCAAGGGCTACAGCAAGAAAGTTACATTTATGTTTAATTTGTCTGCAGAGCCTTTGAGCATCATGCCCCTGGGCTATTTTTTCCTGTGTGTGTTTTTGTCTTTATAAGATTTCTTAGGGAGCAAGTCAAGCCCCATGTCAAGACAGAGGACCAGTTCCTCTTTATCTGCCACATTGTTGGACCATTCCTTCAGCGGTTTTATGAAGAAAGAACCAGGTGTTTGATTGAGGTGAGGAAATTCGTTCCTAAAGTGAAACACAAGTAAAACAATGAGACTACGGCTGTAAGGACTAAAATATTCTTTCCCATTAAAAGCAAATGTTCTTATATACTTCTAGGAATATCTTACCTTTTGTTTATCTCGTGACCAATGCTGCATTCTCTCTTGCAGCAGCCCTTAAGCTTGAATATAAAAAGGATAGAGGTGGGAGGCAACTAAAATAATCCCAAACTAAAAAACGACTGCGTACAAGGCTAGCATGCCCCATCAGCCCCCAACACTTCCTCGTTTCTCCATCACGCCATAGTTGCCCTAGGCTCTTATTGAACTCTCCAAAATTTCCATCAATTTTGGATTCTTCTTCTTGACCCTTTGTTGAGATGTATGCTTGCCTATTTTATGTGTAATTTCTGTTGACACCTTTGATAGGTTTTTTGGCCCTGTATAAAAGTCAGAAAAGTTTTTGTGGGGGGATCAAAAGTTTCCCCACTGAATTCCTTCTTACCCCAAGTTATGTATTGGCTTGCACGGTTTCATTAATACCGCTACTTTGGGGACTTTTTTGGTTTGGAGTTACCCCCCGACACCTCTCTGTGTCACTGCAGGGAGAAGTCTTCCTGTACACACAGGAGGATCCCTTTTGTTCGCACCCATCGTGTTTATACAATGACTTATTTTTCCTACTGTGTAGACTGGTGTGCACCTCGTATGGCTAAGTGTTTGTCTTGTGTTTCGTATGTGTTTCCTTATTTTCTCTTTTGAGAGTTGGTGGACTGTGTTGAATGTAATTTCTTTACTCTTTTGCAGAATAATATTCAGCTACCATGCCTCGCTCTAGTAAAACCTCAGCGGCTCCCGCTACGCTCTTTACCCCATCCCCCCAATTCAAGCTTTGTGGAAACAAGTGCAGGCAGGTGTGTATCGGATGATACAGCCAGTATGCCTGTAGCACCTAGTACCTCTTCCACCAGGACCACGATACTCCTGCCGGGGAGTCCCTCCGGTTAGGCCCCTGCTCCAAAGGTTCAGTTTCTCAATTGTTCGGGGCTATTTCAAATTTTTATTACTTTCGTAGATCATCGCAGTGCGTGTATGGCTCATTCTTCTACATACGATATTGCAGATACCTCTGTGCTGATATACACGTTAGCCCCCTCTGACCCTTCAGTGTACGCAACAAATCCTGCAGCTTCACGGGCCGTCCCTGCTGTGCAGCAGTCGGTCTCAGGCTGGAGGCCTGAGCTTGTTCCCTCTCCGGCTTTCCCTCCAATTGCCCGATATAGGAGTGGGGGGGGGGGGGGGGGAGATAGGTCTCAGGGTTCCTCTCTCTGGGGGCATTTCCAGGTTGGAGAGAGTTCCCACAGTGACTCCCTCTTTGGATAATCAAGGAGGGAGTCTCCCCCATGCGCCTTTTTGCCCCTTTCAACCCTCAGTTGCGCCTTCGGAATCTTTTTATCCGGATCAAGCCGAGGATAATTTTTCAGATCAGCAATCTGTTGCTTCCAATTCTGACATTGATAAATTCCACAGAAGATGCACTTCCCTCAGAAGACATTAAGAAAGCGGTCAGGGGAAGTTTGCATAAGTACATGGGAGGAAGACCCGATTCAGTTGGAGGGAGGGAATGCTTCCGCTTCTTCCCTCGCCAAAGGACTCTTTTCATGTTCGCCCCATGCCGACCTAGGGATCAAGTTACCAAACCATTTCGCAGATGCGATTTCGAGTTTGGATGATGAGGCAAAAATTGAACCCTGGCATGATGGAACTCGCTCTCCGTCAAGAGGACCATGACCAATTCTTTTCCCTCGCACTGCATACCCTTGTGTCAGTAAATCTTTGTCTCATTCGCTGGCGAGTCCTTTTCACAGACTGGCTTTTCGATTATTTAGATGAGCACGCAATAGCCATGACACTGGCGCTGCAGCCTGCATGCTTATAGCGAAGTCTGTATCGTGCGTGTATGTAGTCCTACATAATTACTGTACAGCGTGCGTAACACAGCGTAATCAATGAAATCACCCGACACATATACGGCATACTGATTTTAGACAGAAATAATCCAAGTTATATTGCGTTTTGTTATAAACTTATTATATCTTTAGATTGGTACCACAACTCCATCACAGTATACATGTATATCAATTCATTTTCATGAAAAGTGGACTTACATCACTTGCGAACAAACTCTACATATGCTTATAGTAAGAGTAGTTTCCTTACTATGTCAGAACAAATGCTTTCACAGACTGCAATTTCATGAAATTTCACTTCGTTGTCAATAAAAAAAAAATCACAGGATAAAAGTGTGAATAAACACATTCATGGGTTTGTTGTTTTCAACTTTGCATAGAGGTGTAAAGGTAAAGGTAGAAGAAGACAGTTACACATGCTTGGATTTGGGTGATGCTGCCTCTATAGAGATCTAAAGAGATCTCTATAGAGAGATCAGATTACATGTAATTTATTTTCCAGTATTAAACTTCCTACAGCTTTGAGCATGCAGTCACTCTTCCGAAAATCTACACATTGTTTACCTGGTGGCAAAGGTCATCACCAAACAAGGAGAATGTGACTTTGTTGGTTGTTTTGCAAGGGTAGTGGTATTTTGAAATCATGTTTGGCTTGATGCACTCCTTGCAGAAATAGTCAGAGGAAAAATTTGTGTCACATACAAATGTACATCCTGGTGAGTGCATCCTGGTGGACTTCTGACATGTTTGAGTCAAGTGTCTGAGCAAGGGCACTAATTCCCTTTACAAGGGATTTCTGAATGGACTGCACTTTCAAATCACGGGAGCATACTGGTTTAGAGATGTTTTCCAAAATCATGGAGTTCACTTTTGGTACTTCCAGACTCGCACCACATTTTAGGGGGCATGGATTTTTATCTGATGTCTCATGGCTTTGTCATCTAGCTTCTGTCTCATCATGAAATTGATAGTTTCTGCAGTGTCATCACCTACTGGATCACCCACCCCCAGAGTAGAAACTTTTGCTGCAATGAATGGGATCCTGTATTTTGGTTCCCTCTCTGAGGGTGCACACAAGTCCTCATAATCCACAGCTCCTTCAGAAGGATCTTACTAATCAGATGGAGAGTCAACAAAAAGCTCTGACTCCTGCTCTTGCATGGTAACCTCAGCGCTGTAGGCACTGAAGTTTGCTCACCCGGGGACCGGCTTAGACTCCATCCATTTGGTGAACATTTGCTCCAGCTTGTCGAGACCAGACATGACTTTGCCAGATGGTCCAGATGTGCTAGATTTTTTTCAAGGTTGATCTCATCTCAGAAACTGGTTTTGGCACTACCGTCAAACTTGTCTTAGATTCGCCTGACAATGCGATTTTGGGTTGGGGGGTTGGCTTTGCCTTCCCACTCTTCGCTGCCACCGCTGTGTTCTTTACAGTGTTCCCCACATCACCGGGCTTGGCTTAGCCTCGCACGGACGAGTCGGCGTGGCTATCTCTGCAGCTGCAGGGGTCCCCAAAGGGCTCGCCCTATCCTCGTGGCAATCATGTCAACAGTAAAAAAAAGCCAGATTTAACAGAGATTTTTCTCCTCTAGTAACCATATACCCCTTGAAAATGATGTGTTTATTGTCCAATAAAGGAAAGTCAGGTAAAGGAATATAGCAACAAAATACAACTTCCGATGTTGAAGGATTGCTTCGATGAAAATTAGCTCTAGATTTTGGTCATACACCAAGAAAATGGCACCAACATTATGAGTAAGTGCATATATACCGTCGGCATTCTTGTTTTGATTACCAAGACTGAGAATATGAGTAAAACATTATGATTTGGTACATTGATGGCTGTAGTTCTAGGGGTTTCAAATTGGGGGGACCGACACATTTTCTTCTTTTTCTCGGAAACCCACGGTCAAATTTGTGACCAAACCCAGTGTGTCATCACAAAGGTGGCAATTTATGTACTTTACACAATGACCCCAAGACCCCCTATTTCAAAAAAAAAAAGAAAAAAATAAAAAAATGAGCAAATGAAGATTGTTAAAAAATTGGAAATACTTGGAGTAAATTAATGACTTCCCTTTCGAGGTTATTCATAGTAGATAAAGAGATCCAGTTTGGCAGGGATCGAATGGGAGAGCAGTTTTTACGTTTAACCCTAAAAAGACTGGGGGCCTAAAAGGGCCCCCCCCCCCTCGACAATTTGTGCGATTACTGGCAACGCGCATTGCTTTCACCACGACGCTCTATGACTTTTTTCTTTTGAGTTTCCCCGCACATTTTGACGCTAAATTTGTGACACCCGGGGGTATGGTTCTGATGTTACATGTATGTAACTTTTTGTACGTGCACATCGAACTGAAAATGGCTCCAAAATGTGATTTTGTGTACAAAGTGAATGCAAATTGATATTTTTCACATGGTTCATATAAATATGCTTATTTTTTACTCTCAATGGCTGAAATCAATTTGTTCTAGCAGTATTGTTCTTCAAAAACGTCTGACATAAAATTTTGCTGAAAAAAAAGAACAAAAACAAAAGGTCAAAAAACAAAGAAATACATAAGAAATTCATAAAACAATAGAATACATAAGAAATAAAGTTTGATACAGAATTTTTTTTTCAAAAGTACATTTTCTAAGAATACCACAAAGAGTATTTGGACCAAAAATTTGCACTTACAGAACTTTATTTACTGATTTAGAGCAAAAAGTCTGATTTTTGCATAAATTAGCATAATTAATTGATATAAAATAAAAGAAGACTATTTTGAAAAATCTAATTATGTGATCTTGTAGATTACATTATATGCTACCTTTATGCAAATTTTTGCGGTGATCGTGTGATCCACGGCTGAGATCTCAAGGGGGAGGGGCCTTTAGGCCCCCCCCCCCCAGTCTTTCCAGTTACCACAATACCCCAGTCTTTTTAGGGTTAAGTTTTGTTTCTGTTTTTTTGTCTATGCAGTTGCATAGTCAAATTTTCTAAATACAGTATACTTGGCAGGTTTTTTTATGCCTCCGCCACGAAGTGGTGCCGGAGGCATTATTACTAGTGTGATGGATTATACACATGGACACCATGTTCTCAGGTAGAAATCTGCAAGAATGTGTGAAAGATGAACTTGCGATATTCGTGTGAACGTGAGACCCCCCGAGTCTCTTGGTTTTTAAACAAGTGTGTCTCTAGAAAATTATTCACAATTGTGAGACCAACATTGCTATTCATTTGTGCACTTATCCACACTTGCTGTGAAGGTGGATCATTGGAAATGTAGCCCTTTATCATATTTTGTGACAGCACCCACATCATCATAACTTATAGACACCGAAAAATGTGTCTTCCTCTGAGTGTATATTTGCATTGCATGGCAGGGTGCATTTGTCACTGTCCTATCTCCATATATGTCCATATCTAATTTTGAATTGTGGTATAGTGTTGAAGATGATGATTTACAGCATGAACACGACATAAACTTTACCCATCTTTATTTAGTTTGCAGATACATGTAGGAATGTGATAGACTGGACGCAGGCAAAAGCAAGTACCGGTAGATAAAAAGGCAGCAAAAGATTAATTGGAATGTTAAAAGAATCTATGATAAGTGCATTTATGAGTACTGAAATTCTTGTTACATCCTAAGTATTTTGCACTTCTTACACAAGTGTGAGCATATAAATGCGTGAAAGAGATCCTTCTTGAGAGTCCACATTATCTGTGTGTTCTATTATTCTTTTGCTACATTTTTATGTTGTATATATAAGACAATAGCATCACCTTAAAATGTGCTTTCTTTCATGTTACCATATTGTGAAGATTGCTGTGGAGTTGTATGAGATGTTGCAGAGTGTGGACAGGCACAGCCAACAGATCAACCATGCTGACACAATTTGTGACTTCTTGTATCCTTTGTTGTCATTAAAACATGAAGGACCTGGACCAGGAATATGTAGATTTACTGATGTGATGTTTACGAGAGGTAGGGTATTTTAGCACTCAACATCAAGACATTTACACTGTACATTGTAGGTGTCCTGCACGTGTGAGTGACAGACTGTAAGTACCATGTGTAGCCATAATGACTGCAGGCACTGAAGTAGACAATGCCATGTAGTATTGAAATCACATGATGAGACACCTTCTAGCTGTAAATTGGCTCAGGGTTTAAGGTACTTTGTCCTGTTAGTTTTCAGTACATGTGAAAAGCATAAAGAAGAGAACTGTCTATTATTGCATCAAACCATGACATAGAGAAATTCAAGTAACAAATACAAAATTGACATGATACAAACTTGACATGATAAGATTAAGAACTGTACAAAATTATACGAGTTACCAGTACTTGTATTATCGTTATGTCGTGAGAGCTGATATTTTATAGTATGTTCATAATGGGCTCAATATGCAAAGTTAACTGGCAAGAGAATTTGACCAGAGAGGAGAAATATCAAACACGAGATGCTAAGAAAAAAAAAGGGCAAAGGAAATGAAGGAAATCTGAATGTGTCAAATGAACCATTTTGTTCTAAAAGAGCAATTTTAGTGATACATGTATATTTCTTTTCTTTTTTATGCCTCCGCCACGAAGTGGTGCCGGAGGCATTATGTTTTCGGGTTGTCAATCCATCCGTACATCCATACATACATCCGTCCGCATTCGTTTACACGATAACTTCAGTAATATTGACTGGAATTTATCCAAACTTGGTCCAAGTATAAAGTATGATGGGGCAATTACTTGATTACATTTTGGGTGAAATTGGCCAAAGATCAAAGGTCAAGGTCAAATCATGAAATTGTATCCATTTACGCGATAACTCAAGACTGGATTGAGCAAATTTCACCAAACGTTGTTGGAGGATGATGTATGATGGGACAATTACTCGATTAGTTTTTTAGTGAAATCAGACAAAGGTCAAAGATCAAGGTCAAATCCTAAAATGTATCTGTTTATGTGATAACTCAAAACTGGATGAAGCAGCTTTCACCAAACTTGGTCCAAGGATGATGTATGATGGGGCAATTAGTTGAGTAGATTTCAGTGACATTGGCAAAAGGTCAAGGTCAAATACTAAAAATGTTGCTATTTCCCCCATATCTATGCAATGCCCCAAGGTATTTTCTTGAGACTTAGTGTAGACATGTACTACTGCGTAAAGATTCTCCAGAGAGAGTTTCACGTTTTAAGGTCAAAGGTCAAAATGTCAAAGGTTAGGTGAAAATGTTGCAATATCACTTTTCTCGCAAATAGTTCATTGTATCTTCATGGAACTTGGTACATACAGTACACATGTACTGACTGGCAGGGGTTATGTAGGGAATTTAGGGGTCATGGGTCAATAGTCAGGGGTCAAAGGTCAAGGTCAGCTCCTCAAAATTTTACTACATTGTATTTCCCTCGTATACTAGTTTATGCAATGCTTGCATTGTTAGTTTTAAAACTTAATATATACATGTATTACCCAATGGAGACCTAATGGAAATTTCTAGCCAGAAGGTCAAAGATCAAAGGTTAAGGGTCAAAGGCCAGGTTTAAATGCCAACAAAAAAAATCTATTTTGTACTGTAATTACACTCTTTCTTCATACCTTGAAAATTACTCAATGCATAAACTTATAAAAGGGTCGGTCAGAATTCTCAATTCCCCAAATATGTGTACCTGCACTCTGAGACAATTATAGCAAACCCAGTTCAAGGAAAGTGAACATACAAGATATTTCTGACAAACCTGTCATTTCAATATTTTGCCAGTTATGTGAAACTGTCATCACACATTGTGAAGACATTGTACTATACACCTATTGGGAGAATCATGCTCTATGGTGGAGGCATTAGTCGCCATAGCAACATTTTTAGTTTCTTTTTGCCTTTTGATGTCAACAAAAAATATTTGTGCTGGAATCCTTAATTCATTGTACACATATATATTTTTTAAATATGAGTTTGCATTCCTTAACCAGTGTTTTGCCCCTCAGCTACCACATGAAGTACATGTTCACAGGGGACCTGGTCAAGGCTGAAGCAGAGAAGGTCATCAAAGGACTCAAGCCTCCCCTTCGCACCAAAATGCGGTTTATCAGCAAGGGTGTGGAGAGCCTTGCTGTTAGTTCCAGACCTGCCTCCTACAGCATCAATGCACTCTGAGATGGTTGATACTGCTGCAGGTCAATCTCTTCAGCCCTACAGTTTACATCTACAGACTGTAAACGCAAACTGGGCCAAATGTGGTACCAAACCGTGACCGGTGCACTCCAAATAATAATCGCTTGTTTACAAGCAGAGCGCCACTACAACAAAATATTGAAAGGTTTGAATTAAAAGCCCGGGCCCAGCCCTCCACTGTAAATGGACAGAATTGCGGGGCGGAGTACCGCAATTGAGGCCAGGCTCAGCCCAGGCCTGCATTGTAAATGGGGTCTTCGACACATACATAGATGGTTTACCATGACCATGTGTATATTTCATAGCAAAAGGGTCAAACGTATCTTCAGATGCTGAGCATGGGAGGAATGCCCTCCCCTAAACTCTGTTACAGAATTTGTATGTGTTCAAAAACATAGAGTTTTTGGTTATATTATGCTGTTTGTAACAGAGAACAACACCATCACCACCTATTAAACATTCATCTGATGAGGTCATTTGTACCTGTTTGTTAGCTCACCTGAGCCAAAGGCTCAAGTGAGCTATTGCGATCGCCCTTCGTCCGGCGTCCGTCGTGCGTCGTGCGTTGTGCGTCGTGCGTCGTCCGTCGTCCGTCGTCCGTCGTGCGTCGTGCGTAAACTTTTTACATTTTCATCTTCTTCTTGAAAACCCCAAGACCGATTTTCATCAAACTTGGCAGGTAGCATCCCTAGGGGGTTAGGAACTCAATTTATTAAAATGGGCACCATGCCCCACCCAGGGGGCCCCCAGGGGGGCCCAAACCCCCCAAAATTAAGGAATCTGTAAAAATCTTCTTCTCTAGAACCAGAAGTGATAGAGCTAAGTTAATACTATGAGTTAGTACATTGATGACTGTAGTTTCAAGTTTGTTCATGGCAGAATCAGGGGTGCCCCCCTTGGGACCCAGGGGAGGGGGGTGGGGAAGGGTTCTAATGGGGCCTAAATTGTACATTTTCATCTTCTTCTTGAGAACCCCATGACCCATTTTCACCAAACTTGGCAGGTAGCATCCCTAGGGGGATTAGGAACTCAATTTGTTAAAATGGGCACCATGCCCCACCTAGGGGGCCCCCAGGGGGCCCAAACCCCCCAAAATTAAGGAATCCGCAAAAATCTTCTTCTCTAGAACCAGAAGTGATAGAGCTAAGTTAATACTATGAGTTAGTACATTGATGACTGTAGTTTCAAGTTTGTTCATGGCAGAATCAGGGGTGCCCCTTGGGACCCAGGGGAGGGGGTGAGGAGGGGTCCTAATGGGGCCTAAATTGTACATTTTTATCTTATTCTTGAAAACCCCATGACCCATTTTCACCAAACTTGGCAGGTAGCATCCCTAGGGGGTTAGGATCTCAATTTGTTAAAATGGGCACCATGCCCAACCCAGGGGGCCCCCAGGGGTCCCAAACCCCCCAAATGAAGGAATCTTTATAAATCTTCTCTAGAATCAGAAGTTATAGAGCTGAGATAATATTATGAGTGAGTACATTAATGACTGTAGTTTGAAGTTTGTTCATAGGAGATCCAGGGGTGCCCCTCTTGGGTGGGGGGGGGGGGGGGGGGGGTGGTTGGAAGGGTCCAAATGGGGGCCTGAATTGTACATTTTCATCTTCTTCCTGAAAACCTCATGATGGATTTTTGTCAAACTTGGCAGGTAGCATCCCTAGGGGGTCAGGATCTCAATTTATCAAAATGGGCACCATGCCCCACCCAGAGGGCCCCAGGGGGCCCCAATCCCCCCAAATTAAGGAATCTTTAAAAAATTGGGCCCTTATTGTACATTTTCATCTTCTACTTGAGAATGCCTGGTCAAATTTTAATTTAGATTAGTGACTGCGTGAAAGGTGAACTTGCGATACTCAGGTGAGCGCTAGACCCGCGGGTCTCTTGTTACTTTTAAGGAGCTTATAGTTACACATATCTTTGTCATGTCTTTATGTTTGCATCTTTCAAAGCGCAATGCTGCACAAACATAATTTTCTGTTTGACAATAATTGAACTTGACAATAATAAGGTACCATTTGTAGTCCCCACACTTGCTTTCATCACATTCCTGTCTGCACCAAAGTTGTCACCATACTTGGTTGATTTTGCAGCGTTCAGTTAAAGATCATTGATTAGATTCCATTAATCAAACACTGAAGTTTTCAAGCTTGTTTTAGGAATACCCTTTACAGGACAGTTTTGTTTTTGTGTTCTTTCTTGGCTTCTCTAGCACATCAAACACTGTTCTAGGTCCTTGCTGGCCCTTTGATGCCATCGCTTCTGTTGTCTTTGAGTGATGTAAACCGGCAGACAACTTAGCACTTCTGACTTTGCAGTTTTAAGGACATCCAGCTAAACAATATAGCTATCTTGATAATCTATTATGTCAAGTCACTGACCAATGTCTTTATTGACATATCCACTATTTGCTAATGTTTCTTGTCCTTTGAGTTATGATTTGTATTACTAGCCATTCTGATTCTCAGTGCAAAGTTTTGTTGAAACTTTCGGAATCAGCAAAGATGGCTTCTTCTTTTCTCATTTAACAATTTGAGCTGGTGAAGTGGACTATGTACTATACTGAAGCACTGATTTCTTGTATCCAGTTAAGATACTACATGCATGATGCAAAAATGTGAGCAAATGAGCTATCGCAATGCCTTTTTGTCAATAGTTTGTTGTTTAAGATTAATTTCACTCAGCAGCAAAGGAAGCACTAGATGCTTATGATTAAAGTATTATGGGACTAAAATTACTTCCAAAGTACTCGGTAATGAGGATAAAGGGACCTCATGGTTGAGAGTCAGCGGTCTTGTTCAGCTCAAGCACAGTGGTTGTCTGTTATCTGTCATTGGCTTTTAACACTGCATCTTCCTCACGAAAACATAAAGTTAGATTTAGTGCAAACTTGGCTGGGATTATTCACAGGGGGTACAAAGTTGTTCAAATTGTTGAGATGGTCTGCATGTATAGAGGCTGAGGGTTTGGTGCAAAAGCCCAAAAAGTAAGTTCCTAAGGTCTTCTTCAAGTCTAGAAAAGTACAAATGATTTGTACCAAATTTAGATACTGTTATAGATGAAGAGAAAGAGTTAATTACAGTGGATATATCAGTAGGTTGAGGCTCAATCGTAAGTACTAACATTTTCATCTCTTCAATGTGAATGCCTTTTCTGTACAAGACTTAGTAGGAAACATATCCCTAGAAGCAGTTACCGGTAGCACAAAATTTTGAAATTACTGTGGTGACACCTGTAAAGACCCAGGGAGAGTGTCCCAGATGCAAATTTGTGTGTTTATCATGCAGTTGCTTTTATGCCTCCGCCATAAAGTGGTGCCGGAGGCATTATGTTTTCGGGTTGTCCGTCCGTCCATCCGTCCCTCCCTCCATCCTTCCATCTGTAATCAATTTTGTGGACAGCCATTTGAGGTATTCTAATGAAACTTGGCATGTATATGTACTTGTATGAGTGGGGGAAGTTGTGCCTATCAACTTTTGGGTGCACATGCTCATCAAGGTCAAAGGTCAAGGTCAAATGCTTAAAACTTCACTATTTTTCCCGTAACTATGTAATGCCTGAAGGTATTTTCTTGAAAATTTTGTATACATGTATTACCAAATGAAGATTCTCCAGGGAGAGTTTTGGGTTATGAGGTTAAAGGTCAAAGGTTAAGTGAAAATGGTAAAATATCACGTTTTTCTCCATATCTCGCAAATGGTTTCAGGTATCTTCGTGGAACTGTTCTTTCTTATTACTTTTCGCAGACATGGGTGTTGGAAAATACCTTGAAAACAAAATCCATGGATGGTTTGAGATAAACGTGAAGCAAACATGCCTGGGGCAGGCAATTGTACAGCAAATGCATAGAACATGCCAGGTATGATTTATGAACAATACAGCAACAGGGAAGCTTTGCGTATATAAGGCCTATATAATCAAGGGGGAAAATAACATGTCTGATGTATAAAGTCAGACCTGTCTGTAACTGTAATCCAAGGGAGACGGAAAAGTGGCCGTTATAGAAAGGTGGCCGGTATAGACAGGTTCTTTAACATGATTTTTCTCTCGGAGGGAATTGGCAGGTGGCGACTATAGACGGTTGGTCGCTAAGACATGTCTGATTGTATTGAAAAAAAAATCATCAACAACAACATTAATCTTGTCTTACTTTTGTCTGATTCTGTACTTAGTCAATGCCGTACGTGGTAAGTGTGGCGCTCTTCTCAGATTATACTGACATTCATCCCAGACTTTGATGAGATCCTTCCCGTCACGGAATAACCCATTCTACACAAACAAGATGATCACTATAGTGAAAAGCCAGGCTCGATCTTTGCATCAATAGAATAATTATCTTCTTATACAGTGTACTGTCATAAAACCTCTCTCGAACATGTCAATACCATATAGCACGGACTGCATTTGTCATTGAAAACAACGTCGTCAGGAAGATGTGGTGGATGTGTATAGGGACACGAAATCAACTTTGATTATGTACTCGTAAGTCTTAACCGTAGTAAATGCATTAGAGATTACAGGAATCGCAGAAAACACATAATATGCTAAATGTTTAGCTTTAGAGAATATGAAGGGTTAACGTAACCGATATTTATAATGGAAAATGGAAGGCAGATAAAGGTTATAACCGCTGCTCAAAATGACGTCTCTTATATTGCAAATCAATATTTGGGCTCATTTTTTTTTTTTTTTTCATTTATTGGTAAACACCTGATTTAATAAGGCTCTATGGCACGTCAACAAATATCACGGCCAAAATATTTATGAAAAAAAAAACAACACACAGTTTCATAGTCAGTTTCCATTGCGATCCTTGTGGTTTCACATTGATAATCGAGATTAGTTATCCACTTCGAAAGAAAGTGTGCATGGTAGGTTTTACACGAGTTGGATCTTTACCAAATTCCCCAGAAGCATACAACACTCTTCACATGTGTCGTCATAATGACTATGGCTTTATCATAGCATTATCTATCGATTACTTTCAAAATTACTCGCTGTAATATTCAAGATGATGCACAGATAAATAAACAGACCAGCAGACCTTGACTGTGCTCCATGCTTTCACTTGCATACAGTGTTCTTCTTGATCTTGCCCTTATTCTTTACTCCGTGTGTGTGTGTGTGGAAAGTACACTGTATGTGTGTGTACGTAGTACACTCTGCATGTGTCATACAATACTATACTCTGTGTGTGTCATACACAGTATAATCTGTTGTACAAGTACTAGTACTCTTCTTCTTCTTCTGATTAAGTCTGCCTCCTTCAATAGACTGAAGATTCTTGCAGACTGGTGCTATTTACATTATAATACAATTTATTTACAGATATTTACAAGCACATAGAAAATATGATGAAAATAACTAGCCACTGTGATCAACCGTTAGACGGTTTCGAAATGATCCCACAGATGGCGCTGAAACAATTTCTGACGACAGGGAATTCCAGTTCCTTACAGTTCTTGGGAAGAACGAATGGCGATGCGATTCAGTTCTCGAATATGGTACCTGATAGGAGTGTGGTTGCGAGGCTCTCGTCAACTGAGTAGCCTGTTTGATAATATAGTCCTGTGCTGAAAGAGGTGCAAGTTTATTGTGTATTTTGTACATCATAATTAGCCTAAAGTACTCGGTGGCAGGAAAGACACATGGCTGTTTAAGGAAAGCCAGATATGTAAATAATGTATTAAGGTCATTCACAACATTATTATTGGCCAAGTAGTGGATACTACAGTCAATCTCGCATACCTCGAATTAGTCGGGACTGAAGAAAATGGTTCGAGGTACGCGCTGGGTACGCGTACGTCGAATTTTCTTCGACGTATCCGACGTTTATCGATGTTAAACATGGTATCTGTTATAGGGCCAAAACCATTAAAAATGTACAATTCAGGTTTTGAAATTTTGAAAAAATAAAGTTTTCTCAAAAACATTCCGACAACGAAAAATTGCTAGAGGATACACTGAATTTCAACTTAAACAAAAATGAGCAACAAATGTTGCAAACTTTTTATGTTCTGAAATTTGAAGCTGAACATGAAAATTAAGCGCAGTAACTTACGTTACTGCGCTTATTTTTCTTTGACCATATTCATTCTGTTTAGGGATGGACAATGCAACTATCCTTCTATTGGTGGATAGTTTCGAAGATATGACCATTCTTATTTCAATGTGCCTGCTATATTTTTCATTCGTTTGATGAGTTACTGTAACCATGAATTAAGATATTGATAGATATGATGGAGGTTGTTAACTATGTAAAGTTAGATTGTTTCCTATATTTTTTTTTTATTCGTACACATAGAACTTGCAGAAAACTGCCAAATGATCTTAGATGGATTTGTCCTACACATATTCTCAAACAATCTCAGTCACCATATGACAAATGAAAATGTGACTGTTTAAACCTTGGTAACGTTTGTTACGCATATGAGTCACGTATGTTACATAAATATATTAAACACTAAAAAAGAAGATAAATTTTAGGTTGAGTTCTAATAAATATCAAGAGTACCAGCGTTGCAAGACCTTCAGTACTTCTGGAAGTAGATTTATCTAATTGCCGTCTGATGTTATCGTCCTTATAGTATAATGTACCATACATTTGGCCTAATATGAAAAATTGGAATAAGATATTTAAATTTCAAGAGTTTATTTTGTCTGAATATTATGAGTTTTACTGCAAAGTTACCTGTTGAAGTGCCCTGTTTAAAACCAAAGGAATGCATTTACATAAGAGTCACTAAAGACATTGTCAAGAGCCCCTAAAATGTATCAGTGTGTACTTTCAACAATTGTAACGTATATAATGTTTCAAATGTTTCCAGATTGAAATATTTATCACTCGAAAGTGGAGATGCATTGGAAAGTGCATTAAAAAGGATTATAAAATGGGTTCAAGAATGTAGCCAATAGGAAGCGCTGAAATGAGACACACCTCCTTCCTTTACTTCAGTACAATTGCACTGCCTGTAATCCTATGGTAGATTGCCGATCGTCTGTGCGCGCGGCGGCTCCTTTGATGAATTGCATGCATACGCGTACGCGCTGTCAATCCTGTAAACAACTGCTAGTTCGGGCTGCCGGCCGGCCGGCCTGTCTTCCCTGCCTTGTGCATAACATATGTGGCGTACGTACGTATACTGTACTATACGTACACTTTGTACAGTAGACCAAGCGTTATGGGACCGGACGCGTACATGGAGTCACTTTGAAGAGCAAATCCAACGATTTAGCAGGTTAATTCTCACGCCGTTTTCAGAGTATGTTGTCTAGTAGGCCTATATGAGGAGTCTATATCAAGTCTTTAAGGTAAAGGGTGCATATTCTATGTAAAATAAGTAAGTTTTCATGCGGGTGTCCGGAAACCCAACCCCCCATTATACTTATACTGTATGTGCGGGACTTCCGCGAGTGCGACGTGCGTAAAAGTTTGGGACGAACATCTTCGGACGTCTTGACCCACAAAGGTACGTGAAAAACGCTGAAAAATGATGTTAGTTTTCGAATTTTCGACCCATTTTATAAAACAAATGATGCACAGGATTATTTCGTGGCGTTAGTGTAGGCGTAGCTCACTCTCGGGTATTTACAATGTAGTGCAACATGCACTCGGCTTCGCCTCGTGTATGTTTCACAATTGTAAATACCCTCGAGTGCACTACGCCTACACTAACGCACTCTATCCTGTGCATCATTTGTATGTTGATGCATCGCTAAACAACATTGCACAGTGTGAGTGCACAAGCTGGTCAGCACTTAACTGTTTAGCATACCAAAGTTTACATCAAAAAGGTATATCAGGCATAAGAGTGAAAAATGTGAAATAAATCACAGCGAGCCTATGAAGTTTAAAATGCAAACACCAGCACTGCTTTATGATTAATAATGCATGATTATCACTAGTTTCATTAATGAACAAACCATGCATTAGTGTTGCTTAAAACGTACAGATTTCTTGGCACATTATTCAATAATGTGCCATGGTAAGTTTTAAGCAACAATAATGCATGGTTTGGGTAATAGTCACAAAAATACAGAATTATGAACAATTTAAGAGTGGTCACGTAAATAAACAGTTTTCTTACGGTTTTAGATTGAGAGTATAACTGACCTATGACACACTAGTCTATAAAGACAACAATGATAAACACAAAAAGGCGCACCTTTCATAATTTGGATGCCCCCTTGTTTTGTTCTTTTTTTTGGGGGGGGGGGGGAAGAGGCAATGGAAAAGGCATAGAAATGTCAGAAGAACAAATTGCAATTCTTCTATTTCCATTACATAGAATAAAAGTTCGGTGACATATAAAATGTCTTCAATGTATATTACATCATTGTAAAAGACAACTGCGCCATTATGATTATAATTATAGTTAGGTTGTATCAAGTGGCGTTCCATACTCTGATCGGTTTCCACGTGTTGTGCATGCAACGTGACTGGATGGAAGTACGCCGGAACGCGGCCGGAAAAGCAATTTGAAGGTTGGCAAAATAATAAGGATTACGCAATATCGTCTAAATAACTATTAAAGAAAATCAACAAAAGACCCTAATATTCTCTGGGCAGTCTGTCTTACTTTCATATATTTATTTTCTTTACATCAAACACACTCCAAGTAAAAAAAAAAAGGTAATAAAAAGTTCAAATAAATGTCTCTCTCACTCGGGTCTGACGTAATATCGTAAGGAGAGAGATAAATTCGAGCACCTCCCACAGCTTTCGCTTCATAGGTGCACCCTACCCACTATATAGATCTTGTAGAGGAAGGTCTCTTCTATCATTTCCATTATATTTCATGAGAATGAAAGTGTCTTTACTATACGGCCGGAACGACTTTTTAAAGGACAAGTTCACCTTCATAAACATAAGGATTGAGAAAATGCAACAATATTAGTAGAACACATCAGTGAAAGTTTGAGGAAAATTGGACAATCGATGCAAAAGTTATGAATTTTTTAAATTTTTGTGTTGGAACCGCTGGATGAGGAGACTACTACAGCTTGTGAGTCATATGCGTACAACAGTATAAAGAAAATGTAAAAGAAAATTCAACATATTTTCACTTTTTTCGCATAATAAAAGAGCACTTGACTTGCCTCTTTCTAAAGGCAGGGGGAATAATATTACCCATAACATTTGTCGGTAACGAGTCAGGGGAATGTGTACTTTTTTTCAAAAGATGGAATTTTGTGAAATTCTCTTTATATTTTCCTTATATTGTTGTACGCATGTGACATCGTACACTGCAGTAGTCTTCTCATCCAGCGGTTACTGCACAAAAACTTCAAAAAATCATAACTTTTGAACGGATTGTCCAATTTTCCTCAAACTTTCACTGATGTGTTCTACTAATACATTCTGTCAATCCTTATGTTTATGAAGGTGAACTTGTCCTTTAAAGGCATGCACCCATATTGTCTTTCGCCTTGGTATTGCACAGGGTCTATATTGTGCCATGGGGTGGGGTAAATTTGAGCACCTCCCATATCTTTGTATTTATAGGTGCACCCTATTCACTATACAGATCTTGTAGAAGAAGGTCTCTTCTATCATTTCCATTACATTTCATGAAAATAAAAGTGTCTTTGCCATACGGCCGGAACGACTTTTTAAAGTCAGGTACCCACAGAACATAATTGTGTTTCGCATTGGTATATATACTGCATTGTGTCTATACATGGTACCATACGGGTGGGGTAACTTTGAGCACCTCCCACAGCTTTGTCTTTGCAGGTGCAACCTATTCACTAGAAGGATCTTGTAGAGGAAGGTCTCCTCTATCCTTTGCATTATATTTCATGAAAATAAAAGTGTCTTTGCTATAGGGCAGGAACGACTTTTTAAAGAGATGTTATCCATATTGTCTTTTGCCTTGGTATATATTGCATTGTGTATAATTGTGCCATGGGGGTGGGGTAACTTTGAGCACCTCCCACAGCTTTGTCTTCATAGGTGCACCCTATTCACTATACAGATCTTGCAGAAGAAGGTCTCCGCTATCATTTCCATTATTTCATGAAAATAAAAGTGTCTTTGCTATACAGCCGGAACGAGTTTTTAAAGTCATATTGTCTTTCGCATTTGGTAATGCACTGTGTCTATATTGTGCCATGGGGTGGGGTAAATTTGACCACCTCCCATATCTTTGTCTTTATAGGTGCACCCTATTTACTATATAGATCTTGTAAATTAAGGTCTCTTCTATCCTTTCCATTATATTTCATGAAAATAAAAGTGTCTTTGCTATGCGGCCGGAACGGCTTTTTAAAGGCATGTACCTATATTGTCTTTCGCCTTGGTATATATTGCATTGTGTCTATATTGTGCCATGGGGGTGGTGAAACTTTGAGCACCTCCCACAGCTTTGTCTTCATAGGTGCACCCTATTAACTAGAAAGATCTTGTAGAGGAATGTCTCTTCTATCCTTTCCATTATATTTCATGAAAATAAAAGTGTCTTTGCTATGCGGCCGGAACAGCTTTTTAAAGGCCTGTACCCATATTGTCTTTCGCCTTGGTATATTATACTGCATTGTGTATATATTGTGCCATGGGGGTGGGGTAACTTTGAGCACCTCCCATATCTTTCTCTTTAAAGGTGCACCCTATTCACTATACAGATCTTGTAGAGGAAGGTCTCTTCTATCATTTTTATTATATTTCATGAAAATAAAAGTGTCTTTGCTATACGGCCGGAACGACTTTTTAAAGGCATGTTGCCCATATTGTCTTTCACCTTGGTATATATATTGCAATGTGCCTGTATTGTGCCATGGGGGTGGGGTAACTTTGAGCACCTCCCACAGCTTTATCTTCATAGGTGCACCATATTCACTATATAGATCTTGTAGAGGAATGTCTCTTCTTCCATTTCCATTATATTTCAAGAAAATAAAAGTGTCTTTGCTATACGGCCGGAACGACTTTTTAAATGTGTGTACCCATATTGTCTTTCGCCTTGGTATATTATACTGCATTATAGGGGTGGGGTAAATTTGAGCACCTCCCACAGCTTTGTCTTCTTAGGTGCACCCTATTCACCAGAAAGATCTTGTAAGGAATTTCTCTTCTATCCTTGCCATTATATGAAAATAAAAGTGTCTTTGCTATACGGCCGGAACGACTTTTTAAAGGCATGTACCCAGTCTTTCGCCTTGATATAATATACTGCACTGTGTCTATATATGGCGCCATAATGGTGGGGAACCTTTGAGCATCTCCCACAGCTTGTCTTCATAGGTGCACCCTAGTTATATATAGATCTTGTAGAGGAATGTCTCTTCTATCCTTGCCATTATATTTCATGAAAATAAGAGTGTCTTTGCTATACGGCCGGAACGACTTTTTAAAGGCCTGTACCCATATTGTCTTTCGCCTTGGTATATTATACTGCATTATAGGGGTGGGTAAATTTGAGCACCTCCCACAGCTTTATCTTCATAGGTGCACCCTAATCACTATATAGATCTTGTAGAGGAAGATCTCTTCTATCATTTCCATTATATTTCATGAAAATAAAAGTGTCTTTGCTATACGGTCGGAACGACTTTTGAAAGGCATGTTGCCCATATTGTCTTTCACCTTGGTATATATATTGCAATGTGTCTATATTGTGCCAAGGGGGTGGGGTAACTTTGAGCACCTCCCACAGCTTTATCTTCATAGGTGCACCATATTCACTATATAGATCTTGTAGAGAAATGTCTCTTCTTCCATTTCCATTATATTTCAAGAAAATAAAAGTGTCTTTGCTATACGGCCGGAACGACTTTTTAAAGGCATGTACCCAGTCTTTCGCTTTGGTATAATGTACTGCACTGTGTCTATACAGTGTACATGGCGCCATAATGGTGGGGAACCTTTGAGCATCTCCCACAGCTTTGTCTTCTTAGGTGCACCCTATTCACTATATAGATCTTGTAGAGGAATGTCTCTTCTATCCTTGCCATTATATTTCATAAAAATAAAAGTGTCTTTACTATGCGGCCGGAACGACTTTTTAAAGGCCTGTACCCATATTGTCTTTTGCCTTTTATATACTGCATTGTGTCTATACATGGCACGATAATAATGGAACTTTCAGCACCTTCCACAGCTTTGTCTTCATAGGTGCACCCTATTCACTATAAAGATCTTCTAGATCTCTCTATCTCTCTTCTTTCATTTACATTTCTTTGTATTAAAAATAAAAGTGTCTTTTCTACACGGCCAGAACGACTTTTTAAAGGCATGTGCCCGGAGATCATGTATACGCATAAGTATATACTGCCCTCTATGTTGTCATAGGGGTGTCGTATTTTTGGCCACCTCCCCCAGCCTTTTCTTTGGAGGTGCACCCTATTTACTATAAAGATCTTGTAAATTAAGGTCTCTTTTAACCTTTCCATTATATGTCATGAAAATAAAAGTGTCTTTGCTATGCGGCCGGAACGGCTTTTTAAATGTCTGTACCCATATTGTCTTTCGCCTTGGTATATATTGTATTGTGTCTATATTGTGCCATAGGGTGGTGAAACTTTGAGCACCTCCCACAGCTTTGCCTTCATAGGTGCACCCTATTCACTAGAAAGATCTTGTAGAGGAATGTCTCTTCTATATTTTCCATTATATTTCATGAAAATAAAAGTGTCTTTGCTATACGGCCGGAACGACTTTTTAAAGGCATGTACCCATTCTTTCGCCTTGGTATAATGTACTGCACTGTGTCTATCATGGCGCCATAATGGTGGGGAACCTTCGAGCATCTCAAACAGCTTTGTCTTCGAAGGTGCACCCTATTCACCAGAAAGATCTTGTAGAGGAATGTCTCTTCTATCCTTTCCATTATATTTCACGAAAATAAAAGTTTCTTTGCTATGCGGCCGGAACGGCTTTTTAAATGCCTGTACCCATATTGTCTTTCGCCTTGGTATATATTGCATTGTGTCTATATTGTGCCATGGGGGTGGTGAAAATTTGAGCACCTCCCACAGCTTTGTCTTCATAGGTGCACCCTATTTACTAGAAAGACTTTGTAGAGGAATGTCTCTTCTATCCTTTCCATTATATTTCACGAAAATAAAAGTGTCTTTGCTATACGGCCAGAACGACTTTTTAAAGGCATGTACCCAGAGATCATGTTTCTCGCATAAGTATATACTGCCCTCTATGTTGTCATGGGGGTGTCGTAACTTTGGCCACCTCCCCCAGCCTTTTCTTTGTAGGTGCACCCTATTTACTATATAGATCTTGTAAATTAAGGTCTCTTCTATCCTTTCCATTATATTTCATGGAAATAAAAGTGTCTTTGCTATACGGCCGGAACGACTTTTTAAAGGCATGTACCCAGTCTTTCGCCTTGGTATAGTGTTCTGCACTGTGTCTATACATGGCGCCATAATGGTGGGGAACCTTCGAGCATCTCCCACAGCTTTGTCTTCATAGGTGCACCCTGTTCACTAGAAAGATCTTGTAGAAGAATGTCTCTTCTATCCTTTCCATTATATTTCATGAAAATAAAAGTGTCTTTGCTATACGGCCGGAACGGCTTTTTAAAGGCATGTACCCAGTCTTTCGCTTTGGTATAATGTACTGCACTGTGTCTATACAGTGTACATGGCGCCATAATGGTGGGGAACCTTTGAGCATCTCCCACAGCTTTGTCTTCTTAGGTGCACCCTATTCACTATATAGATCTTGTAGAGGAATGTCTCTTCTATCCTTGCCATTATATTTCATAAAAATAAAAGTGTCTTTACTATGCGGCCAGAACGGCTTTTTAAATGCCTGTACCCATATTGTCTTTCGCCTTGGTATATATTGCATTGTGTCTATATTGTGCCATGGGGGTGGTGAAAATTTGAGCACCTCCCACAGCTTTGTCTTCATAGGTGCACCCTATTTACTATATAGATCTTCTAGATCTCTCTATCTCTCTTCTTTCATTGACATTTCTTTGTATGAAAAATAAAAGTGTCTTTTCTACACGGCCAGAACGGCTTTTTAAATGCCTGTACCAATATTGTCTTTCGCCTTGGTATATATTGCATTGTGTCTATATTGTGCCATGGGGGTGGTGAAAATTTGAGCACCTCCCACAGCTTTGTCTTCATAGGTGCACCCTATTTACTAGAAAGATCTTGTAGAGGAATGTCTCTTCTATCCTTTCCATTATATTTCACGAAAATAAAAGTGTCTTTGCTATACGGCCGGAACGACTTTTTAAAGGCATGTACCCAGAGATCATGTATATCGCATAAGTATATATACTGCCCTCTATGTTGTCATAGGGGTGTCGTAACTTTGGCCACCTCCCCCAGCCTTTTCTTTGTAGGTGCACCCTATTTACTATATAGATCTTGTAAATTAAGGTCTCTTCTATCCTTTCCATTATATTTCATGGAAATAAAAGTGTCTTTGCTATACGGCCGGAACGACTTTTTAAATGCATGTACCCAGTCTTTCGCCTTGGTATAGTGTTCTGCACTGTGTCTATACAGGCGCCATAATGGTGGGGAACCTTCGAGCATCTCCCACAGCTTTGTCTTCATAGGTGCACCCTGTTCACTAGAAAGATCTTGTAGAAAAATGTCTCTTCTATCCTTTCCATTATATTTCACGAAAATAAAAGTGTCTTTGCTATACGGCCGGAACGGCTTTTTAAAGGCATGTACCCAGTCTTTCGCTTTGGTATAATGTACTGCACTGTGTCTATACAGTGTACATGGCGCCATAATGGTGGGGAACCTTTGAGCATCTCCCACAGCTTTGTCTTCTTAGGTGCACCCTATTCACTAGAAAGATCTTGTAGAAGAATGTCTCTTCTATCCTTTCCATTATATTTCATGAAAATAAAAGTGTCTTTGCTATACGGCCGGAACGGCTTTTTAAAGGCCTGTACCTATATTGTCTTTCGCCTTGATATATATTGCATTGTGTCTATATTGTGCCATGGTGGCGGTGAAATTTTGAGTACCTCCCACAGCTTTTTCTTCATAGGTGCACCCTATTCACTATATAGATCTTGCAGAGGAATGTCTCTTCTATCCTTTCCATTATATTTCACGAAAATAAAAGTGTCTTTGCTATACGGCCGGAACGACTTTTTAAAGGCATGTACCCAGAGATCATGTATATCGCATAAGTATATATACTGCCCTCTATGTTGTCATAGGGGTGTCGTAACTTTGGCCACCTCCCCCAGCCTTTTCTTTGTAGGTGCACCCTATTTACTATATAGATCTTGTAAATTAAGGTCTCTTCTATCCTTTCCATTATATTTCATGGAAATAAAAGTGTCTTTGCTATACGGCCGGAACGACTTTTTAAAGGCATGTACCCAGAGATCATGTATATCGCATAAGTATATATACTGCCCTGTATGTTGTCATAGGGGTGTCGTAACTTTGGCCACCTCCCCCAGCCTTTTCTTTGTAGGTGCACCCTATTTACTATATGGATCTTGTAAATTAAGGTCTCTTCTATCCTTTCCATTATATTTCATGGAAATAAAAGTGTCTTTGCTATACGGCCGGAACGACTTTTTAAAGGCATGTACCCAGTCTTTCGCCTTGGTATAGTGTTCTGCACTGTGTCTATACATGGCGCCATAATGGTGGGGAACCTTCGAGCATCTCCCACAGCTTTGTCTTCATAGGTGCACCCTGTTCACTAGAAAGATCTTGTAGAAAAATGTCTCTTCTATCCTTTCCATTATATTTCATGAAAATAAAAGTGTCTTTGCTATACGGCCGGAACGGCTTTTTAAAGGCCTGTACCTATATTGTCTTTCGCCTTGATATATATTGCATTGTGTCTATATTGTGCCATGGGGGCGGTGAAATTTTGAGCACCTCCCACAGCTTTTTCTTCATAGGTGCACCCTATTCACTATATAGATCTTGCAGAGGAATGTCTCTTCTATCCTAGCCATTATATTTCATGAAAATAAAAGTGTCTTTGCTATACGACCGGAACGACTTTTGAAAGGTCTGTACCCAGAGATCATGTATATCGCATAAGTATATACTGCCCTCTATGTTGTCATAGTGGTGTCGTAAGTTTGGCCACCTCCCCCAGCCTTTTCTTTGGAGGTGCACCCTATTTACTACATAGATCTTGTAAATTAAGGTCTCTTCTATCCTTTCCATTATATTTCATGAAAATAAAAGTGTCTTTGCTATGCGGCCGGAACGACTTTTTAAAGGTGTGTACCCATATTGTCTTTAGCATGGGTATGCAGCATTGTGTCTAGGTATATATTACCATAAGGGGGTGGTAAGTTTGCGCACCTCCCACACCTTTCTCTTCGAAGGTGCACCATAATCACTATATGGATCTTGTAAATTAAGGTCTCTACTATCCTTTCCATTATATTTCATGGAAATAAAAGTGTCTTTGCTATACGGCCGGATCGACTTTTTAAAGGCATGTACCCATTCTTTCGCCTTGGTATAATGTACTGCACTGTGTCTATCATGGCGCCATAATGGTGGGGAACCTTCGAGCATCTCAAACAGCTTTGTCTTCGAAGGTGCACCCTATTCACTAGAAAGATCTTGTAGAGGAATGTCTCTTCTATCCTTTCCATTATATTTCACGAAAATAAAAGTGTCTTTGCTATGCGGCCGGAACGGCTTCTTAAATGCCTGTACCCATATTGTCTTTCGCCTTGGTATATATTGCATTGTGTCTATATTGTGCCATGGGGGTGGTGAAAATTTGAGCACCTCCCACAGCTTTGTCTTCATAGGTGCACCCTATTTACTAGAAAGACCTCTTAGAGGAATGTCTCTTCTATCCTTTCCATTATATTTCACGAAAATAAAAGTGTCTTTGCTATACGGCCGGAACGACTTTTTAAAGGCATGTACCCAGAGATCATGTTTCTCGCATAAGTATATATACTGCCCTCTATGTTGTCATGGGGGTGTCGTAACTTTGGCCACGTCCCCCAACCTTTTTTTTTTGTAGGTGCACCCTATTTACTATATAGATCTTGTAAATTTAGGTCTCTTCTATCCTTTCCATTATATTTCAGGGAAATAAAAGTGTCTTTGCTATGCGGCCGGAACGGCTTCTTAAATGCCTGTACCCATATTGTCTTTCGCCTTGTATATTGCATTGTGTCTATATTGTGCCATGGGGGTGGTGAAAATTTGAGCACCTCCCACAGCTTTGTCTTCATAGGTGCACCCTATTTACTGGAAAGATCTTGTAGAGGAATGTCTCTTCTATCCTTTCCATTATATTTCACGAAAATAAAAGTGTCTTTGCTATACGGCCGGAACGACTTTTTAAAGGCATGTGCCCAGAGATCATGTATATCGCATAAGTATATACTGCCCTCTATGTTGTCATAGGGGTGTCGTAACTTTGGCCACCTCCCCCAGCCTTTTCTTTGTAGGTGCACCCTATTTACTATATAGATCTTGTAAATTAAAGTCTCTTCTATCCTTTCCATTATATTTCATGGAAATAAAAGTGTCTTTGCTATACGGCCGGAACGACTTTTTAAAGGCATGTACCCAGTCTTTCGCCTTGGTATAGTATTCTGCACTGTGTCTATACATGGCGCCATAATGGTGGGGAACCTTCGAGCATCTCCCACAGCTTTGTCTTCATAGGTGCACCCTGTTCACTAGAAAGATCTTGTAGAAAAATGTCTCTTCTATCCTTTCCATTATATTTCATGAAAATAAAAGTGTCTTTGCTATACGGCCGGAACGACTTTTTAAAGGCATGTACCCAGTCTTTCGCTTTGGTATAATGTACTGCACTGTGTCTATACAGTGTACATGGCGCCATAATGGTGGGGAACCTTTGAGCATCTCCCACAGCTTTGTCTTCTTAGGTGCACCCTATTCACTATATAGATCTTGTAGAGGAATGTCTCTTCTATCCTTGCCATTATATTTCATAAAAATAAAAGTGTCTTTACTATGCGGCCAGAACGGCTTTTTAAATGCCTGTACCCATATTGTCTTTCGCCTTGGTATATATTGCATTGTGTCTATATTGTGCCATGGGGGTGGTGAAAATTTGAGCACCTCCCACAGCTTTGTCTTCATAGGTGCACCCTATTTACTAGAAAGATCTTGTAGAGGAATGTCTCTTCTATCCTTTCCATTATATTTCACGAAAATAAAAGTGTCTTTGCTATACGGCCGGAACGACTTTTTAAAGGCATGTACCCAGAGATCATGTATATCGCATAAGTATATATACTGCCCTCTATGTTGTCATAGGGGTGTCGTAACTTTGGCCACCTCCCCCAGCCTTTCTTTGTAGGTGCACCCTATTTACTATATAGATCTTGTAAATTAAGGTCTCTTCTATCCTTTCCATTATATTTCATGGAAATAAAAGTGTCTTTGCTATACGGCCGGAACGACTTTTTAAAGGCATGTACCCAGTCTTTCGCCTTGGTATAGTGTTCTGCACTGTGTCTATACAGGCGCCATAATGGTGGGGAACCTTCGAGCATCTCCCACAGCTTTGTCTTCATAGGTGCACCCTGTTCACTAGAAAGATCTTGTAGAAAAATGTCTCTTCTATCCTTTCCATTATATTTCATGAAAATAAAAGTGTCTTTGCTATACGGCCGGAACGGCTTTTTAAAGGCATGTACCCAGTCTTTCGCTTTGGTATAATGTACTGCACTGTGTCTATACAGTGTACATGGCGCCATAATGGTGGGGAACCTTTGAGCATCTCCCACAGCTTTGTCTTCTTAGGTGCACCCTATTCACTAGAAAGATCTTGTAGAAGAATGTCTCTTCTATCCTTTCCATTATATTTCATGAAAATAAAAGTGTCTTTGCTATACGGCCGGAACGGCTTTTTAAAGGCCTGTACCTATATTGTCTTTCGCCTTGATATATATTGCATTGTGTCTATATTGTGCCATGGTGGCGGTGAAATTTTGAGTACCTCCCACAGCTTTTTCTTCATAGGTGCACCCTATTCACTATATAGATCTTGCAGAGGAATGTCTCTTCTATCCTAGCCATTATATTTCATGAAAATAAAAGTGTCTTTGCTATACGACCGGAACGACTTTTCAAAGGCCTGTACCCAGAGATCATGTATATCGCATAAGTATATACTGCCCTCTATGCTGCCATAGTGGTGTCGTAACTTTAGCCACCTCCCCCAGCCTTTTCTTTGGAGGTGCACCCTATTTACTACATAGATCTTGTAAATTAAGGTCTCTACTATCCTTTCCATTATATTTCATGAAAATAAAAGTGTCTTTGCTATGCGGCCGGAACGACTTTTTAAAGGTGTGTACCCATATTGTCTTTAGCATGGGTATGCAGCATTGTGTCTAGGTATATATTACCATAAGGGGGTGGTAAGTTTGCGCACCTCCCACACCTTTCTCTTCGAAGGTGCACCATAATCACTATATGGATCTTGTAAATTAAGGTCTCTACTATCCTTTCCATTATATTTCATGGAAATAAAAGTGTCTTTGCTATACGGCCGGAACGACTTTTTAAAGGTGTGTACCCATATTGTCTTTAGCATGGGTATGCAGCATTGTGTCTAGGTATATATTACCATAAGGGGGTGGTAAGTTTGCGCACCTCCCACACCTTTCTCTTCGAAGGTGCACCATAATCACTATATGGATCTTGTAAATTAAGGTCTCTTCTATCATTTCCATTATATTTCATGAAAATTAAAGTGTCCTTGCTATATACGGCCGGAACGACTTTTTAAAGACATGTACCCACATTGTCTTTCGCCTTGGTATTGCACTGTGTCTATCATTGTGCCATGGGGTGGGGTAAATTTGAGCACCTCCCATATATTTGTCTTTATAGGTGCACCCTATTTACTATATATATCTTGTAAATTAAGGTCTCTTCTATCCTTTCCATTATATTTCATGAAAATAAAAGTGTCTTTGCTGTGCGGCCGGAACAGCTTATTAAAGGTACTAGCCCACATTTGCAAACCCACGAAAATCAAAACTGCATAAAACAGGTCCAATATGACTTCAAGTACAAGTTATAACAGCAACATACCATACCTGTCGCTCTTTGTCTATACCATTCGATAAAAGAGAGAAAATCATCGTTTTAAAATCAATTTTCAAACCGGGTCAACCCGACCCAAAATCGAATTACGAGCGCGGGCTTTAGCTACGTACATTGTACATGTAACACGTACGTGGACCGGAGCTAGCTAGCGTTATACGCATACATACGGATTACGGTGCATTTTCATTTATTTTTATGAAAGTAATAGACTAATTTTAACGAAATTTTGCACAGGTGTTACTGCAATCATACCCAAACTCCATGCTAACTATGAGACCAATTGCTGCAGGTTTACAAATGTGGGCTAATACCTTTAAAGGCCTGTACCTATATTGTCTTTCGCCTTGGTATAATTGCATTGTGTCTATATTGTGCCATGGGGGTGGTGAAACTTTGAGCACCTCCCACAGCTTTGTCTTCATAGGTGCACCCTATTTACTAGAAAGATCTTGTAGAGGAATGTCTCTTCTATCCTTTCCATTATATTTCATGAAAATAAAAGTGTCTTTGCTATGCGGCCGGAACGACTTTTTAAAGGTGTGTACCCATATTGTCTTTCGCCTTGGTATATATTGTATTGTGTCTATATTGTGCCATGGGGGTGGTGAAAATTTGAGCACCTCCCACAGCTTTGTCTTCATAGGTGCACCCTATTTACTAGAAAGATCTTGTAGAGGAATGTCTCTTCTATCCTTTCCATTATATTTCATGAAAATAAAAGTGTCTTTGCTATACGACCGGACCGACTTTTTAAAGGTCTGTACCCAGAGATCATGTATATCGCATAAGTATATACTGCCCTCTATGTTGTCATAGTGGTGTCGTAACTTTGGTCACCTCCCCCAGCCTTTTCTTTGGAGGTGCACCCTATTTACTACATAGATCTTGTAAATTAAGGTCTCTTCTATCCTTTCCATTATATTTCATGAAAATAAAAGTGTCTTTGCTATGCGGCCGGAACGACTTTTTAAAGGTGTGTACCCATATTGTCTTTAGCATGGGTATGCAGCATTGTGTCTAGGTATATATTACCATAAGGGGGTGGTAAGTTTGCGCACCTCCCACACCTTTCTCTTCGAAGGTGCACCATAATCACTATATGGATCTTGTAAATTAAGGTCTCTACTATCCTTTCCATTATATTTCATGAAAATAAAAGTGTCTTTGCTATACCGCCGGAACGACTTTTTAAAGGTGTGTACCCATATTGTCTTTAGCATGGGTATGCAGCATTGTGTCTAGGTATATATTACCATAAGGGGGTGGTAAGTTTGCGCACCTCCCACACCTTTCTCTTCGTAGGTGCACCATAATCACTATATGGATCTTGTAAATTAAGGTCTCTACTATCCTTTCCATTATATTTCATGAAAATAAAAGTGTCTTTGCTATACGGCCGGAACGACTTTTTAAAGGTGCGTACCCATATTGTCTTTAGCATGGGTATGCAGCATTGTGTCTAGGTATATATTACCATAAGGGGGTGGTAAGTTTGCGCACCTCCCACACCTTTCTCTTCGTAGGTGCACCATAATCACTATATGGATCTTGTAAATTAAGGTCTCTTCTATCATTTCCATTATATTTTAATTAAAGTGCCTTTGCTATACAGCCTTAACGACTTTTTAAAGACATGTACCCACATTGTCTTTCGCCTTGGTATTGCACTGTGTCTATATTGTGCCATGGGGTGGGGTAAATTTGAGCACCTCCCATATCTTTGTCTTCATAGGTGCACCCTATTTACTATATATATCTTGTAAATTAAGGTCTCTTCTATCCTTTCCATTACATTTCATGAAAATAAAAGTGTCTTTGCTATACGGCCGGAACGACTTTTTAAAGGCATGTACCCTGTCTTTCGCCTTGGTATAATATACTGCACTGTGTCTATACATGGCGCCATGATGGTGGGGAACCTTTGAGCACCTCCCACAGCCTTGTCTTCATAGGTGCACCCTATTTACTAGAAAGATCTTGTAGAGAAATGTCTCTTCTATCCTTTCCATTATATTTCATGAAAATAAAAGTGTCTTTGCTATACGACCGGACCGACTTTTTAAAGGTCTGTACCCAGAGATCATGTATATCGCATAAGTATATACTGCCCTCTATGTTGTCATAGTGGTGTCGTAACTTTGGCCACCTCCCCCAGCCTTTTCTTTGGAGGTGCACCCTATTTACTACATAGATCTTGTAAATTAAGGTCTCTTCTATCCTTTCCATTATATTTCATGAAAATAAAAGTGTCTTTGCTATGCGGCCGGAACGACTTTTTAAAGGTGTGTACCCATATTGTCTTTAGCATGGGTATGCAGCATTGTGTCTAGGTATATATTACCATAAGGGGGTGGTAAGTTTGCGCACCTCCCACACCTTTCTCTTCGAAGGTGCACCATAATCACTATATGGATCTTGTAAATTAAGGTCTCTACTATCCTTTCCATTATATTTCATGAAAATAAAAGTGTCTTTGCTATACCGCCGGAACGACTTTTTAAAGGTGTGTACCCATATTGTCTTTAGCATGGGTATGCAGCATTGTGTCTAGGTATATATTACCATAAGGGGGTGGTAAGTTTGCGCACCTCCCACACCTTTCTCTTCGTAGGTGCACCATAATCACTATATGGATCTTGTAAATTAAGGTCTCTACTATCCTTTCCATTATATTTCATGAAAATAAAAGTGTCTTTGCTATACGGCCGGAACGACTTTTTAAAGGTGCGTACCCATATTGTCTTTAGCATGGGTATGCAGCATTGTGTCTAGGTATATATTACCATAAGGGGGTGGTAAGTTTGCGCACCTCCCACACCTTTCTCTTCGTAGGTGCACCATAATCACTATATGGATCTTGTAAATTAAGGTCTCTTCTATCATTTCCATTATATTTTAATTAAAGTGCCTTTGCTATACAGCCTTAACGACTTTTTAAAGACATGTACCCACATTGTCTTTCGCCTTGGTATTGCACTGTGTCTATATTGTGCCATGGGGTGGGGTAAATTTGAGCACCTCCCATATCTTTGTCTTCATAGGTGCACCCTATTTACTATATATATCTTGTAAATTAAGGTCTCTTCTATCCTTTCCATTACATTTCATGAAAATAAAAGTGTCTTTGCTATACGGCCGGAACGACTTTTTAAAGGCATGTACCCTGTCTTTCGCCTTGGTATAATATACTGCACTGTGTCTATACATGGCGCCATGATGGTGGGGAACCTTTGAGCACCTCCCACAGCCTTGTCTTCATAGGTGCACCCTATTCACTAGAGAGATCTTGTAGAAGAATGTCTCTTTTATCCATTCCATTATATTTCATGAAAATAAAAGTGTTTTTGCTATACGGCCGGAACGACTTTTTAAAGGCATGTACCCAGTCTTTCGCCTTGGTATAATGTACTGCACTGTGTCTATACATGGCGCCATAATGGTGGGGAATCTTTGAGCATCTCCCACAGCTTTGTCTTCATAGGTGCACCCTATTCACTATATAGATCTTGCAGAGGAATGTCTCTTCTATCCTTGCCATTATATTTCATGAAAATAAAAGTGTCTTTGCTATACGGCCGGAATGACTTTTAAAGTCATGTACCAATATAGAGCATATGTTTTTCGCATTGGTATACTGCATTGTGTCTATTATTATGTTATTGTAAGACCCAAATTTATGTCCTTCTCCCCTCTCCTCACTTCCTCAGTGATTATCCTTGCAGTGCATTATGACGCATGGGGCACTGGTTTATTGGGAAAGTGGTCAGTCCCCACTGACCCATTCCACCCACATGTTTTAAACTACTGGCTAAAACACTTGACCAGTACATTCCATCGTGCTGACGACCACTAGAACGGAGTAGTGAGTTCATTCATAAAATCTCATGACCAAATATGGTATAAGAACTTTCCCCTTCCCAAAGTTTGATTGCCCTTCTTAGAAATATCCAGTATATGTATTGGTAAATAATAATCTCCTCTCGCCTTTTGTGCGAAGTACCAAAGATATCATAATTATTTACAAGTTTCAGTACCAATGTTCCTGTAAAACTGTGTTCTTGGTTCTTGTTCAGCCGAACCACTTTTTTTGCCAGTCCTCTTGCCACCCGGCAAAGGGCTCATTAGCGATACACTCCAGCCCTGATTGGGAGCACAACAGGGAGTGCCAAGTGTTTATATTGAGATTGTACTTTCACCTTGCATTTCGGTGTATTTCGAATAATAAAATACATGCTTGACTGAACTGGACTTCATTCGCGTCTCTTCATTATCATTATCATTGTGTCTACTTAAGTGTTATACGTTAAGTATACAAATAATGACTGCTATGAGGGGCACAGTTAAGATTATGGGCCCAAGGTGATGTGAAAACCATAACTATGCCCGAATCGAAGCTGAGGGCATAGTTATGGTTTTCACATCAGCGGCCTACATAATTTTAACTGTGCACGAAATATCAAGCTGTCATTATTTGTTTTATATACCAAAAATATAGATTCCAAAAATATAGATACCGAAAATATAGATTCTGGTCCCTTTTACAGCACTCGTAATCAGCGCGGCGTTCGTATCATTGGTGCGTATAACATATGAGTGATCATAGATATGTTTTTCATGATATTTCGACCTACATCATACATATTATGAGAAATTGCACATTGAAGGGTACAGTAAAGCTACTCTAAAGAACACGTCTTGTGAAAATGATGCACAAATAAATCAAAAATAAATCTTGCAGTGTTGACATAGTAATATATAAGATATATCTAAATGCATGCACTTATCTTTACATAAGGGGGTATTATCATCACCTTATTGTCTACAAATTACTGTAAAAGATTTTGATTTATCAAACAGACTAACTGTATGTATTTTAAACTGTTTCAGTGGTAGCCAAAACAAAGAAATACATTGACATACCACAATCATTCAAACTTGTGTGATAATGACTGCTTCATTATACATGAAGTCAAATACTTAAGATCTAGTACCACAAGAACATAACAGGGAACGTGTATAGTTAAGCAGAGTTTGAGAGAAAGAAAGGGGGCAGGGGAGGGAGGGATTTGACAGATTAGATCAACATAAACCAGTAGAGCTTGTATGGGATGACTACTTCCCATACTTGTGTGCATTACATGCATACTGTATGGCTCAAAAGGGTAAATATTTTCCCATAGAGACGTGTGTTAAAATTCAAAATTAAAACATTTCTGTAAAATAGCTGGGAGAAATGAGGTATTTCATCTTCGGTAACCATCCATCAAATTTCCAGAGGGGGTTCTTCAGCTCAAACTCTGTCCAAAGATTCGCAAAGTCAGACTACGAGTTCTTTTTACTAAAAAAAAAAAATACATTTTCTGTACGTGCAACCAATCAATTATGTCCCTTCAAATTCTATTGATAGAAAAGCTTTCATCTTCCAACCAAAATGCAGTTTGTAGAAGAATTCAATACTCAGTATCTGTAGTTATTCCTTTTCATTCATTTCATTTCATTTATTTCATTTCCAACAACATTTTCATACACAAAATAACACAACATCAATACAATGTAGCAACAAAGAAAAATACGTGAAGTTAACAATACTACGCATTACAAAAGCAAATGGAAAATGAATTAAAATTAAAGTTGCAGGAAATAGAGGAGACATGCTAAAAAGCTAAGCTTGTATTTTGCAGTCTCCTCGTGGACAAAAGGACTAAATAACATCAAAAAGCAATTAGCTAGACATAATATAAAAGATGTACAACACATACAGACCTATACATACAAACAAACAAACAAACAGACGGACAAACAAACACAAGCAACATCTCTTGTAAAGGGAAAGATAGAGGGAGAAAAACAAAACAGAAACAGAAAGAGACAAGAGGACAGGAAAAAGGCGAGAAAGAAGAGGTGAAGGGTCTATATACCAGGGCTGCACACGCGAGGCACTCAAACGCACTTAATGTAGGAAAGGAATAGATAAAAGAAAGGAATGAGTATAACGAATAAAAAAGAAAGCTCAAAATTAAGGCTAATCAAAATATATCTCATTCAACTATACAAGAATTTATAAACAACTGCTTAAGTTTAAATGTGAATGTGTTTAATCTTAGAACTTGTTTCATACTAATATCGAGAGAGTTCCAAAATTTGGGGCCAGTAAAAGAAAATATAGATTTAGCAAATATAGTCCTAGTTAATGGCAAATGAAATGAGTTGGATTGCCGGGTAGGATAAAGATGAACAGATCTATTTTTAGTGAACATGGACTCAAACACAAATGGGAGAGAATCATTGGTAAGTTTGTACATGAATTGTCCTAGGTGTAGAAAATACAAATCCTTTACCTTTAAGATTTTGTTTTTATAAAGTAACACATGAGTATGACTTCTCCACGATTCATTGCAAATAATACGAAGAGCTTTTTTTCTGCAACAAAAGTAGTCTTTCGAAATGAGAAGAATGTGTGTTTCCCCAGGCGAGTATGCCATAATTCAAATAAGGTAAAATTAGAGATGAATATAACATTAAAAGAACGTCTTTGGGTAAACAAAATTTTAGTTTATCTATAACACCTATATTTCTTGAAATAATACGGCTTATGGAATCAATATGTAAATTCCAAGTGACTTTACGGTCAATAATCAAACCTAAAAGAATTTGATTGGAGAGACTTCTTCGATAACTGTGTCATTCAAATAGACATTCCTTGGTACATTTTCCAAAGAGTTATTAAAAATCATACATTTAGTTTTTTTTTTTTATATTTATGGACAAGTTAGTTGCTCTTATCCATTGAAGTAATTTATCAATTCAACATTTAAAACATCAATTAACATATTAGGATCAGAATGTGACAAAAACACATTAGAATCATCAGCAAATAATAGAAAGGAAAGAATACTGATGAATTCGGCATGTCGTTAATGTAAAGGATAAATAAAAGAGGTCCAAGCAAACTTCCTTGAGGCACTCCACTATAAACAGATTGCTTTCGGTTAGAAAGGTAACTCCTGAACCACTTCAAGGCCTTTCTTGGAGTGGTTGATGAGTTACCTTACCTTTTTTGTTTGTCCAAACTGCATTTCTGATTTTGAATTTTTTCTTCATTTATTTTAGTATCTTTGGTACGATTTTGTGATGCGATCAGGGATATTCCATTATATTTACAGGTGTGAGCACTATATGTAGTGTCGATCGTCGGTAGCTGCTCGGTGTTTGTCGCTGCCTCGGAGCGAGAGCACGTATATGACGTTTGCCTTGTGCACGCTGTAGCTAGGGAAGTGGGATCTCCTCCCTCCCTCCCTCCCTCCCTGCTTCTAAAACTGACACATTTTGCGGAGTGTGATTGTTATTGTTCTGCAATACTTTGTAACCTTCTAAAAATACTTTAGATATGACTGGCCTTTATACCCCGTAATGACTTTCAAAAATGTTAGTAAGCGATGCAAAACGTCGTTCATTCAGACATAGAGGCTCTTATGAAATCTGATTCATTTTGATTTTACCCTACAATTGGCTAAATTCTTGCAATTAACAAAGATACTAAAGCTAGAAATTACATGAAATATTTACAATTTCTCTGTTCTTTCAGGAAAAGTACATTGGCAGGTACTGTCTCTTGCGTTGTAAATTTTGTTGATATAGTGCTCATGCAGGTGATGTTCGCTCTTACCAATGTTCTGTCTTTTCTTGAACTTCTTTTATGGCTCTTACGCAATCTGTCATGATATCTTACATAATGAACTATCTCATAATGGAATACATCGGAAGGCCTTAGAGTGGTACAGGAACTATAGCTACTAGCTGATTTTGATTATTTTGTTTTCCTTAAAGATGATAATTCAGATGTAAAAGAGTCAATCGATCGTGGCGTTCCACATGGACATCTTTTAGGACCGCTGTATTCAATGTTTATATCAATAGTGTTTTGTTCAGTATCTAGGTAGTACTTTCTTTTATACTCTTTGCAGATGACAGTAATGCATTTGTGATCATAATGATGTTGATATTCTCATTAGTATAGTGTATAACAGAATTTAAATGGGTGACCTTATGATTTGCAGCCAATAATTATCTCTGAATGTTAAAGAAAAATAAAATACGTGTTGTTTAACGATACGGTAAAAAGACATCGAATTACGAGATCGCTGTGGACTAATCCATTAGCAATTGTATCACATTTCCAATTCCTTAAAATTTACTGTACAAAATATGCTCTCTTTGGAATTACATAATGATTCTATTTCATCCACAATTTCCATCTCTCTGCTCCGATCTCCCTGTCTTTCCCACTCTCTCCCCTTGCGCCTTGGGTCATTGATCCCCTCGCTCTCTCTCCGTGGGTCATTGATCCCCTCCACTTGTTTCGTTTTCTGCTCGACCAGTTTCCTTCTCGTGTCATAATATTATGTCGGCAAACTTTCTCATGATTTGCGAGCCTCTGCTCGCCAGTGCGTGTATTCACAATGTTATGACGGATACAATTCCTAGTAATAACAAATTTCTCTCTCGTGGCTCATCAATGGACACCGCTCGTTAATCACTCAACTTCTGAGGCGGCCGCTGTAACGTGTTAAGATAAGGCAGTCGATAGATAAAACCCCCGAACAAGATGACCGCTGTCAGCAGTGACAAGTGATTTGTAACTTTCTGTAACTCCATTGTTTTACTGCCTATATAGGTGAGTCACCTCCCTGCTGAGATTGTGTACAGATACTGATGGCTAAATATCGTAAAACAGTTACTTGCTCAACGACTCGTCCACGTGAGACTTATTCGATCGATAAAAGCTGCAATCTCTCATGTACGACTTGAGTATATACCCATCGTCTCATTTTGTCCTTCGATTAGTGAGAAGGTATTGCTGTTGAGTCTATACCTGCAGTGAAATACGAATAATACACAAACGCACACATCTTTCATCACTACAAAATACCTTTGAGAGCAGTGATCTAAAAATGTTCAAGATATCACTTTTGATGCAAATGTGTTGGTCAGTTATATCACAAACTTCAACCATATAACATTTTTGCAATAAAGCCTAAAATAATTATGAGATATCACCATCTTTTTTTTTTCATTAAACCATAACTGTTGACAGCTTAGTCTCGAAACATTTTTATTAGAACTATTGCTCACATTTTGTATATTTAACAACAAACATGATGCTGGTTCATATTTTTGTTGCATTGGTTGTTTCTATACCTAACTCACATTTAGGAATTATTTTGAAGCACTAATGCTGGGTTTTTGTTTCATCTGCAAATGGTGACTTATGTCTTTACATGTGGACTTGAGTCGGCGAGTATTGAGAGACATTTGTATCAGATTTTATAAGAGGCACCATCCAAATTTGGTTAAGGAAAAGTTCTAAGACCATATCATAGTCATGAGATTTCATGAATAAACTCTCTGCTTTGCTGTAGTGGTTGTCAACACAATGGAATGTACTGGTCAAGTGTTTTAGCCAGTAGCCGAAAACAAAGGGGCACATAGAGGTGGTATAAACGGGTCAGTGGGGACTGACATTTTCCCAATAAACCAGTGCGTCATAAGGAGCTACAAGGACATAACATTAGGGATGCGAGGAGTGGGGAGAGATACACAATTTGGGTCTTTCACAAACATTTCACGTTCAGTCATTACTCATAAGCTGATATTCAGGAGACATATCGAGAAACATTATATGCGTGTAATTACTTTGCAACAATGGCATCTGAAGTGATTTCGCTTAGGGCATGTCAAATGCGTTGTGGTGGAACCGGTGCATCGTGGGCAAGTTTTAGATGTGATAATAATGGATGGACTGGTAGAGGTGACATTTGCAAAGCAAGGAGATGGGAAAGAGGAGTGTCAGGGAAACATGTCTGCTTGCGTCTGCCTGAGGGTCCAAAAGACATGCCTGTAAGTTGAAATATTGCTTGTCATTTACATGAAGGTGTATACACTGATTTAATCAATCTTAGGTTTATGTAATCATTTCTGTTGATGTTTTAGAACAGTCAGAATGAGCGATGCAGGAAGAGCGAGTGATGGATGAAAGATTAACCATTTCAACGAATGTGCGGTATGGAACGCCATTAAGGAAACAATACAAAATTCATTTCACTCCAGCCAATATTCATTTCACTTTTAACAAATACATTTCACTCACAAACATTGATTTTACTTTTTATAAAAATACATTTCACTTTTCACAATAATACATTTCACTTTTAGATTAAAATTCATTTCACTTTTCACAAAAATACATTTCACTTTTGAATTAAACTTCATCTCACTTTTCACAAAAATACATTTCACTTTTGAATTAAAATTCATTTCACTTTTCACAAACATACATTTCACTTTTACATAAAGATTCATTTCACTTTTCACAAAAATACATTTCACTTTTACATACAGATTCATTTCACTTTTCACAAAAATACATTTCACTTTTAAATACAAATTCATTTCACTCTTCATAAAAATACATTTCACTTTGGCGTACCATATCACTCAGACGAAACCATTTCACTGCGCTAAAACCATTTCACTCTGATAAAACCATTTCACTCCGATAAAAAAAAAATACGTTCCTCTTTTTTTTCCGGCCAAAAGGTGGCGCCAGTCTGAGAGGAGTCACAGTGCCATGGCACTTCGCACTGAGCTGAGGTGAGTGGCCGGCCAGCTGGCCGGCTGGCTATGCAGTACCTAGATTTAGCGCGCTACGCTGGCGCGGAAGCGACGCGAGGCGAGCTAGCAGTCGACGGTCCTCGCCTCGGCCTCACTCACATGCACGCTCGTGCCGTTACATGCATACTACATCGAGAATTGAATCTACGCCTGACTTGCTGAATAATTAACGTGTGTTTTACAACGCTTTTCAACAGCGATGTTGTGGGGTAAGTTTGATGTCTTACTTCTTGTGATCGACATGCTATTTTTTCCGGTTCAAAATGAGTATTTTTTTGCCGTTTAAATAGTATCTCGAAGTTGACATAGTATTTTTCCTCTTTCAAAACATTCCCGTGTTTATAGCTGGCTGCTGACCCATCTAAAAAGGGGATTGATGTGACTTTTTGTTCATCAGGTCGGCAATACTTCGTGCTTTACGCAGATACCAAGATCGACGGTGCCCTAGAAGCATAACTTGTTAAAAATTAGGCCTGAAGATTGCATTTTTAGAGGCCAAATAATGTATTCTAGTCCTCCGGAAGGTCACGTGATCGCATCTAGTGCGGAAGGGGACTTTTTCGGACCGTAAATGCACCGTTGTTAACGATCTCTGCGGAGGTGCAGGGTCAGTCCCATATATTGAAATTAGCGTTGTTCATTCGCTCAATTGGAACTTCGTGATATCGTGTGTTGTGTACAGTGAGTCAGTGTAGGCCGGTGGCGGTAGGCCTACAATTGTATGTGGCGATGGCAATTTATTCACAAAAATTGTACAGTGTACAATGTGTATGCTGTCTATAATAAACAGGGTCTTAGTCTTCATCTCTAAGTAGTTAATTATTATATGATTTAGGCACCTACTCATCACTTAATACAAACAAGAACAGTATAGATTCAATATTATTATTATTATTAGTTTTTTTCTTTCGCATGGAGAAAGAAGGCACAAGAGCGATTCTAGTATTTAATGTAAACATAATTTTCATGACATGTTTAAGAGTTGACCCGGCTGCAATGTTAACACTAATAGAGTACCAGGCTATTTGAATTTTTCAAGTTGGTATACAGGTTGTCAGTAAATATAGAGATGTATTATTAGTCTTCCGCATCTACAATTTGTAACAATAAAGTTTACGAGGATGTCTGAATGAATGCAATTATTCTCAGAATAATATGAAGAGTTTGTTCGCAAAAACCGATAAGTCCATATTTGCCAAATGGAGATATTTGCGATTAAAGGTCAGGAAAAATAAAGAGAATACTAAGAAAATTTTTGCTTCTTTTGACCATAACTTCAAAAATGCCCTTTTATATGTAGTGACCAATATCTCATTTAAAAGGTGTTATTTTGTACTTTATGACAGAGACCGTACTTGAAAATCTTCAAAAATGGACTTATCGGTTTCTGCGAACAGACTCTACATATGTTTACCATAGTACAGTGCATGTCTGTAGTTTCTCTCTGCTTGAATTGGGGTTTACTCCAACATAATGTTTTCGGACATGTTATTGTGAATAATGGTTTATAATATCATCTATGATTAATTTTCTCTATTTGTGTCACATTGTATATGTAGGTATCCCCAGTACCTGTCATCACACAGATGGAACATGCATATTTAGGGTGATTCTCTTCTCTGTGGCCTCCAGGAAAATCTGCATGACATAAATGAGAAGATCTACACTGTCAGTTCTATAGTGTATTTTGTTTTCTTGGATGCACACGTACCATTCAATCTCTGACAGATTTTTATCAAGGAGAGCACTGCTGTTTTGCAAGCGCTGAGTGACTTCCTCACAAGAATAGAAACAACTGATTAGTACACCTGTCAACTTTTTCATTTCATTGAAAAACCTAGAGCAGTATGTGATCATGATAACCTACCTCAGAAAGGTGCTAAATATGTGATATGATACAATAGGAAGAATGAAGTTGATATACAATTGTAACATATTACAGTATGTTACTGTATATCAACTTCATTCATCTTTACGGTAACATTTTTATTAAAGAGGATGTACATGTATATTCTTTGAAAAGCACGGTTGTTGTAGTAAATGTGAAGTTCGACCATTACAGGTACATCAATGTGTGGAACTATGCAAGATAGTATATGTTAAATTATGTGCATTTAAATTACTTTGGAGTTTGTACCGATGGCAGAATTATGAGCCCTGATTAAACTAAATATTATCCTTCATGATATTCTTGATAAATGTTATGGAAGCAAGTACATTGTACAGTATGAAGTAGTATCTGGACGTATAGCCATTACTCGACAGGGGCATGTCTTGTTGCTGAAGGTATAAATTTAATTTGTACATCATCACTGAAGCACTATAAGAGGTTTAGTTAGTACATGTATGCATGTTTTATTGCTAATATTTTGGTTGTGACCCATTTCAGAAGAGGTTTCAAAGATGTAAGAATTCTGTTCGATCAGGAAGATACACAAGGTATGTCACCAAAAGGAATTGAACGGTCAAGAAGGGATAAGGAAGATGAAGATTTTGACACAACAGTTAGATAGATGATACGTTACATTAGTACTTCCCCCAAATCAACCAAAATTTTGAACATGTTCGCATTGAACGGGCATGCTCTTATTAGATACCTATAAAGAAAAATTGTGGACCTTGTGAAAGGTAAGATGAGCAGATTTTTATAACACCTGGGGGGTTTCATGTTTGCCTGTAGTCTACCCCAGGGTTGTCGAGTGTTGTTACTGGTAAGGGGTTCGAATACACATTTGTATCATTCACTCGGTCATAACCATGAAGAGAGTGACACACAGATATCTTAAATGTGTATGATACTGCTTGTGTACATGTACTGATACATGTGTATTCAGTTGACAGAGATGTTGGGATGATTAGTTTGCCTTTTGACATTTCAGATAAGATTATATACAGTCAATGCTAAAGTTGGGAATGAAAGATTTCTTCACATAGATGTTTTGCAAGATGCTATAAGGCCAAATCTAATCTGTCTGCTTTGATTTCTAGTAATATTGATGTTTTAAAGTTACTTTAAATTTTTTATCTGTTTAGTTTCCAGTAAGTGTACTTCATACATTGGCGGATCCAGTTAGGACCGCAACTGGCACACGCCCCCCTTTATTTTTTGTTTAAACAAAAGAAATTAAAAGAAAAAAATGGGGGGAGGGGTGCATGCGCCCCCCTTTAATTTTGTAAACGCGTCCCCTCTTTACGGAATTCCTGGATCCGCCCCTGCTTCATATGTAGTATGTACACTTCTGAATTGTTGATGCAGCTGCCAGTTCATGTGTTTGAAACATTGGCAGTGTGACCAATAGATACATTGTACTTGCCTTCAAAGTATTTAAGGGCATATGTACACCTTCAAAACATTCTCTGCTGTTTGGACTGTCGATGAAGTTTATATATTTTGTACATGTTTCATTTTGTTTCCAGTAAGTACACTTCATATGTATACATGTACACCTTCAAATTGCTCTTGCAGCTGCCAGTTTACTGTCACCCTCTATTCATGTGTGTGAAACCTTGGCGATGTGAATACTATAGTAGATGCACGTATGTGTACCTGCCTTCAGAGTACTCAAGGGCATTTGTACACCCTCAAACATTCATGCAGTTTGAACTATTAATGAAGTTATCTCTGTACATGTATCATTTGAGTGAAACCTTGCCAAAAGTGTAGATGGCATGTAATTTACAGAGTATTGCCTCAAAACATTTGTGGTATTCTTGCTTGATTTTATTCACTTACATAGCATTCAAGCCATATTCACAACTGTTTCATGTTTGTGCAACATCAGTATCAGTATAGTTTGTTTATTGCCAGTGTCAAAATTTGCCGGCATTTTATTTGTACAGATCTGCTCCATACAATGTAGCTCTGCAATCGTTCAAACTACCCGGTACATTCATTTGCTCTTGTCTTATTACTGAGCTTCACCAAAAGAATTTTTTGTTGAAATGTTCACTGTACATCACTGTTGTAGTCAAGACAGACTGATCCTACTCGCGTTCCTACATGTACTCACAAGACCGCTGACAGTTGTACCTTTCGCAGGTCTCTTACATGCCACTTGGCTGGAGACTGAGTCCAATACCACCACCAAAAAATAAATTAAAAATAATTGATAAATGGATGAATAAATAAATGAGAGTTGTAAATAAAAAAAAATAAAATGATCTAAAACTGCATTTGACTATACTGCTAAAAAGTAGATAAAACTGTAGACTGCTTATGCAGCTCTTACTTTAGGTATTATTTTTTTTTTAATGTGTGTGATACATTGTCATGAAGATTGGTGGATACCTTGAAACTTAACTGCAATGTAGTTCTTTCAACACTTACATGTAATAAATAAATAAATAAATATATATATATATATATATATATATATACATATGGAGATGTATATACATTTATAAAGAAAAAAACTTGTGGATTGTGCTCCTTTCTCTGTTGTTATTAATGAAAAAAAAAGGTATTTTATTAATTGATGAGAATGGCACGTGCAATAATGTATGTAAATTTCTCCGCCTAGTTAGGTAGGCCTATTGTAATAGAGTGAAGTAATGTAGTGAAGTCCTTGGGATCAACAGCTTTCTTTTGTTATATCAAAATGTTGTTATAACCAAGCATGTAAAAAAAAAGTGGATAATGTAAGCAGAATTTCGATATAATGTAACTGTGTTCACTTTAGCGGAGTGAACGGTATAAGTAGTGGTTATAATGTATTTGAGTGGATGCTTAGGATGCTTTGAATTGAGAGAGAGTGATGTGAATGATTGATGGCAGAATGAAACTGAGAATCAGACATTTCCTGTTGACGAAATCAGAAGGGTGGACAAAAGCAAACAAAACAAACATACATTGTATTATGAATAACAAGAACAAGACATATAATCAAAAAAGAGAGGGAGAGAGAGAGAGAGAGAGAGAGGGAGGCCCAGCAAGAGGCTGTAGACTATTAGTACGTAATGTCTAATGACAGACACAAGTACAGTATATCACAGCTGAGACGCTCGAAACTGAAAACGTGTATTTACGCAGGGGTCGCTCATACAGTAACACACACGTACAAAGGCATCGAGGACACACGTCAATTTCTATATGTGGGACAGTACAGTACTTCGCGATTTCGTGCCGAGAAAAAAAGAAATGACATCCCTATGATATCAGCTGGCTGCTGACCCATCTACAAATCATCACATTACACTTTTAGGTATCATCTTAAAGCTGAATAAATTTCCCTTTACATGATATAACTTTTGTTGGTGCCCCACGATGAAAAAGAAGACTTTTAGGAGAATTTTAGAAGAATATCTGTATCCATTATTTCCGGAACATCTGCAATTAGTTAGCCACGAAGTTGATAATCTTTCATGTCGTTCTTGGAAAAATCAACAAGATAGCATCCAAGTTTTAACCTTTACCTATCAAATAAAAGAAAAATCATGTGAAAACGTAATTCAGTGACCAAGATATGAGCATTTCAAAACGATTCTCCAATCGCGCTCTCTATGACTTGCGGGGTCAACTCGCGTGCGAGGACTTGGATATTCTAGACGGGTTTTTTTCGGGCTTGCCGACTGACTGGCTACTCAGTAAATCTAGGTACTGCATGCATAGCCACTCACCTCAGCTCAGTGCTAACAAAGTGCCATGGCACTGTGACTCCTCTCAGACTGGCGCCACCTTTTGGCCGGGAAAAAAGAGGAACGTATTTTTTTGTATCAGAGTGAAATGGTTTTATCAGAGTGAAATGGTTTTAGCGCAGTGAAATGGTTTCGTCTGAGTGATATGGTACGCCAAAGTGAAATGTATTTTTGTGAAGAGTGAAATGAATTTGTATCTAAAAGTGAAATGTATTTTTATGAAAAGTGAAATGAATCTTTATGTAAAAGTGAAATGTATTTTTGTGAAAAGTGAAATGAATTTTAATTCAAAAGTGAAATGTATTTTTGTGAAAAGTGAGATGAAGTTTAATGCAAAAGTGAAATGTATTTTTGTGAAAAGTGAAATGAATTTTAATTTAAAAGTGAAATGTATTATTGTGAAAAGTGAAATGTATTTTTATAAAAAGTAAAATCAATGTTTGTGAGTGAAATGTACTTGTTAAAAGTGAAATGAATATTGGCTGGAGTGAAATGAATTTTGTATTGTTTCCTTAATGGCGTTCCATAGTGCGGTATAATTACGCTGGTGTTACCGCCCAAGAACGCCGATATCCACAAGCGTGTGGAGTGAGATTAAAACATTTTGTTTTTGTCTTTTCTGATATTTCGTTTTTCCTTTGATAGTGCAATATGCGATTCATTGCGATTAGCAACAAGTCGCGACGACGAAGGGCGCACCTCCGAGAAACACTCAAAATGCGACACAAAAAACAAAAACCTAAAGAAAAAAGTGTTACAGCTCCATGCATGGATGAGCAATGAAGCGGTAGAGAATCCTTCAGATAAATCACGCAGAGGTGGTACAGTTTGCTTTTGGATAGAATTTTGGAGTGGATTTCTTCTCTATGTTAGATCAAAGTCGGTCATAAGGAACATAATTATGAACCTAAAATTTCCCATGTTCACAGAACACGTTGTAATAGTATTAAGAACTATACTGACAAGACAATGTAGAGGAGCTGATTTCGGTTTATTACCTCACAAGTTTCTTAACTCAAATTTCACTATGCTCTTCTTTGTGAAATCAATAACAAACAGAATAATGTGTATCTTTGGCATTTATTTTCTGTGTAATAATAAGGAAGCAACGATATTTTTTTAAAGGAACATTATTAGAGGCAATACATTATCATCCAAAATAGAATCACATTAGTTCACATATACTGTGCATATACACGAGTAGAGGGTGTGTATGCATGATCATTATTTACTCTAGTCCATGAAAGCTTGCATAACTCTGAAATCCTTTTGGCTATTGCGATGAGCTGCAGCAGGTGTTCGGTGATGGATTACATGGCGTTCCATGGTTTGTGGTTGCTGAGTGTGTTGTTGGTGTCGTGTTTTTGGTATAGAGGGCGTGTGTGTGTGTGTGTGTGTGTGTGGGTGTGGGTTTGGGGGTCATTGACCTCTATATACGTGTATAATGCAGTTATGTATAATGTTTTCTTTTTGTTTCTGTGAACGTTTTGTTTCTGTGACATGAAATTGAACGAAATAAGAATAAAGAATAATAAAAAAGAGCATTATATGCACTTTATAACACAAATAATTGCATCAATATAAATCATAAACTTCCAATTTAATATAATTGCATTTTACAAATTCTGACGATATTCTTCAATTCAAATTCAATTCAGACTTTATTTTCACCTGTTTTCAACATAATGTACAAACACACACACACACACGCACACACACACACACAATATGATAAATTGACATGCGAGTCGTTGAGAATATGCATAGCCAGCCATTGATAACAAAATGTTCATGTCTACATGATCAGTTCAAAAAAGAAACATACACTCTATGTACACTTTGCGAAAAAAAAATGCAAGTACCCACTCAAAAAAAAAGAGATATGCTTGTATCATGTGGGTACCTCTGAGGGAAAGGGGGAAATAAGGGGGGGGGGGGGTGAAAAGCATAAAACTACAAAGAGTGTGGGAATCTTGGAAAATCGGGAGAAGGAAAAAAAAGAAAGCATGAAAAAAGGAACAGAAAATAGGGAGAAGAGGAAGAGAGAGAAAAAAAGAATACAACATTTTGATGCATACACCAAGGGCCAAAGTACACAGAGACAGTTTCCCAAGTTTTACGTATAAAGCGTCTTCAGAAGTGATACAGTGATAAATTGATACCGTGATCTGAGTGCGTTCCAAACATTCGGGCCCATTCTTGTGGCCGGCCCGAATGTTTTGCTCATGCTTAAAACATTAGAGGAGCATTCGAAGTGAAAACATAATTATCGATCTGCATCTCAAATCCTGCCAGAATATCTCAAATGCTCAAATTCTCATAAAATTACCCCCCCCCCCCCCAGTTAAATACTAGTTAGTGAAAGGGCTAGAGTAACCATTAGAGTTAGGGTTAGGTTTAGAGTTAGAGTTTTGGTTAGGGTTAAGATTGGGTTTGTATAGGATTAGGATTAAGATTAGGGTCACGGAAAGGGGGTAAGTGTCTAGGGGTAATTGGCCTAGACACTCTCTTTTAAGGAGGTCTTGCTGGAGGAGTCAGCAATCTGTAGCGAAGCAACCAAAGGGTCCATATACTGTATCATAATCGGGTTGAGACTGCGATGAAAATACAATATCCATCACCATTTTATACGCTATCGGAAACCATTCCGGCGGCATTTTGGACACACACGGGATATTCGTGTTGCATTCTTAGTACATTCTAAGTGTATTCTAAGTTTTCGCGCTGCATTCTGTTTGAGTTTGTGAACATTCAAAGTATATTTGGTTGCCATTCCGGGAACCTTCTGACCGCTTTCGAAATGAGTTGTACTGCATTCGAGGCGCGTTCCGACCATCTTCAGACTTCGGGCAGCAATCGAACCGCGATCGTGCGGCATTCGAAGTGCTTTCTAAAAATTCTGACCATATTCTAACAGCATTCTGAATATTCCTACAGTGTTCCAAGTACATTCGAGCAGCTGCTGCATTCGAGAGCTAGCTAATTCGGAATGTGTAAGAATAATTCGAGGAGGGTTTGAAGTGTATTCCAAGTATTCGAACAGCATTTTTACCAAGCTGTAAGAATTTGAATTTTTCTTCCGAATGTAGCGTGATTTTGAAAATCATTAATACTGGCTGGCTCTGCTTGATTCGTGCTGATGCCGAATTAGTGTGACGTGGGTATTAAAATATCACTCTCAATGGCACACTTGTCAATCTGTGTCTTTGTTTAGATCCTGATAGAGGCCTATAGACGGCCAAAATCTTGAAAACAAAATAAAGGAAAGAGAGAAAAAAAAAAGAAGATATGCGTCTGGACCAGTGGAATACTCTTGAATGTCTCCAACGAAAAAATAAACGCCAAATAAATTGAAATAACAACAATAACAACAACACCGCCTGGAAGTTTAAAAGGTGGCACAACATTTCTCGCATATATATATATATATATATAATTATATATACAGTGAGATAGCCGCAGAGTATTCTACATACGAGGACCATGTAGGACCTAATCTACATATGCTTATAGATTATATCGATTAAAATTGGTCATTTTCTCTGTCATCTTTTACAGTTTGTCATGCTGTTTACAGACTCCCAAATGAGACCTTACGTGCAGAAAGTTGTCAACGTAGATGACGCTACATTTCGTTATGGCTGTCACTGCACTGCCGGGGGTACGCTTGCGTCAGTAGGCAAAGAGATGGCTGCAGTTACCCTGTCGGAAGAACCCAGCACAGTCGTGATAAGCGTCGGGACAAACAACATTGGAAACAAGCAGTCTCCTGGAAGGATAACAAGGTACTGGTTCTTTCACACTATCAGCAAAATAGCCCTGGTGTCAAAACGTTTAGTCCTGAACATAGAATTGGTTTTAGTAATCATATTTGACAACACGCAAACATTATAATAGCAGGCATTTAGAAAGTGTATCTAACGGAAATATTATTTCATTGCATTTCTACAGCATCGATGATGACTGCATTGACTTAAGAAGACTCATCAGAACGGCCAAGTCGAAGTTCAAGATGTCAAAGGTAACTTAGCCTATCCAGATAGTAAGGAAATGCTTCACATAATTTTGTGTTGAGGCATTGTATCTCATACAACACTGAAAATAACTGAAATGAATTAAAATCGTATATGTGCGTGATTGTCAAACGGTCAATGGTGACAAGTTTAAACCTTTTGTCAATTCGTGCTGTAACAGAAGAAAGTAAAGTCAGAAACCTTATACAAGTTTTTCTTAATGTATCTATTTTACTTCGTATATGTCATTCGGAACGGGACAATCTAATCAGAGAGTCCAGCGCCGTACTGTACTAAAAACTATTTATACAGGTGCAGTTATAGTGACAGCCCCTATACGTACAAATCTTAACCATAAGCAATTAACAGTGTTGGAGAGCCTGTTTTACATTTATGAGTTTATGATGTCATGAATTAGATTTCGATCAGATGTTGTTGTTGTTGTTGTTGTGTGTGTGTGTTTTTTGTTTGTTTTTGTTTTTTTTTTGGGGGGGAGGGTATTTTTGTAGCTGGTGGCGTGTTTAATTTGATATCGCTTCTGTATAAGCCTTGATGAGTAATATCACTAATCGAATGAGCATCATTTGTGTAGATATGTAGGCCTATTGAGTAAGGTTCATGTTATTTCATTCATTTGAAGGGATGTTGTTGATTACATTGTATTTCCCGTTTATGTGTGTGTTGTGTGTGTGTGTGTGTGTGCGCGCGCGCGTGCGCGCGCGTGTGTGTGTGTCTGTCATGTCTCTCTCTCTCTCTCTCTGTCTTAGTTTTAATACTGATGTCGCCACTCTTGTTAGAACATTGCATGACCACTTCCCCTCACTTCACTTTTGCAACACACTTCCTTTTTTGTGGACAACTTCTTTCAACGTTGTATTAAAGGTGCAAAAGTGCAACATCAGTAGCCGACAACGTCCTCCATAATATAATCAAATGACAAAAGAAATTGGACTATTAACTCGCTGTATATTTTTTTTCTTCCCTATACAATATCATACATTGGATAATTCTGATTTGGTGAGGGTTTTTTGTACTGTGCAGCAAAAACTGTCTGAAGGAGTTAGATTTTTCTTGCCTGATACGACATAGATATAACACTTATTATTCATTACAATATTGCAACCTACTAATTCTAACCTAATCTGACGTTTAAGATGGCTGAAAGAATGTGTAATTCTTGATCATTTTGTCTACATTTTCTAGTGTCAGTATGCTTCCGCCAAAGACCCAAGAATTTTCTTCTGTATTTTGTCTTTTTTTCACTCCAAACCAGCTCCTGCGATATTAAGAGATTGTTTGGAGCATATCCAGTATTGAGATTTGTGGATATAGTTAATCCAAATGAATAATTCTAACATTTCATTTTGATTGCACATGCTACACTCGTTGATCACAACCAACGGTTATCACTTTGTCATACAGTCAATAAAATATACCCTAGAAGACACCTTACTGCAACTGAATATATTTGATTGGTATGGATGGCAGTGGAGGCAGCTCAGGGATGCGAAAAGTGAAAATTGCTTGATTACATTTGAAAATGTCCATAATGGACCTGTGGACAAGCTATTATGATAATACCATTACTTTTTATTTACTTTGTCAAACTATTCAGTGTCATATGTCCCGTTCTTTCTTTTTTCCTACAGATTGTTGTCACATCTGTTCTTCATCGCCTAGACGGTCTGTGGGGGTATGTGGAAACCTTTAACAACATGGCCCACCGGGTTGCGAACGAGGAATGTGTAACTTGGGTCGACATGGCAGCCCACATCGACGAAAATGACCTTGACCTCTACAGCTACAAAGATGGTCTGCACCTTTCAAACCAGGGAGTTGCAATCTATTTAACTAAACTGGATGCCGAACTTGGCAAACCTGTCAGGCCAAGAGGGCGGTTACCACCTGCATGCCTCATGCCGCTGTCTGGAGGCCCACCAAAACGCAAAGCAAAAGAGGCACAGCATACAACAAACAAAGAAGGTATATCGTTTGCATGGGCAGAAAAATGTACATATTCATGCAAAATATCTGTACTATTTTCTTCATTGAACTTTTAATTCTTTCCACGCAAAATATTGATCAGTTTTGATATGATGCACTGTTCTACATTTCCAGAGTCATACAATGACTCAAGCATGTATTCATTTCCCATTGATTTCCCATTTGACGGTAGGGTGTGATTTCACGGAGCACGCGAAAGATTTGCGAAGGACGCGAATGGAAAAATCCAACATTCGGAAAAGTTTTTCTCCGAATGTGTTCCGACAATGAAGCTGAAAACCATTCTTACCCAGTTTGTGTGAAGTTCTGACGACGTATGTGCGAATGTCGTGTGTATCAATGCTAAAGTACAGCATGTTACGCACACGACGAACACGCGACGGAAATGCGAACAACGCAAATTTTCCAATAATCACAGGAGAAAATGTAAACTAAAAGAGGTGGGAGCTGTCTTGAGTTGAATTTTTTTGTTTCCTGTATTTCTCCTTTGTTTTTCTCTCATTAACTCTACTGTGTGCGTGCCCAGAGTTTTTTTTTTTCTTAGGCCCTAATCTAATCTCCACTAGTATAGAATTTGATTTTTTTTTTGGCAGTTTCTCCAACAAATCGCTCGTTTCAAATGTATTTTTTTACATACTTTGGATTCATTTTAATCGTATTCTGCGATTTTTTTTTGGTACATCTAACATTTCTTTTTCTTTTTGCTAGTCTTTAATTTTTTTTTTACTATATACTTGTTAATAATTGTTTGATGTTTAGATGTATGCTACGATTTTTTATTTGTAGAAAAGGTAGGTCATACAGTCTCCAAACATGCGCTAAACGTTCGTGAGAATGTCTCCAAAGGTACGGGAACAGTTTGTGGTTACGTCGTGAAATGATCGGAAAACTTCGCGGATTTCGCGAAACATACGCGAGACATTCTCCAAAGTTTCGGGGTCAGTTTGGGGCTTCACGAATATTTTGCAAACATCGCGCGCGTCTTTGGAAGGTCTTGCGCATATGACGAGGCTTTAAAGACACTTTCGAGAACAATTCACGAGCAAATCACGACCAAGAAAAGGAAAACGAAAAGGTTCGCAAAAAAAAAAAATCAGAATTTTTTGAAATTTTCGCCGAAGGGTGTGATTTCACGGAGCACGCGAACGATTTGTCTGCAAAAGATCTGCAAAAGATCGCCAAACGAACGTGAGGGTTCGGAAGCATCGTCAATTGTTCGCGAATGTCGTTTTTACTTCGGCGAAAATTTCAAAAAATTCTGAAATTTTTTGCGAACCTTTTCCGCACACTTGGTCGTGATTTGCTCGTGAATTGTTCTCGAAAGTGTCTGTAAAGCCTCGTCATATGCGCAAGACCTTCGCAAGACACGCGCGATGTTCGCAAAATATTCGTGAAGCCCCAAACAGACCCCGAAACTTTGGAGAATGTCACGCGTGTATATGTTTCGCGAAATCTGCGAAGCTTTTCCGATCATTTTACGACGTAACCATAAACTGTTGGCGTACCTTTTGACTCGACATTCTCACGAACGTTTAGCCCATGTTTGGGGGATTTATGACCTACGTTTTCTACAAATCAAAATCGTAGCATACATCTAAACAACAAACAATAATTAACAACTATACAGTAAAAAAAAAGACATTAAAGACTAGCAAAAAGAAAATAAATGTTTGATGTACAAAAAAAAAAAATCGCAGAATACAATTAAAATTAATCCAAAGTATGCCAGAATTACATTTAAAACAAGAGATTATTTGTTGGAGAAACTGCAAAAAAAAAAAAAAAAAAAATCAAATTCTATACTAGTGGAGATAGGTCATAAGAAAAAAAAAATCTAGGCACGCACACAATAGAGAAATGAGAGAAAAAGAAAGGAGAAACACAGGAAAGGAAAAAAAAAAAAAAACCTTCAACTCAAGACAGCTCCCTCCTCTCTAGTCTACATTTTCTCCTATGATTATTGGAAATTTTGCGTTGTTCGCATTTCCGTCGCGTGTTCTTCGTGTACGTAACATGCTGTACTTTAGCATTGATACACATGACATTCGCACATTATACGTCGTGAGAACTTCGCACAAATTGCGCAAGAATGGTTTTCCGCTTCATTGTTGGAACACATTCGGAGAAAAACTTTCCCGAATGTTGGATTTTTCCATTCGCGTCCTTCGCAAATCGTTCGTGTGCTCCGTGAAATCACAACCGAAGTAAAAACGACATTCGCGAACAATTGACGATGCTTCCGAACCCTCTCGTTCGTTTGGCGATCTTTTGCAGATTAAAATACGAATGCTGGATTTTTCCTTTCGCGTTCTTTGCAAATCGTTCGCGTGCTCCGTGAAATCACACCCTATAGTTGTAAAGCGGTTACAAAACAGCGTTTCATGCGACAAGGTGAATTAGACAGTGAAGATTTTTTTTTTCTTTTCGTAGTTTCTCGGCATAATTATACTATTTTTAATTTTTTGAATGGCTACCTTTTTTTATTATGATGTGTATGAAATTTGCTTAATTTCTGATTTTTCTCCAATAAATCTTGATTTCAGTGTCTGAAGCGTGTGAGAAAGCAGAGAACCCGTTGGCCCCACGGGGAAAAAAAAGTGTGAAAGTAAAAGTCAAACGACGCTGGAAAAAATGCAGTCGCCGATCATTTGATGGATCTCCGGTCGAGAATGAAGAAGATTCCACGATAAGGTTATACATTTCTCCTTAACAATGAATGCACATAATACCATACGAATAATAAGTGAATGCCTAACAAAAAAAAAATGAAGTACGTCTTCGGATCGGAAAGTTGGAAAACAAAATGGCAGTAGAGCTGAATTCATGATTATATGAATTGTAACGATAGTTAATATAAAGTGATCTTCCCCTATACCCCATGCGATTGTGCTTTCAGGGTGACCGTCCGTTAGTCTGTCACAATGTACAAGCACAGAACAAATTCAAAGAAAAAAAAACAGCAACAACAAATGCCACGGTTTTATGCCTGTTCCATGCAGTGTCGGTGGAGGCAAATCTTTGGGTTGTCCGTGCGTCCGTGAGTCCTTCTTTTCTTCCGTCAGTTATCTGCTTTGAAGACAGTGCAACTCACTTGGCACTTTTATGTATGAGTGGACAAAGCTATGAAATTTGGGCACACGCGCAATAAAGGTCGAATGATTGTACAAGTCAAGATCAAAATGTTAACATTTCACCATTTCCTCCATTTACTATACGGCTATACCTTCATGTATTTAAAAAATTATATATATTGTGGTACTTTAATTATAGAGATTCTCAAGAAAAGGTTTTGGCAGTGTGGTTTAAGGTCTTGCTTTAGCGGTCAGGTGAAAATGATGAATTGTTATTACTCTCCATACAGAGATAAACAATGTACACGCGAAATTGTTCAATGTAACAACTACAACATGAATCAATGCACATCGATGCTGTAAACAGTTGGAACAAATTTTCCACGGGGTCATTCGAGGGTGAAATGACAATGCAAATATTTCAATATGTTGTGCAAATTTTGAAAATGGCTTAAAGTTTAGTTCTCATTTCATTAATTATTTCTCAGCACGGCACATGAGCCAGGAAACATGACTGTTCTTCCTCATGATCCGTGCGTAATCATGAAATTGATGTATCACCAGATAGCGATGACATGTCAATCACTTAGAAGTATTGTCTGACATTCGCAGATTATTTTGTAGATCTATTGGTAGAATAGTGCGATGTGGCGGAAAAATACAAGTTGTCACGGTCATGAAAGTGACATTATTATTTTAAGTAGTATAATGTTTTATATTTTTTCGCAGATGGACTTTCATGAGGTATGCTAACGTTATAATACTAGTATATTGTCAAAATCCCTGCAATATCAAGTAAAAGGTTGCGATTTCCAGCTGTTACTAAACAGAATGTAGTCTTTATAGAAGGATATACTATATTTACAATATTATTTCACATTCGATTGTAGTTAGTAAATTCATTACCAGAAGTTACTGGTTTATCGCTCACTTCAAAGACATGTCCTGCTTCTATTTTGAAAGGAATCTCAGGCGGAACTTAATTGTTGGACTGACAACTGTTCTGCAGACAGGGCGACTGACCGGCAAATTTAAATTCATCAATTCGAATAGGAGTGCCAAGAATCAATATTCTCTAAATCAAACATTCTCTAAGGATGAAATCAAAGGCCTCGTGAAAAAAAAAAAAGCTTGAACTAAAATATTTCCACTATTTGAAGTGATAAATGAAATAAATTACAAGACATTCTACCTGTATTCCCTTTCACAGAGTAACAGAACGTCAGATATAAATTTGGAGGTCTATATCAATTACTGATGAATAACAATCAAAATGGTCGATAGAGGCATACTCGTTGAAACCCGTATGCACGAAGAATACGGTGTATGATAACTACAATTATGATAACATGGGCGTATCAAAGGTACCAGTGTAGCCCTGGTATAAGAGTAGTGGGATGCATACAGATAATGGCTCCTTATTAAAGGCATGATTTACCATTTGCAGATGAACAACCCGGTATTGATGCTTTAAAATAGTTCTGAAATGTGAGTTAAGGATAGAAACAACCAATACAAAAATTTGAACCAGTATAATCGATGTTAAGTATTGTTTTTTTTAATACAATAATGCAATACATTCAGTGTATGGAGTGTGAAAAATGGTATCATTACAAATGTGTCCAAATACCATCATCTATAAAAAGTGGGCACAAAATAACTTTCGTGTGTGGAATAGGCACATGCCACAATGGCCGTAGAGTTTTCGATGTACCCACTACCTTACAAATGATAGCAAAGAAGAAATTGATAGCCGTAAAATAAGATCAAGAAGAGTTTCAAACAATTCAAGTATTAAGGACGTCACGGACAAACAAAATACAGTAAAGAAAGGGGAAAGCCAACCCAACAGAACTATGCGCATAAACCGTAAAAGAAAACAATTCGGAAAACCTGTCTTAAAACATGCAGTCGGCCAAAAAAGATCCATGACTAGGACAAAAGTCAAAGGAAATGAATTTGTTAAGAATAGAAAGGATTGTAATAAGAGAAGTCAAACAATTGGAAATATATCATGTAGGAGGAAGTTATTGAAAAACAATACTGTTAGGGATAGAAACAATCAATACAAAAATTTGAACCAGTATAATCGATGTTAAGTACTGTTTTTTTTTTATACAAAATGTGAACAATAGTTATAATCTAAATGTTTTCAGACTAAACCGTCAACATCTTTGGTTTAATGATAAAGATAGTGATATTTCCTTTTATTTCTAGCTTTATTGCAAAAATTTTATATCGTTGGATATTTTGTGATACAACTGACCTACACATATGCATCAAAAGTGATATCTTGAACATTTTATTAATCACTGCTCCCAAAGGTATAAACATGACCTTTTACTGGATAGTTCGATCATTTTTGGAAAACACAACCATAAGATGATAACTTTGACATTCCTTGCGAGATCTAGTCTAATAACACTGTTTCAATTTTTCCACAGTCACTGGATATTGGTACCGGGCATGCCGGGACATGGCATAGTGCATATTTTGCCCCCCAAAGTCTTTTACTCCTATCAACGAACTGGTAACGAAAATGAAAAGTCGGCTCCAACTAAGGCTCAGAAGAGAAAGAGCTTAAGAACTAAGCTCAAAATCACACAGGAACATGGAATGAGTGACAAAGAATGGCAGGACTTCAATACATGGATTGATAAGAACACGGTGGGTAGATAGGAATAACAAGGAAATCCCATGATTTCAGCAAATGTAAACCTTGTGGCAGCTCTATCAAAATATACTAATTATTTTTTTTTTTCGCCCAGCACCTTTCGATGGATGGGAAAAAGCAAAAAAAAAAAAAGCACAAAAGGTATATGAATGTTAAACATCGTATCAATATCGAGACATCCGGTAGAGCGAGGAATTTAATTACCTGTACTTAGTATATAATACCAATATCATGTATCAGAGCTGAATCTTGCATATGGAAGGGATTGTTTATCCATGGTTTATCTTATCATGAAATTGATAATTTCAACCTACCATTTTAGATGGATGGTGATGGCGGTTTTTTTTTTTTTCTAATCAAAGTTGTGTGAAGTGTCCCGACGGATAGATAATCATGGTTTCACAATGATCTGAAGAACATATAAAATCACTTCTTTAAATCAGAAGAGATAGCCATGCATGTTGTTCGGATTATTTAATGTTTAAACAGGTTGTCACTGGAACTGACGAGAGAGGAATATCCCCCGGAAGGAAGTTCTGGCACATGAGAGTTCAAAAGGTATATGCTGCAATTAATGATATGAACGTTGCTCTCTATACTCCGAAGTTTAATATTCTTATTTGAGTTCCAAAACATACAATGCACCCCGGGTAAAACTGAATTGCCTATGGTCCATGCTGACAAAGTGTATACATGAAAACCCGCTAAATACTTTACACAAGTGTATGTGCAATATAATACGTACGTATGAGTTACAATGTGAAAATTTCAAACTATTTCAAAAGTATTGCACTCTGTGTTTGTGTGTGTTTTTAACTCTGAAGCAGAGACCGTGATCAGCCCATGTAACTGCACAAGCACGCACCCTTCTGGTAGTGATCGTGTGTGTGTGTATATGACACAGAAAAAAAAAACTAGCCACATGTATATCTTCAGCAAAACTTTATCCATTTATTGGTTTGTTTTATTTAAGTAGGGTAGCTCTATCTTTGGAGAACATAAATTGCAACAAGGTAACTCAGCCAATCGTCATTAATATTTTCAACGACATCTCAAATGAGTTCCAGAGAAATGAAAATGGCAATGTTTAAGACCCCGTTTACAGTGCGGGGCTGGGCCGAGCCGCGGCCGAGCCCAGCCTCAATTGCGAGGACGAGCCCCACAATTTTCTCCGTTTACACTGCCGGGCTCGGCCGCGCTTTTGATTCGAACCTTTCAATATTTTGTCGTATAGTGGCGCTCTGCTTATAAACAAACGCAATTTGGTATTGTCTGGTTTTCAGACCCTTTGCCAACTGAATTCCGTGGCGACGAAGTCGCCGTTCGGGCAAAGGCCTTTGCCGAAGGAAAAAGTCCTTTGCAGGACAAAACCACCTTAAACTATACTAGTTTTCGACGTTGAGGGGGTTAATATCCTGAATAGCGAAATAGTCAAGGCAGAGGGTTTGGAAGCCAGACTAAAATTGACCGCGCATTTGGCCCAGTTTGCGTTTACACTGATAAATGGCCGGGCTTAGCCGCGGCTCGGCCGCGGCCGAGACCCACCTCCAGAGCGTGGCCAAATGCGAGGCCAACTTTGGCCTCGCATTTGGCCTTTTGCGCGTTTACACTGAAGTGAAGGTGGGCTCGGCCGCGGCCGAGCCGCGGCCGAGCCTCGCACTGTAAACGGGGTCCTAGAAAACAGGAAACAACAGATAACAGATATAGCGATGAGGGAACTCAGTTATTAGTCATAATTTATATTCTTTATGACATATCAAAAGGGATTCAATATGACGTGTCTGTAAAAGAATTAAGAAAATCTGATCAGTTGGTGGGAAGAAAGATTGTGCTCCTAGCCTCCTATGTATGCAACTGAAACATTTCAGGTGGAACTGGTAGTAAGAATTTTAACGACGTGATATGAATATATGAGATAAAAGTGTTGCATACTCTCAGCCATTGTATTATTGTATATCTTGGAATCATTTCCCCAAACGATCTGCACTCCCTGTTTTATGTTTTGAATACACGTATAGAAAACAGAAGTGGAAGTACCCCGTAAATGGTACGCGGAGACTGGACTCAAAGTTGAAGTGCCGACAGCCATGACAGCTCAGGTAAGACCAAAATAACATGGAACAATGCTCCTTTTCTTCTGTTCTGTCCTCTCTGTTGTTGTTTTTTTTTATGTTACTATATTGTGTTCCTTGTTCGATGTCGCGTCCTTTGTCTTATTTATGTATTCATCTGTTGTTGTTTGGTTGTTGGTGATTTTTTTTTTTCGTTCTCCTTTTTACGGGTGTGGGTAATGCAAGCGCATGTATAAGTATCCATGCATTATTGTGAGTTTTTTTTTTCAACATTCTTCTGTTGGGTACACACAGGTCATCAAACAATGCTTGCAACTTGAACATTGTTAAATTTGCTTGAAATTGTATTTTCTGCACTTTATAATAATTAGGTTTTGAATAACGATGATTATTCAATATGTTTTTAGTGATCTATGCATTACAAGCATAGCTTTTTAGAGGACGCTCTTTTTCTATGTATACTTTATTGTTATCGATCAGAGTATGCCTGAGTGTTCTTGGCTATACTACTTATATCATATAATACGCGATTTACTTTTTGTTTTGTATTTCTTTTTTCCTTGATTGAATAAAGTAATCAAACTAGTGATGTTATTGTTTTATATTATACTTTTGTTTCACTCCTTGCTGGAGGGAAAACATAAACTGAACTGAAATGAAGTGAGCGAGTATACTCTCGGGAGGTAAGAACTGAGATCTTACATGCATGTAATAGTATGTATTTTAAAGGCATGATATGGCTTTATGATAACACGAATGTTTTAGATATATTTTAAGCCATTGCATGCAATTAAACACATTCCCGAAACTACTCTTTTTTATGATTTGAATTCACCCAGAAAACAGAAGCAAAGACAACGAGCTGTCCAGATGAAGCCAAGGGCGGAGACAGCAACGACGTACAGGCAACCCAAAGGGAACGTTTCCCCGACAAGACTAACGCAGAAAACGGTAACCCAAATGAAGAAATATATGCAGATAGTTGTTCATTGTTGGGTGGCGGAAAAATAAACAAGAGAAAAATAGAATATGAGGAACTTGTAAAAAGTATGGAAAGAGCATTACAGGGGAAACAAATTGGTTATATTGATACTCTTGCCTTTTGGGAGCACGTCGCACGCCTAGAGCACTGCCCAGTTAGAAAGCTCAAATTGACTGCAAAAGCACTGCAGAGAACATGGGCCACAGATCGGGGCTCCATAAGATCTTTATTTTCTGAGCACATGAGAAAGAAAAACTCAAACACAAGCACAAGAATGCCTTTGGAAACAAACGTTACAACATATTGTTTGTGTAAGACACCCTATAACGACTCTTTACAATACATTCAGTGTATGGAGTGTGAAAAATGGTATCATTACAAATGTGTCCAAATACCATCATCTATAAAAAGTGGACATAGAATAACTTTCGTGTGTGGAATAGGCACATGCCACAATGGCCGTAGAGTTTTCGATGTACCCACTACCACAAATGATAGCAAAGAAGAAATTGATAGCCATAAAATAAAATCAAAAGTTTCAAACAATTCAAGTATTAAGGACGTCACGGACAAACAAAATACAGTAAAGAAAGGGGAAAGCCAACCCAACAGAACTATGCGCGAAAACCGTAAAATAAAACAATTCGGAAAACCTGTCTTAAAACATGCAGTCAGCAAAAAAAGATCCATGACTACGACAAAAGTCAAAGGAAATGAATTTGTTAAGAATAGAAAGGATTGTAATAAGAGCAGTCAAGCAATTGGAAATATATCATGTAGGAGGAAGTTATTGAAAAACAATACTGTTATAACAGAAGAAAAAGACGAAGAAAGGGAACACATTGATGATGACACTTGCGAAGACCAGAATGACAACATAGCAACAAATAGTAATGATATGACTGGCAAAACCACAGATCAGGTTTCTTTAAATAATCAAAACAAATACTCCCACGACAATTATTTCAGTAGCGAAACTATCGATTCTCTTGTAGGAAGCACAGCTGCCCAATATGTTACCGACAACTTTTTTGAAATAGTTACCCCAGAAAACTTTACATTTAATTTTGATAAAACAAACTGGGAAAAATGGGTTCCATCTGTGAGAAAGAGGCGCTTCACTTGTCCAGATTGGAGGGAATATATATCAGGGATCATCAGTGATGTAAATGAAGTGTGTGTAATCAAATTCAAGGATCATGATGTGTCACAATATGGCAACAGATTTAGGTGTAAAGGACATTGTACTTTTAAGGATTGCTCTTTTTCATTTAATATCAATATGGACGAATCCCAACTGTGCAATGTAGTGCTAGAAGGGCGTATCAGGCATAATATAAGAGAAAGAAGAGCAAGAAAAATTTCAGGTCATACCAGGTCCCAATACATGACCACCTTTGCACACGGTAGAAAGCCATATAACCAGTATCACGAACTCTTACGGAGAAAAAATGACAAGGCATTTGTAGCGGGAAACAGAACAGGGGTTGGCTGCACCAAGAGCGTGTTGCAGAAAATTTCGAGTGAATCCAAACTTAATCTTCGCACTTGTACTGATGAATTACAAAGTTTGTTACAGATGTCGAATGTCAACTCAAAGACTCATTTCATAAGGCAGGTGTCTGGGTATCCCTTTTTCACAATCGCTTTCACTGAGGCAGGTATTAGAGTCTTCCATGACCTGAGCCCCAAACAGACTATGCACATTGACGCCACGGGGTCAATTATGACATCCTCTATTACTAAAAAAAGATTATTGTATTATGAATTGACAATATCCAACCCAATAAAGAGACAGACACCATTACCTATTGCTTTCATGGTGTCCAGCGATCATAGTTTACCTACTGTACTAAACTTCTTTCATCAAATACGATACCTAGAAGGCAAATGTTTTGGGTCTAGAAACCTATGCATTCCCAGGCAAATCAACTCTGACCGGGCATGGGTGTTTGTATTAGCCAGTATCAGAGTGTTTAATGGGGAAGAATACATCCAATATCTCAACAGATGTTTCCGTATCATTGTTGGAAAGGCAGAACCAGGAGATCTGAAGAAGACAGTACATCACACGTGTACTGCACATATCATGAAGGATATGAAGAAGATATGCAAAGATAATTTCAAAGGCCACCATACGACAGGAATGTACATGTTTAGTGTTTTGCTTAATTCATGGACGTGGAAGGAATTCCTGACTGTTCTGAAGGATGTAATAATACTCACTATGTCTCGATATGAAACAGAACTTGTAATAAGGGCATCACAGGATCTAGAAGATAGAATAAACAACATGGGTGACGATACTGATGGTTTGATTCAAAGTTCTATCCAGTCCAATGATTGTGACGAGGACAGTAGAGAAAGTGATGTAATGATGTTTAGCGAGGAGGAAAGTCTTAGCAAAGTCAATTCTCTGTTTATGAAATTCTTTGACTCATTTATTACAAAGGTTATCCAAGAAATAGAAGCCAGTCAATCGCAGACTCAAGAGATCAATAAACTCTATGCTCCTTCGTTCTGGACGAAAATAAAAACTCTATATCTCCCATCAACGCCCTTATGGTCTCTGTTGATGTTAGGAGATTTGTCTCGTCACCAGAATCCTGATCGGCAACATACAAAGGAAATTGCAGTGGATAAAACAAATGGATTATCCGAGCATCGAATGTCGATCATGAAAAATATACAGCTTCACAAGAAAAAAAAGATGAGGACAGACGAACTAATTGCCAAATTATCTGAGGATGTCCGTGGAATGGAACGAAGCTTTGTTGATATTTACTACAGAGGCGTTACCACACCTGCGGAGCCAATAAAGGAAACTTGGGCTAAGAAAAGCAAGACAGGGCACTTAAAGGCAACTTACCAGCACTCACCAAAATCCCACTTTTCGCTCAAAAATTCCTCAAGGGATAAAACTGTCCAAAACCAAACAACACTAGGAAGAGTTCTACCAATGGAAAACTTCAGCAACAACTGCTGGTTTAATTCTGTTAACCAGTTAATTGTAACGACACAGCAAGTGAAGGCAATATTTAGCAAAAATAATTGCCAAAGCGGGTATGATATCTTGTGGGACAACGCGTATGATCGTCGATTTGCAGAGACTTTGCACCTCTTATTCACAAATATTCACACAAAAGAAAAACTGACGAAGCTTGAACGCAGGCAAATAAGACCCTCTCTTCGAGCAGCTCAAAAAGCACTTAACCTTAACCGTTCTGAGCAGGCAGATGCCACTGAATACATCGTAAAACTCTCACAGACATATCTACAGTCCTATCGTATAGATACAACGGTTCAGATAAAAAAGAAACAAGAGTGTGTGGTTTGCGCAAAAAATGTCTTAAGCAATTATACTCTACATTCTTTGCCTGTAACTTTGCCAAGATCGACAAAGTCGTCTGAGAAAGTAACCTTACAACGACTTCTTTCAGATGTGACATCCAAAAAACCTGAAACCAGCATTTGTGGAAATAAGATACACACAAGCGTAGAGTCGGTAGATTTAACATCTCTCCCTAGCCTTCTCATAATTACTATTTTGAGATGTGTAAATCAAACGGTTACAGGGCAAATGATCAAGCTAAAGAATAGAGTCGATGTGCCCCAAATTGTAACAATAAACGACACATCCTTCAGGCTACATGGAATTGTGTATCACCACGGGGAGGTAGCTGAAAGCGGCCACTACACGTGCACTGTTTTTAGACCTAATGGCACATTTGTAAGTGCAGACGACATGTCTATCACCGACAGTCAATATCATGATGAAAACCGAGATTCAGGGGATGCATACATTGTAGCTTACATTCAAGTTGAATCTGCTCCCTCTCTATCGGGTCAACAGTTCTTGTGTTTGATGAATTTGGTAAACAGCACAAAAGGTGGACGACTGGTACATGAACAAAGTGTAACACAAGGGACAGCAAGACAATGGTTATTACCACTTGATTTGTTTAACTCCTTGCACGATGAATTTGTGAAAATGAAATATGACTTACCTAAAACAATTGAAAATATATTGTCAATGGCATATCAACTTTTCACAATCGTAATGGCTAGATTTTCAATGTGTATAAACTGCAGCTGTCCTGCCGTCTGGGAAAGCAAAAATGTGAGAATCCTACGTAGTAACGGTTTCAATTCACAGAGTATTGCAGACGGATTATCTGACATGTTTTCATCATCAGACTCAACTTTGCCAAGTAAACTACTCAGATGCACGGCATGCATGAGCGAAAGGGTATTATCTGGATCTCCGTATGCAATTAAATTGCCAGAAACTATCGTCATTTGTAGCACTAGGTGTTGGTCTATATGTACACTAGAAAGATTACTTAACATCGACCAGAGCATGATTATGGGAATAAACAAAGTAGTAGGATATGAACTGACTGCGTTGATTTCATCTGGTGCCTCATCTATGACTTTCTACATTCGCTCTGGTGAAACGTGGCGCAAACATACTGTGGATGAGAGAAATGTTGCGGTAGAATATCACAGTATTGCCGAAGAATGTGTAGACCAATCACAGATAATCGCCTTTTACGATCGATTGAATATGTCCAACCCATCTACTGATGTTTATCTATTTCGTACAGCAATTGACAGCAAGGTGCCATTCACTTGGCCTCGATCGCTAATTTCAAATTTGCCTCCATTAGATCCAGCGCAGCTGGAAGCCGTAGACAAGTACGAAGGATTGATAGAGGTAGGATGTGAAAAGATGGACCCATCGTCTATGCACAGATTACTGAACAACGAATGGTTTAATGATGAAATCATTAACACATACATGTCCCTATTGTGCAGCAACAGCATCGGGAGTACTTATCTAAGTTCTTTCGAAGTAGCTCCTCACTGGCGACCCACCGAAGACATAGTTGTGAAAGCAATACGGAACGCGAGGATACGCGAACGTATATTCGGTAAAACTAAGATCTTCATCCCCTGTTATGATCATGATAGGCGTCACTGGCTTCTTGTAGTTGCTTACCCTACAAGTCAAGACATCCTCGTATTCGACTCATTAGGTCAATCAATACTGCAGCTTGCAAGTATTATTGATCGAGTCACAAAGACTCTATCCATCTACATGTCAACAGTAGACCCCGCTATGTCCTACGAAGACCACTTCTGGACGGTATTTTCACCGTCAATACGCGAGGGATTTCCGTTACAGAATGACAGCGTAAATTGTGGCGCATATGTATGCATTTATGCCAAGTGTCTATTTTTGGAAAGCGACGTACGTTTCCAAAATAACGTAACATTTTTGAATGATTTTAAACGATCAATGGCTTACGAACTCATAACGAAATCAGTGATTGGTATGCCAAACTCCAGCGCCGAAGCAGACAAGAGTCCACCGCGTGGTGCACATGTTTCATCTTGGGTCAACTGCGACCCTGTTAGTCGTGACCCTCCAACCCACTCAGAATCTGACCATACTTATTGTAAAATTCACTCAGGTGAATTAGCTGGCATAGACGAAAATGATTTGGATGAGAATACGTCTAGCACTTGTGCGGAGACAACGATTGAATCAAGTAGAAGAACATTACCGGAATTACCCATGGAAATATGGAGTAAAATTATAGGATATGTATTACAACAAGACTATACGCAACTTCATGAGGTGAACAGAGTAAATGATATGTTTCAGAAATGTGCATGGTATAGCTTGATCAAGGTTCACATAAATGAGTTCATAGCCGACACTTTGTTGGATAGAGGTTATGTTAGTGTTCACAAACTAATAACCACTCCAGCTATAGGGGGTATATGTAGCGAAATTGTCCCACATATCCATTGCAATCCACGATGGAGAGATGCATGGTTGCATTTCACTCAAATCCAAGAAAATACAAGAAGGGATTGGTACGCGGTGACTGATGTACTGTGGATGAACAACAAATAACTTTACACAACGTATCTATTACTTGAGAACTAATAGGGTGAATAGGTATAGTCATAATGGCAGGATAAACATTGATCGATATTCCGATGACTTTAGCCCATAAAGTCAAAGCTATTTTTATCCTTTCAGGTCCAAAGGGGAGGAGGGGCACATTGTGCCCCCTGTATAACTACTTAATTGTTTGACGTATACAACCCTTATACTTGGCACATGGGTAGAGCAATTCATGCTCTACATGACCCAACATTTGAACTTTTTCAATGAATTCATGCATAGGATATTATGATGCTGATATAATGGGTTTTTTTTTATAATTTCTTTATCATCTTATGCTTTAACTTACTTTCGACCAAACATCTGCATATTCTGCACAAAAGAAGAGCAAATTAAACTTTGCCGCGAATTACGGTTGAAATTTATTCAGGTCACAACATATTATATGGGGCGCTATTTGTTACAATATAAAGACAAATATGAGACCTAATATGTGATAAAATAGGGTTTATGATAGCTGGATACAGGTCTCACATTTCATTTTTCCATAAAATGTTGGAATTTTCAGTGCGTAAATTTCATCGATAATTTGATAAACGAATGATATTTCAGACAAAACTGAAGTGACGGATTCAAAATTACACAAAATTAAAGGATAGTCTTTAGAAAGACTGTATTTTGATTGATTTTTATTGGATCTATTGTTTGATGTCTTTGGCATATGAAAAATGAAGAAGTATCAAGAAGACCAATTCAGGGAATCTCACAACCATGATAATAATATGACGTTTTGGTCCTCCAGCAAATTACAGCCAGGAAACTCCCATTCGTTTCTACTTAAAATTAATGTAAAGTTAAATTGGAACAGAAAAACACGCAAAATCCGGCTGCATGACGTGGTTGTCAGTTTATGGCTGCAATGAAACCACCAATATCAGATATAGATGAGTTACATACCAAATGTTTGCAATAAAAACTTTGTTTGTTCTGTATCTCAGCCATCTCAAAAGCGATTTCATGAAATGAATGACGTACAGTTGTAAGTTCTGTACTATTTCATTAATGATTTATGATAATTCTGCCAAACAAAATCTGAAATTCCACCTATATATACCTAAACTATACCATCCTTGCAAACTCATCGATAACAAAAAAAAAATCCTATTTACATACGTGCTGGTTTCTTTCTCCAGAATTTGTGGTCAACCGTCGTTATTAATCGTGTATAATATACCAAGATTGATATATCAGTATCGAAATACGTCTGTCAAGTATCTTGTGATAGGGAATTTATCCGTAAGTGACCGGGCTATGTTGCATGAGGGCCTAATGCCCCCCCCCCCCCCCCCACAAGATCTTGGCATTTGATCATCTGTCATGAAGTTATGAATTTGTCCAATATTGCTTTGAATTCATAGATTACATTGTGACATTGTATATATATATATATATATATATATCTTAATTTTGAATTTCTTCTGTATTTATTTTCTTTTATTTCGGGAGTATTTCTTTGTTATCAGTATAATATCTTTCTTTGTTCTTATAACGTAAGTTTTATTTCTTCTCCCAGCTGACATCACCGAATTACAGGTAAGAGAAGTTTAAAAAAAGCATATGATTTTTTTTTTCTTTGAATTCTCGTACACTCTATACTTAAACAAAAGCAATTATTTTTTGTGAAATGCCGTGATGGGACGTACTTCTGTAACCTAATACCGGGGGCATACAAGTTTAGCTTCAAAAGTTACCGACAATTTAGAGAAAAGGTTATGAAAAGCTTAGTTGATGAAAATTGATTTTGAAATGACCGTGATATATCCAAAATCAAAGTAGAACAAGGCAATTCTAATACTGTAAAAGGTGGGTCCCACCTTTAATTAGGATCTCTTTGTTTTGGATATCTCAGCCATTTCAAAACAAAATTTCATCAAATAAACATTGTATTCCTTTTATATGATCTTTTTTTTTCATAAAAGGTTTTTCATTATCTAAAAAAAAAAAAACATCATTAAAAAGCGTTGGAAACCTGAAGCCCCGCCGCAACAGAAACTATAAACTACCTACCCTTTAAAAGCAGGGAGCGCAAACTGTCCAAATTGAGCATGTAATTATGATACCATTACTCCAAAATGCAGCGCACTGTTAACAGACCGTTCATTTCTTCTGCTGAGTCATCCTGTCCTGAAATTAGACGTCAATCACACCGTATTCATACAGTATTACAAATCATCAAACTCCTTCCAAAGGTATACGTATATCGATAATGACAAGCTTCATGATATAAGTACAAACTTCCGTAGATTTCCAAGTCTTCAACTCAAGTTGCTTTGCTCTGCTGTGCTTGTATAGCTATAGATAGCTTTCTTGCTGGGTTGCTCTAGGCTGGTGACGATGCCCTGCGTGGAGTATCGGGTTTTCCTTGCCGGAAACCCAAATGCCCTCTTAATCAAACAACTTATAAAGAGAGAGAGAGAGAGAGAGAGAGAGAGATTGAGAGAGGGAATTATATAACTAGAAAATGACAATAAACAATTAACTTCCAAAGAGATGTTCAATCTAATCAAACGTTGCTGATAAACTCGGATCCTCTTTGTGAGCGATTATCTTTTGAGGAGGCCCTGCCCCATCTCCTTATTGTTGGGCGTTTTCTACCCGTGCAATCTTTCTTAACTATTTTATTTGCATCGGTCAAGCCTCGGTTTAACGTCTTAATAGCTGTCTATATACGGAAGAATTCTCCTAAATGGCTCTGTCTTGACCAACACTTGCAGTGACCAAGCTGTAGCTCGTGCTGTGACATAAAAGCTCACATTGCAAATAATGTGAGGCATACTCAGGGAGGGATAGTATTACTTGTATTTTGACATCACGAGGAGTTTCTCATTTTCGTCTTGAATTTCCATTCTTTCATTCAATTAAAACAAAAATCCAAATTGGTCATGTTGATGCAATCTCGTGTATGTAAAGTCGTACTACTTGTTTAACAATTAAGCAACATCAGTTTCGTACAATAAAAAAAAAATGAGCCAAATTATTGTTATGTATGTATATCCTACTTGTTTGATAGTACGTTTGAAGACAGACATTCATGTCTTCTTTTTCATCTTCTTAATCTTTTATGATACGTGTATTTTCTTTTTTTTTCTTTGTTTTGGTGTAAGGCGCCTTGACCATTATTTTAAACATAATTGAAAATGGCGCTACATAAATTGTATGTATGTAAAGTAATAATGCCATTATACCATGCATGTCAGCTGGCTCGGGGCTACCTGCATCTTGAGAGTGGCTTAAGTGTTGTATGCTATCACTGCTATCCCTATAATATACAGGCAAATAAATTTGTTTCTAGAAATGAAACTTGAATTTTTTAACATAAGTAATGTATGCATATATACTGTGCCATGTTTAGTTTGTGTTATCTCAAAAGAAAGAAAATGGCGGATATGAAATAGACAGAAAGGGATTTCGTATATTCCGACAAAAAAAAAAAGAAGAAGAAGATACAGTCAACACCATTAACTTAAGTGACTTCTTTATATTGCGTTCAATTCAGGTTTGTGCTATGATTAAATAGCGGATTGAACACTTTGGCCAAAGTTTTACGGCATTATAATATTTGATACGAAACAAATGATGTTGATGATGAGGTATGTTATAAAGTGGCGCGACAGTACATACCAGAATTAACGTGCAATTTTGACTCGTTCTTATGTGACATTGCTGCTTTTGTATGACATGGGATGGAATACATCGATACCAAAGAGACAGGTGTTCTCTATATGCGTTTGTGTAATGTGATATCTGTACAGTTATTTGGGATTCCTGATAATGATTGCAGATAAGTGTGTCTTTCATTTGCTTTCTCTTCTGTATAGCTTACTTTCTATTAGGATTGCAAGTGGGTGATGCGTTAAAATTAAAAACCGAAGTAGCATTGTGCATAATTTCCATAAAGACAAGGTGAATAATACTTGACAAGGTGCCACTGACGTAGTATGTGCAATGCGGTTCTGTTTTTAAAAACGAAAACATACAGAACGAAGATGGATGTTAGATGATATAAAATAAAACAAGGTTAATTTTCTGATGATTATCCAACTGGAATGCGTGTTTGAAAGAAACGTGATCAAGGTACATGGATACGAAAATCCCACGAAAGGTGTGTGTATCCAGGTTTGTTCCAATTTGATACTCAACGTCCTCAAAATGAAAATAAAAAGATATCTTTAAATGAATAAAGAAAATGAAGGTTCGTTTATGTCGCGACACAAGCAGAAAAGAGTCGAGAGGTTAGAGTGCTAATTACTGCAAGGTAATCATAACATTCCCCCCCCCCCAAAAAAAAGACTGATGTTATGTAACCAGTATAATCCAATGCACTTTTCGTGCAATTATTGTGTTTACTAAGATAGTTGCAAAGGCTTTGGATTACAACATAAATCAGGCGTATTCCTGGACCTCACTCAACACTAATACAACATACTTCTTCACATTTTGTATCGTACAGTATACGTATGTGAGGAAGGTCTTGGAGTGGTTATGGAGCTACGTGTAAGAACCGCACAAAAATAATATTTTTCGATTACGGTTGCTCTTTGTTTTTATATCATTGACAATGTATGCAAGAGTGGCTTATGCTCTTTTATACTTTTGATGTATATATATATATATATTATATATTATATATACATATATATATATATATATATATATGTGTGTGTGTGTGTGTGTGTGTGTGTGTGTGTGTATATATATATATATATATATATATATACAAACACACACACATACATATACACATATCTATATTTATATTTATTTAGGAGGAACAGTAACGGTGAGAGGAATAATGATGACAAAGTTACGCCCCGTTTTCTCATTCCTCACATATATGTATATACAGGTTTTCCCATCCATTTTCGCACTTTTGTCATTCAATTTCAAAGATTTATTGTTCAATTTCGTCCCGAGAAGCACGTGGAACGCAAATCCTAACTTCAATTTCGTCAATTGTCATTGTGATTCGTTTTTCGTCAAACATTTTCGAAGACATAGCATTTAAAATCGTCAATCGTCATTCAAATTCATCCCTCCCGCTGACGGATAGCAGAATGTGAAGATTAAATTCGTTTTTGTTCACACAATTTCATGAATTTTTCATTCAAATTAGCCAGATGTTGTCGATTCTATATTTTGAGGGTGAACCAACTTTAAGCCGACATATTTTTACTTTCTCTCGTAATGCATGAAGCAAACTTTAGATTTTGTACCCTGGAAAGCAGCAAACATGATTATGTTATCCATTCTTTGACATTAATCAGGCTACAATATTCTACACTTAAAATTTTGTCTTTAATCATGTTTGCCTAGAAATCGTTTGTCAGTGTTTTTGTATGCGAGACGGTACGTCTGTTTGTATCAGTGTGTACTCGGATTGCTTGTGTGTGTGTGTCTGTATATCTGTGGTTCTGTGTGTGTGGGGGGCACTTGTGTGCATGTTAACTCCTGAATGTAAAATGTGAATGGCTACAGGAAAAAAAATACATGAATGACTGGGAAATCACAACGGATAGAGATATGAGACGAATATGAATGAAAATTTAACGAAAATGATTGACAAAAGACGAAATCGATCCTGCTGTTTTAAGTGCTGCGAGTGAGACTGACGAATTTGAACTACAGTAAAATGACGAAAATGCATGCCAAATAATTAAATTGAATGGACTTTATTTGAAAATGAACGACGGAAGACGAATTTGAAAGTAAGATTGGCCTTTTCCCGACATCCCGCGACGAAATTGAAGTAAAAATTTGTGAAATTGAATGAAAAAAGTTTGAAAATGAATGGGAAAACCTATATTATATATGTGATATATATGAATATACAGTATGTCCCCAAAAAATTACAATCAAATTTTCGCATTCATAACAACCAATATGATTGGATTGTCTAAATGCTACTTCAGGGTCTTGAAATATAACATCTTAGCTCTATTTCGCAGAAAACCCCATTCAGTTTGATTAAGAGGTCACAGAGAAATGTGAAAAGTTGTTTAGCATGTCATGAGTCTGATTGTTTAGCACAATTCGAATGGGTTTTTTTTTCTGTACAGTGTGTTATAATTTTATATCCTGAATTTGTATTTCGATTGATTCCCTATTTTTAAAGATATCTTTGCAGAGGGTCGCGTTGTGTCTTTTTCATATATATATATATATATATATATATATATATACATATATATATATATAGAGAGAGAGAGAGAGAGAGAGAGAGAGAGAGTGTGTGTGTGTGTGTGTGTGTGTGTGTGTTAGTGTTAAGGAATTCGTAGTCCTCTTGTTGGAATGATAATATAAAAATGTTGAACAAAACTCAAGAAATGTATCATGGTGTCAATACCAAAAGTGAACTCGAAGAAACACAAATTTTCGGGCTCCGTATCCTTTGTCAGATATCATTAAAAACAAATAGATAAAACAACATAAATTTTGGGCGTACTTTCAATAAACTGTTGGTATTTACAGCATATATGATACTTGTCTTTAGTTCTGTTCTTTCATGATGTGTGTATATATGTATATAATACACACATAATGAGTATATAAGACACTGCCGTGGAAATTGTGCACATTAAAAGGCGAAAGTGTATGCCATGTACTATGCCAACAAGGTCTCTTCAATCCTTTCTTCTTCTTCTTCTTCTTCTTCTTCTTTTTTAAACGTGGGAAATTAAAAAGATGTCATTTATTTACAGCACAAGTGTACTAATGTGGTGGTGAATGGTGCACATTCAAAAGAAAAAAAAAGAAAAAAAAAAGGTGTTTGACGGGCCTAGGAAGATTTCCCCCGGCCCTAGCCCCATTATGAAACAAACATTGTTCTAAAGCAATATAATACAGTCAGTCGTTCTGGTCGTAGAGCAGAAACCTTCTTTTTTTCTTCTTCTTCTTCTTCCAGGAAAAATGGTGACAACGACGGTATGCAAATGAGACACATTCAAAGACAACAATGCCCTCTCCCAACTCCATGAAACATCCACATTCTTCCAATGCCAATGTACTTATATGTGACTATTTTTATACATACACTGTAGTTCAAAAATGCATTCAAAAAGTCGTCTCTCCGTATAGCAACAACACTTTAAGTTTGGAATGCCCCCCCCCCCCCACACACACACACACCACGCACACACACACGCACGCACACACACACGCACAGACACACACACACACACAAAGATGCAGTATCATCACAGTACTGATATTCCATAATAATGCAATTATTGCAATTATTATCCTACAAGCGTTCCATAACCAGCCCTTCTGCTGATCTTAGCGCTCATAATTTCTGTCCTTATTGCCTGAATTTAGCTGACTATGTTTTGCTACCTCCATAGACAATGCACGTGCCATAATCCCTATATTTATTATTTGCGTCCCAAATTGGCAACAAAATTCTGGCCGACCGTGGCAATTTACGGGGCATCTCTACAACACGCGTTCCGGCCAACTTCAACCCACGTGCAACGTGTTACACCCGACGTGTGTACCTGTACCGTACCGCTGACTCGGTCACGGCCAATAAACTCTTGAACATCACATACCAAGATCGTCTGATGTTTCTCCTTATTTACTGGCGTGGTGACAGCGCTGATTCGAATCCATGAATTCATCAATAGACGCTACCAGGATCCTAGATTAAGGTGAATCAAGCCCAATCAATCGGGGTCAGACGCTCACCAAATAATTTGGTGTGACAATCGAGGTTAAAGACACTAGAGTTCGAGTTTATTGAGTTGCCGCAGCTCTACGCACTGCAATGCCCGCAGCATCGTCGACGCAGCGATGCGCGGCTGTGGCCGAGCCCACTCGTAGCGGCACGGCATCCGAGCGCGAGCGGCGTTGCGCTGCTGCCTCCGCGAAGCCGGAGGTGGAGAAAGCCCAACCCTGGCGCCCGGTTGGCAATGCCGCTTCGGACTTTGAAGCGACACGCCAGCCTGACGATAAGGTCCCTCATTTCCCTGTTACCCTTCGGGGAGGTTATGAAGAGATTTTACAGGTTGAATTGCACTCTGGTTCTCCCATTAATTTGGTGAGTGAATCGACTGCTGAAGCGTGTGGTTTGGATATCGTCGTTGACGATTTTGGCTATGACGACTACATTGATTGTGATGAATCGTTTACCCTCCCATCATGCATTGTAGGTCTCACTTCTTTCCGACTGGTTCACAGTGCTAGTGGTTATGAGATGTGGTTTGACGGCTTTGTGGTTGAGGATGGGTATATGAATGCTGCAGTCGCAGCAGGTGCTCCATTCATGGAACACAACGATTTGTCTATTAGGCCCTTCAAACACAAGATCATGTTTGGTGACGAGGTTGTGTTCACTTACACTGATTCGACGGTAACCGCAGGTTGTGTTGATATGCCTGTGCACACAGTGATGAGTGATGCTGTCCGTGTAGTAAGGATGGAGACAGAGTGTGAGTGTGTATGTGAGCCTACACCTGAACATACAGTTCATGGGCAGTATGATGTCCCTGTGCAGATGACTAAGACTGCAACAAGTACTAGTGCATGTGGGTATGAGCGTTCACATGAGTCTGCATCAATCGAGTCTGAACATGACAATACTCAGATAAGTACTATGTCTGCCCAGAAGTGCAAAGAGAGTGAGACACATGAGCAATGTGTTGGGGATCAGCCAGATGGTAGTCGTGAGTGGTTTCTCGAGAGTATGGAGAAAGAAAGTGACACTGGTGGTCAGTCTGAAGTATGTCAATCTGTTACATGTGAATGCTTTCCTGAGAATGAGAGGGAAGATGAATGTGGCATTAGTACCCAGTCTGAAGGTGACAATCCTGGCGTTGACCTTGTTCCTAAGGGTGATGGGTTGGACGATTTTCCAGTTACACATAGGAGTGAGTCCTCTAGTATTCTGACCATTCCATGTAGTGGATCTGAGGTTGACCATCCCACTGCTACTCCTGTCACTGAGCCCAGCTCTGCTTTTCCCTGTACGGAGGTCAGTAGTGTTACCATGGTTACTGAGCGTAGCTCTGAGTGTGACTCTCATGGGACTGGTGCTGCTCCCTCTTCTAGTGAACATAGTATCCGCTCCTTAGTTTCCATGGATAGTTCTGGGTCCTCCCTAAATGAATGTACACACACTAAATCCCCAGTTGTTGATATCATGTGTGTTACTTCCATCACTGAGCCTAGCTCTGATCCCCCTGTACATGTATGTACTTCTGAGTGTGATCCTGATATGATTGTGTTCATCACTGAGCCTCGCTCTGGGATTCCCATAGGACATACACTGATGGGACTCCACCCATCTCCTGAGAGTGTTGGTCTTCCCAGTGCTGGCGAGACATTTCCCTCCTTGTATCCCGAGTACACCACCCCTCCTAATGATCATCAGAAGTGGCCCATCATCAGCCCTGATGGAGAGACGCCAGGTGTTCCCCACAACAGTGATTGTGTGGCTATTTCGCCTCCCGTACATCACAATGCCTATCGTGACATGGCAGCATTTAGCTACCAGTGTCGGTCTTCCCTTGACCGGAGTGACCAGCTGTCAGCCCTGGTTGTTGCTGGAGAGCCTCGTGATCCTGTCCATCAGCTGGATTGCCGTACTCTGTCACCAGACGTGTGCCCATCAACCAGTCAGACTGCGGTTTCTGTCCTCGCTGCTGACCAGTCACGAACCCCCAATGCCGATGATGACACCCTGGGCCTCCACCTGTCCTTGGATAGTGCTGACCCTGCCTGCTTTGACGCTAGCCCAACCTGGAGTTCATTCCCCTGGACATTTGGCCACCGCCTGCCTTCAATCCCTGTTGAAGAAGGTCCTTCTTGTCGCCCCCTTGATGGTGCTCTGCATCTTGCCAGCTGGATGATGACCACCAAGCGCCATCCTGTTCACCAACCTCCTACCAGTGACATCACCGACTGGTTAACCGTGGACGTCAACTGCTCCCCTGTACCTTGGATCGCGCATCCCCCAGCACCCCCAGCCTGTACTGGCCTCGCAGTGCCGTACCACCCTCCCTTGTCCCCAGTAACTCCAGGTTGAAGGACTTAAGTAGGGTATTTTACCCCCGTGTCATCTTCTACTGTGTATTACTCTATAAGTTGTTTTGTTTCTTATTTTCCCTTAAACCATGGTTAGTATAATTACAGACATAATTCTGATAGGTTTATGTAGGGAGACTATAACTTCATATCCTCCGCATTGCAGGATATTTTGTTTCTCAAATTGGCATTAAGGTTATGTTAATTGTGTTCATTATTGTCACAAGTGTGCCATTTCTTCTCAAAATTTATGATTTTTTCTTTTTTAACAGATGAAGGGAATATGTTAAGTTATATGTTTCAAGTGTTTTATCATTCTTATTGCGGCTCAGTGTCAATACACATGTAGTAAGTTGTAGTAAGTTATGAACATAAAACTTTGTTACCGGTATAGTTTTTTATTTGCCAGCTCCTTGCAGCATATCTTACAGTCTGCATGTTTTATACATGTATTGAAGAGTCCAATACTTCCCATTATTTCCATACTTACCTCAGTATCAAGTCCACAGGGAGTTTTTTTTTTCAGATGTGACATACAGCTGTACGCGTATTTTGCTTTCCGGAAGGGACCGCACATTCTCCTCTTTCTACTGTGTGTTGAAGTCTTTTAAAGTGTATGTGCTGGTTTTCAATACGTACTAGGTTTATTACCTATTGGTACTCACTGCTGGTTAATTCACATTGTGATGTCGGTTTTGTTTTATTTCTGGAGTAAAATGCCTAAAAAGTTGTATACCAGCTTATCCTATGCTGGCGTCTGTACATATTGAATTTTCATACATCTCGCACATTTTTATATACAGTGTCAGTTGTAAGTTGTATCATCTCTAGGCATTGTTGCCATATTGCATGCCGGATCATTGTTTTTTCTACCAGTCATTCATTTTCATGATATGATATACATACACGTATTTGATATACATGTATTCCTATTTCGCTTACGACCACAGATTTTCTGTGGGGCAGATACATGTACCCATTCTCCGGACCTGTCCTGCTGTCCACCTTTTGTAGTATCCTATGCGGATATCTGTAACATGAATGAATGTGTTTCATGAATGTGAATACAGTACATGTCATTTTTGGTATATCATAACAGTTTCCTTTGTACTTCAGGACAATTTTTATATCTAGATAGATTTCACACTTTACAGCCAGTATTGGTAGATATTGGATAGTGTTTTCCCTTTTTTTTTTGTGGGCATCTGTACTAAATATGGTTATATTTATTGCTCATTGTAGTCTTGGGCAACTGCAGGTGTTTTTTTTTCACACTTCTCCCATCTACACACATACATGTATATGTGTGTGGCCCTTTGTCAGTATTTTACACCCAGTATAAGTAATCGTTAAGATGATATTATTAATTTTTGGCTGTTATATTAATATTTGTACACATTATTCTTCCTTTTGCAAGGCTGATTCATTGGATGTGTTTGGCTTCAGGAGTAAAGAGGAAGTGAGGTATGATGTAAGTGTTTTTGAGTATTTTTGATAGGGGTGCGTATTGAGGTACACTATAACTATGTATGTAGGTACAGTTTGTACAATTGTAGTTGTATGTACTCTCATTGGTTGCTGTGTACAGTCCCGTACATAACATTTTGTGATTGATTTTACTCTGTCAAAGTTTGGAGTTTAGTGTAACTTATTTATGAGTTACTGTGTGTGCTCAGAAATTATAGATGTGTTAGGCAGTTTGATGGTGGTAAAGAGTGTTTTGATTAATGGAGGTGTTTTAATCAACATAGTTTCAGCATGATAATTGTGTTATGAGTGATGTTATGTTCCCTCACTGTGTAAGTAAGGTAGGCCTGATTATGTGTTTGTGATAGTGCAGTTATCGTTGCGTAATCAACCTAAATTGTTCTAATGTTATGTTAGAGATTGTTTAATTTGTTTTATATATGTATGTGATCAACATTTATTCTTAGAGTAGGTCGCTATAGATAACAGTCATGCAACAGCCTTTAGTTATTCAGCAAGAAGGAAGTTAATACCATGTAGTTGTTTTGTTTATACATTGCTACATTGTTCAGAGTTGGGCCCTATGTGATGTGAAGGATAGTGTGTATGATTGTCGTTTTGCTCATGCATATAGCCTGACACCATGTTGTTGATCAAGGCTATTTCAGAAACAGCAGTTTCGAGTAGATGCATACAGTATGTTGTTGATCAAGGTTATTTCAGAAAGAGCAGTTTTGAGTAGATTGTATGTACAGGGTAGTACCATCATTTTAATAATAAGAGGAATGAAGAAAGGGATCACGCCATTATGATTATAATTATAGTTAGGTTGTATCAAGTGGCGTTCCATACTCTGATCGGTTTCCACGTGTTGTGCATGCAACGTGTTACACCCGACGTGTGTACCTGTAGGCACCTACCGTACCGCTGACTCGGTCACGGCCAATAAACTCTTGAACATCACATACCAAGATCGTCTGATGTTTCTCCTTATTTACTGGCGCTGTAAACTCGCAATCTGGTATTTTTCTGCAAAAGGCAACTTTCAATAAAAGGTATAGTGGGTAAGCCAGTGTAGGAGAGAATAATGCAAAAGTGGCGAGTTGTATCAGAGTGAAATTATATAAAATTTGGTATAAGACTAAGAGCGTTAGTATGACGCTTTCTTCTATTTTCTTGGTTAAACATCATATTTTCATTAATATCTCGGAAGAGTTTAGATTGGGTAGAAATTTTTGTCCCCGCCGAACGAGTTCGAGCAGGGGACTATGAAACGGGCTCCGTACGTGTGTGTGTCCGTGTGTCCGTGTGTCCGTCCGTCCGTCCGTGTGTCCGTCCGTGTGTGCGTCCGTGTGTGATCAAAATCTACAATTTGCTACTTCTCTGTCATTTATGAGCCAATTTTGATTCTGTTTGCTCTATATGATAGCTCTACATGGGAGCTTTGAAACTTCTACACAGAATTTCAGTCGTGACCTTTGACCTTGACCTTTGACCTGTATTGTACATTTTGCTACAAAATGCTACTCCTTCGCCATTTCTAACCCGATTTCGATTCCGTTTGCTTTATGTGATGGCACTAGGTGAGGGCTTCAAAACTTCTACACAGAATTTTGACCTTTGACTTCTTTGACCTTTGACCTTGATTTTTGACCTGTATTGTACATTTTGCTACAAAATGCTACTCCTTCGCCATTTCTAACCCGATTTCGATTCCGTTTGCTTTATGTGATGGCACTAGGTGAGGGCTTCAAAACTTCTACACAGACGTGTGTGTGTCCGTGTGTCCGTGTGTCCGTGTGTCCGTCCGTCCGTCCGTCCGTGTGTCCGTCCGTGTGTGCGTCCGTGTGTGATCAAAATCTTCAATTTGCTACTTCTCTGTCATTTATGAGCCAATTTTGATTCTGTTTGCTTTATATGATAGCACTACATGGGAGCTTTGAAACTTCTACACAGAATTTCAGTCGTGACCTTTGACCTTGACCTTTGAACTGTATTGTACATTTTGCTACAAAATGCTACTCCTTCGCCATTTCTAACCAGATTTCGATTCCGTTTGCTTTATGTGATGGCACTAGGTGAGGGCTTCAAAACTTCTACACAGAATTTTGACCTTTGACTTCTTTGACCTTTGACCTTGATTTTTTGACCTGTATTGTACACTTTGCTACAAAATGCTACTCCTTCGCCATTTCTAACCCGATTTCGATTCCGTTTGCTTTATGTGATGGCACTAGGTGAGGGCTTCAAAACTTCTACACAGAATTTTGACCTTTGACTTCTTTGACCTTTGACCTCGATTTTTTGGCCTATATTGTACATTTTGCTACAAAATGCTACTCCGCCATTTCTAACCCGATTTCGATTCCGTTTGCTTTATGTCATGGCACTAGGTGAGGGCTTCAAAACTTCTACGCACAATTTTGACCTTTGACTTCTTTGACCTTTGACCTTGATTTTTTGACCTGTATTGTACACTTTGCTACAAAATGCTACTCCTTCGCCATCGATTTCGATTCCATTTACTTTATGTGATGGCACTAGGTGAGGGCTTCAAAACTTCTACACAGAATTTTCACCTTTGACCCCTTTGACCTTTTATCTTCATTTTTGACCTATATTATTGATTTGCTACTGAATGCTTCTTCATTGCCATTCTTTGGCCGGTTCCGATTCTGTTTGCTTAACCAATTTCCTTTTTTTTTTCTAACCCCTTCTACAATCATTGGCACTCTTCGTATTATTCACAGCTATTTATTTTCATTTTCAAATCAGACATTTTTTATTTTTAGCTGAAGGACATCCATGGTGATATGTGCAACATCAATCTGAGCCCACCAAAAGTGTGCCTTCAAAATCATTTGTTGTTGTTGATGTTTATAAAACAACTCATAATAACAGTCAGTAACAGCTGTGAACGGTATGATGTGTGATCTGCGTCCCAGTCGCGGTGCCGGGCAACATGCTGCACTCACCTTAGCATGTAGCTGAGTGCAGAATGGCTGAAGGATCACAATGCATGCATTGTTGGTGTTATCAAATTCTGCAAGTTTTGTCAAGTTCTCCATGCACTAACATTTCTTTTTCTGTTTCGAGACATACACAGTTGGGTTCTCAAGTTCTGCATGCACCAACATGATTTTTTTTTTTTGGTTGTTCAATTTACAGGTAATGGACCACAACCTCAGTTTTGTCCCTTACAGATCATTGATCACTTTGAGCTGTCATCTTGAGCTTTGCAGTCCTGATATTTAGTATTTGAAAAATGTAAAATACCTCAGTGATAAAAAAAGTCACGACAAAGTTGTCATTTACAAAAAAAAAAGACAACAAAGTTGCAACAAAGTTGTTATTTACCAAAAAAGTTTTCCATGCACTAACATTCCTTTTTTATTGACTGTTGTTTTGTTTGTTTTTACTGTTTGTTTTCAGACATACACAGTTGGGCTCTCAAGTTCTGCATGCACTAACATGATTTTTTTTTTTTTGGTTGTTCAATTTACAGGTAATGGACCACAACCTCAGTTTTGTCCCTTATTTTATATTCTTATTCTTACAGGTCATCACTTTGATCTGTCATCTTGAGCTTTGCAGTCCTGATGTTTAGCGTTTGAAAAATGTAAGATGCCTCGGCGATCGAAAAAGTCACAGGTGCTTCGAGCTCGACATACACTTTGTCAAAAGCCAGAAATCACTCTTGACCAAGGAAATCTAGAGCATCAAAAGCAAAATGAAAGCTGTCCGCTGAAGTGCACTCAGTTTAACAATAGCAGCAGGGAAACCAATGCAACACAGACTTTAGCAGAGAACGCACAGCTTACCCGACAAAAGCAACAAAATGAAGAATTTAAACAGTCTATAAGCAAAGACAATGAAATCCCAAGCAGAAAGAAACAGGAACAACAGGTTCCAACGTTTGATTTTGCAGAAGCGATTTTTACAAAGACCAGTAGAGCCAGTAAACATGGATCAAAAAACAAACAGGACAAAGAGGCCATCCGCAGTAAGCACACTGAAGGAATGTGCAACAATGGAAAAGAGATCATCCACAGTAAGCATATTGAAAGTACAGTAGACCTCGCCTAAGTCGACATCGCATAAGTCGACAACTCGCTTAAGTCGACACAATAAAAAAGTCCCGATTTTTGCCTTTGTTATTCCTTGAAAATTTCCTTGTCTTAGTCGACATTTATAAGTCGAAAACTCGCGTAAGTCGACCTGATTTTTCAGTGCCAACTGAGCTGAAATACGTGTTAATTCCCTCGTCTAAGTCGACATAATTTTTCGCTCAAAGTCTTATCGCCATTCTCTGAAAAAGAATTGTTTTCCCGCTCCGATTCGCCGCATTTCTACTCGGTAATTCGCTAGTGTACGGCGCGGTAGCGTTCGCGCCATGCGTCCATTGTCTTGTATGCCAGAATAGAAAGGGCATACACTCATTTACACTGGAGTATTTAGTACCCAAGGCAGTTCACTTTACCCCTTTTCTCCCTCTCGTTTTTCTCAAAACGCAAAAATTTTGTACACTTAACTATGTCCCAGTAGGTATTCATCATCCGAACATGAAATGTTTTTGTAAATCCGAATATTCTAACGTTAATTATTCCGAAGCGGTATTAAAACCTGGGCCCTTTCTAGAAAATTAATAATGCAACTAAAAAAAAATCAAATGCAGGTGTATCAAATCACGCGCAACTTTTGCATTTAAGCGCAAGTGCGTTGCTGAAAAGACTTGCGTCTGATAATCATATGAAACTAGAAAATAATACACGAACCTGAAACTCAATTGCGTTTAAACGCAACTCTAAAAATCAAATGCAAGTCCATCAAATCACACGCAACGATGTATTTAAACGCAAGAGCGTTGCAGAGAAGACTTGCGGTTTTGTACGAAACTAGAAACTGCGTTTAAAAACATAGATCTCTATACATCTACGGAAGTGCGTTATTGTTGAAAAGACTTGCATTACTTTTTTATTTCGTAAGCAAAATTAGAAATTAAACGCAACTCTGAAAATCCAATGCAAGTCCATCAAATCACACGGAAAGCTGAAAGACGTGCGTTTGATAATCATACGAAACTAGAAAATTGTAGGGAACTTTTTTTAACTCAATTGCATTTAAACGCAACTCTATAAAACAAATGCAAGTCCATCAAATCACACGTAACGCTGTATTTAAACGTAAGAGCGGTGCAGAGAAGACTTGCGGTTTTTGTACGGAACTATAAGAAACTGCGTTTAAACGCATCTCTAAACATCTGCGGACGTGTGTTATTATTTAAAAGACTTGCATTATTTTTCATTTCGTAAGCAAAATTAAAAATCAAACTCAATTCTGAAAATCAAATGCAAGTCCATCAAATCACACGGAACGCTGAAAAGACTTGCGTTTGATAATCATACAAAACTAGAAAATTGTTTGAAATTTAAACTCAATTGCGTTTAAACGCAACTCTAAAAATCAAATGCAAGTCCGTCAAATCACAAGCAACGCTGTATTTAAAAAGCAAGAGCGTTGCAGAAAAGACTTGCAGGTTTTGTCCGAAACCAGAAACTGCGTTTAAGCGCATAAACATTTACGGAAGTGCGTTATGGTAGAAAAGGCTCGCATTATCTTTTATTTCGTAACGGAACTTTCGCCGTGACCGAACTTAGTCTGCACTTGCAGGGGAAAGACATCGCAACATTCACACGTTTCAAACTGCCGAAACGCATGCTGCTTCACAAAATGTCAATGAAAAAATGACAACGAATTATTGTTAAAGTTCGCTATGCCGAAGATTTAAATCTCAGTCCAAAGTTAAATTAGTCCGACATAGGAAAGAGGTTTGTTTTTACGAAGGTTATAGTAGTCCGAAAGATGTCGTTTTCAAACAAAGTTTTCTTCTTTTTATTTCAGACGGGCCCGCGCCATACAGAGCGGTAATGTTGCGAATCGGAGCGCGAGAACAATTCATTTTCAGAGTATGGCAATACAAATTTAAACAGAACAAATATGGCGACACATATTTCAACTCAGTCGGCACTGAAAAATTATCTCGACAGAATCATGCGAAATCACACGCACATCTTCGGATCAACGTACTTGAATTTAATTCGCAAAGTTTAATGCAATTTGGGGGAATTTGCGTTTGGTATTTCAAATCAAGTTTAAAACGTAAAGTGTCTAGAAACGGGCCTAGGTTTCCGATCCCGTTCTCTCAAAATCTCTCTAGAGATTTGGGAATTGTGCGTTGTCGTTACTAACCCGCGCGAGATTTATGCATGAACTAAAACATTATTCAATAATTTGTTGCTGATGTCAGTAGGCATGTTTTGGCGGCAAAAGGAGTAAGATTTGGGTAGCGATCCGCATCGTGATCAAAATCTTACTCTGTACAGGGGAAATTAGTTTTCATTTATAAGTCGACAAAATGTCGACTTACGCGTAAGTCGACATTCGCGTAAGTCGACGTGTTTTGCTCAGTCCCGATTATGTCGACTTACGCGAGGTTGACTGTATGCGCAAACAAAGATTTGAAGCTTCGTACAGAGCAAGAGAACAAGAGGTAAATAAAATGAGAATGAAAAGGATACGCAGTGATCATGAGTACAGAGCCAAGGAACGTGAGAAAGACAGACAACGTAAAAGGATGCAACGAGCTGATAATGAATATACATCAAAAGAGCAGGACCTAAATAGAATGAGAATGAAGAGAGCACGCACAGATGTTGATAACACAGCAAAGGAGCAGCAAGCCAATAGAACAAGAATGAAAAGGAGACGTACAGATGATGAGTATGCCACAAAGGAGGAGCAAAGAGATAGAACAAGAAAGAAAAGGAGACGTACAGATGATGAGTATGCAACAAAGGAGCAGCAAAGAGATAGAACAAGAAAGAAAAGGAGACGTACTGATGATGAGTATGCAACAAAGGAGCAGCAAGCAAATACAAAAAGAATGAAAAGGAGACGTACAGATGATGAGTATGCATCAAAGGAGCAGCAAAGAGATAGAACAAGAAAGAAAACAAAACGTACAGATGATGAGTATGCAACAAAGGAGCAGCAAAGAGATAGAACAAGAAAGAAAACAAAACGTACAGATGATGAGTATTCAACAATGGAGCAGCAAAGAGATAGAACAAGAAAGAAAAGGAGACGTACAGATGATGAGTATGCAACAAAGGAGCAGCAAAGAGATAGAACAAGAAAGAAAAGGAGACGTACAGATGATGAGTATGCAACAAAGGAGCAGCAAAGAGATAGAACAAGAAAGAAAAGGAGACGTACTGATGATGAGTATGCAACAAAGGAGCAGCAAGCAAATACAAAAAGAATGAAAAGGAGACGTACAGATGATGAGTATGCAACAAAGGAGCAGCAAAGAGATAGAACAAGAAAGAAAAGGAGACGTACTGATGATGAGTATGCAACAAAGGAGCAGCAAGCAAATACAAAAAGAATGAAAAGGAGACGTACAGATGATGAGTATGCAACAAAGGAGCAGCAAAGAGATAGAACAAGAAAGAAAAGGAGACGTACTGATGATGAGTATGCAACAAAGGAGCAGCAAGCAAATGCAAAAAGAATGAAAAGGAGACGTACAGATGAGGAATACACAGCAAAGGAGCAGCAAGGAGATAGAGCAAGTAAACAAAGAAGACGCACAGACAATGAATACACAGCTAGAGAGCAGGAAGCAAATAAATCTAGAATGAGAAAGATACGGACACATGATCAGTATAAAGCAAAAGAACATCAAATAAACAAAACCAGGATGAAGACAAAACGAACATGTACTGAGTATGTAGCCAAAGAAAAGAAATCTACTCAACAGAGACTTCAGCAAATAAGATCTTGCAAAACTTCTCATGTAAAATCAGTTGAAACAGTTCTTCAAGAATACAAGAGAGCCATCGCCGAAGGACCCACTTACACATGTGCCTGTTGTTTCAGACTTTTATTCAGGCGATCCTTGGTGCAAGTAAAATTATCCAATTATGGAAGGTGTCCACCAAACATTCTGCGGAAATGCATTTCAACGACATTCTCGTTGATCTGCAAAACATGCCACAGAACATTGCAGAAAGGAAACATGCCTGCCCAATGTCACCAGAACAATTTGTTGTTAGTGGATATTCCAAAAGAGCTGAAAGAACTGTCATCCCTAGAATGCCTTTTGGTTGCGAAAATCATTCCATTTATGCACATTGTATCTCATACTAAAGGAGCCCAGCATGGTTTGAAGGGTCATGTTGTTCTTGTGCCAGCCGATCTATAAAAAGTCTGCAAAATGCTACCAAGATGCACCAACAATGATAATATCATAACACTCGCCCTAAAGAGGAGACTTAGTGATAAAAGTGCTGTCCACAGACAGTTCATCCGACCAACATGTGTCAATGCTGCATTACTCAAACTCAAGCAAAGCAACCCCTTCTACAAAGATGTCACTGTAGATACATCATGGGAAAATGTATCGCAGCAGTCAGATCCATACCTCTGGGAGCTTCTGACACAACCAGTCAACCCAAATTCTCAACCGTCCACAAGTACGCAAGAACATCCAATTAATTCTAGAACTTCACATCAAACTGGGTTAGGCCAGCAGTCATCACAATGCCCCAATGACACCCTCACAGACAGTGAGGATGAATTTGAAAAGGAAACACCAGCTGAAGTTCAACAACAATTACACAACAAACGGTCACTAAATGCAGTGACATGTCTGCAACCAACACATGGACCATCATTGTCCACTGAACAAATACTAGACATTGCACCAGCAGAGGGACAGATACCTGTGAGTGCTACTTCTGAGCCAAACTGGGAACCTATGGCATTTCCAAAGCTGTTTGCTGTTGGGAAAGGACATTTTAATGACAACAGACCGAAAAAGCTTACACCTGCCAAATATTTAAATGCCAGGTTACAAAATGCTGATGATCGATTTGCAACAGCTACAGAATACATCTTCCATGGACTGCACTGGCTTGAGAGTGAACGATTAAAGAGTACCATTAACATATCCAAAATGAAAAGGCACCAGCAAGATATCAATGCAGGCAAACTTAAAGATCCACAGACTGTCCATCAACTGATTTCCAATGATGAAATGTTCACAACCTTTAAGAGAATCAGAGGGACACCCCAATACTGGAGAAACATGCAGTTGGATATGTTAGCTAAGATCAAGCTCTATGGACCTTACACATTCTTCATTACGGGCTCTGCGGCAGAATTTCACTGGACAGAAGTTATTCAAGTGATAGGCAGACAGTATGGACAGCATTTCAGTGAAGATGACATCAAACAAATGGACTGGCAGACAAAGAGGAAGTGGCTTCAAACAAACCCAGTAACTGCTGCCAGACAAATTGACTACATCTTTGAACAGCTGTGGGATAAAGTCCTCCTCAGTAGTGTTCATCCTGTTGGACAGATCCTCAATTATGACATACGTAAGGAGATGCAAGGTCGAGGAACACAACACTTTCATGCAGCAGTGCATGTCAAAGATGCACCACGACTGGACCAAGAATGTGATGAAGAAGTCATACAGTTTGTAGACAAATATGTGACATGCTCCATCCCAGCTGAGGAAGAAGACTCAGAATTGCATCATCTTGTCAAAACAAGACAAATTCATCATCACACCAGAACATGCAAGAAAAAACTAGGAGTTACATGTCGCTTTCATTTTCCATGGCCACCATCAAGCAAAACAATGATTTGTCGTCCAGCTGAAAAGGATACTAATCCAAAAGATGTCAAAAAAGCCACAGATGTACTAAAAAAAGTTCTCACTGCTCTTGCCCAGATGGATCCAACTCAGCCTCCAACAGAAAGTGAATTGCTCAGACAAGCAAATGTCAGTGAAAATGACTATTATGCATCTATTCAAGTTGCTTTCAAACGTGAGACAATTGTAATGCAACGCACAACATCAGAGACCTGTGTTAATAACTACAATTCTATCTTTCTCAAAGCTCTACAAGCAAACATGGACATCAAGTACATCACCAATGTCTGGGCATGTATTGCATACTTGACATCCTACATGTGCAAACCTGAACGAACAATGAGTGAACTGATGAAAAAGGCATGCAAGGAAGCAGATGACATAAACATTCAAGACAAACTGCATAATATTGGACAAGTATTTCTTAAATGTCGGGAGGTGTCAGAACATGAAGCTATAGCTCGTGTCCTTTCTCTCCCACTACGGCGATCTAATACCAAGGTGACTTTCATACCAACTGGCCCAAAAGAACAAAGAACACGGATGTTAAAACCAATGAACGTCATCGCGGAAATGGATGACCAGGAGGATGATGTTTATGTTTCCAGTATGCTCGACAAGTATGCTGCCAGGCCCGACAGTTTAGAGAATGTATCCTTGGCCCATTTCTGTGCAAATTATGTGACACGACCTAACACTGACACAACTGAAAACCAAGAAGAACAACTTGAAGTTGATGAAAGTATCACCACAAAGAAAGTTCAGCTCAAGAATAACCTTGGTATTATGTGCAAAAGACTAAAACCATGTGTTCTCCGCTACCATAGTGTGTCAAGAAACAAAGATCCCGAGTTGTATCATTTCAGACTGTTGTTGCTATATTATCCATGGCGCCAGGAAGAAAGTCTTCTCCATGCTGATGGATCATGGACCTCCAAGTACAAAGAGGTCTCAGATCAAATACTGCCAACTATCCAAGCATTTGAGCCTTTCCATGAACATGTTGAGAATGCAGTAGAAGACATTGACTTGGATGAGGGTCTCTGGGCTGACCCAGAACTTGAGCAACAAGAGACCAGTCATCATATCGACCCACAGTTTGCAGGTTTGGACCCAGATTTACTGGAGTATGATCAAGTTCCAAGTGACAAACCTGCCTCTGGAAGTTATACAGTACATGCTTCCACTACATTCTCACCAGATTCACAATACTATGACCTCATATCTTCTCTGAATGATGAACAGTACAAATTATTTAGTTACATATTCCAGTGGAGCACAAATATTTGTCATTCAACTTTGACAGATATTCATCCAGACCCATTCTACATTTTCTTATCTGGAGGAGCAGGTGTAGGAAAGAGTCATCTCATTCATGCTATTTACCAAGGTGCCATCCGTGCCTTACGACAGCCTGGCCAAAATCCTGATCAGCCAACAGTGTTACTCACCGCATCAACAGGAAAAGCTGCTGCTAACATCAATGGCACAACACTGCATTTGGCTTTCAACCTGCCAGTTCGCCAACGTGGAAAAGCTTTTCAGTATCGCAAGTCAAGTGATGAAAAACTCAACACAATGCGAGCCATGTACCAAAATCTCAAAGTCATCATTATTGACGAAATCTCCATGGTTGGAGGGAGTACACTAGAGCATTTGTCACTAGCATTGCAAGATATTTTTGGCAATGACAAACCCTTTGCCAGTGTATCAATACTTGCTGTTGGAGATTTATTCCAGTTGCCACCATGTGGAGATAGAGCTGTATTTCAGACACCCAAGCTTGATTACAATGTTCTATGTGGCTCAATTTGGAAACAGCATTTCCAGCTGTATGAACTCACCACAATTGTACGTCAACGAGAAGATGCTCAGTTTGCTGAAATACTATCCAGAATACGTGTCGGAGATCTCCAACCCCAAGATATGGAAGAATTAGCTGCCCTTCAACAGACAGATGAGTCATTACTGCCACCCAACACACTGCATCTGTTCTTTACAAATGACCAGGCAAACAAACACAACCAAGAAATGCTCCAAAAATCAGATGCCCCACAAATTACAGTCACAGCTTCTGATTCTAGAACAGATCTTCAGACTGGTACCTGTAATGTTACCATAACGTCAAATAATATCCATGAAACAGGTGGCTTACGTATTAAAACACTGCAACTGTGTGAAGGAGCACGATGGATTCAGACTAAAAACACAGATCTCTCAGACCATTTGGTGAATGGTGCCACAGGGACTATTGTGAAGCTTCATATCAGTCCATCAAATCCACTAGGAGGTATCATTTATGTACAGTTCGATGATGAAAAGGCAGGAATTAATAGCAGGAGACACAATCCACCTCATCTAAAGCATGTAGTACCTGTCAGGGCAGTGACAGCCAGGTTTCCTCTGTCACCCAAATCTCCAGTAATGGTAGAGAGAAAACAGTATCCAGGAATGCTAGCACGGGCACTCACTGCACATAAAGCTCAAGGGAGTACCTGCACTCACATCATAGCTGATCTATCAATGCCTCCTCAAGTCAAGTCACCACCACCTGGTCTCACCTACACAATCATAAGTCGGGCCACAACTCGTCAAGGTGTAAAGCTCATAAATTTTACTCCAGACAAAATCAAGGTCAACAATGCTGCACTGCAAGAAACTGTCCGAATGCGCAACTCAAGTGTATTCAAGTGGCAACACCAATTGCTTGAGAATCACACAGAACTGACTATTGCTCATCTTAATATGAGATCATGGAAGTCCCATTACAGGCATATAATAAAGGATCCACTTATATCAAAGTGTACCATACTAGGCCTGTCAGAAACACATGCATCACCATCTTCCTCCAACCTAGCTCCGCCTGGTGACAAATGGCAAGTTGTTCATCATCACACTCAGCATGGTCTTGCACTTCTTGTACAAGGCACAACTGCTTCAATAAAGCAGCTTCAAGTTCCAGCTCCTCATCTCCAGTGTCTCCCATGCATTGTGAATGTAGACGATCACTCCTGCCTCATAGTCATTGTCTATAGGCCACCTGGACCATTGCAAGGTTATGCAAGTCATATCAACAACTTCCTAAGCAATGCACCTGTTACACAGTACTCTACATATGTCATGGGAGATTTTAATATAGATCTTTCTGCCAAACAACAACTAGAGACAGTATTTCACAGCCATGGCTTCAACCAACTTATCAACACACCTACTCACCAACGTGGAGGAGTATTAGATTTGATCTTCACCAACACACCGCAGGGCCAGTATGGAGTATCCCCAATTCCATACAGTGACCACTGCATTGTCTGGACCACAGCGACCCATCATCCATAGACTACCAAGTGCCCCTATCCCGTAGGTAAACATTGTATCAACAAATTGCCATTTTATCTCTGTTTAAATGTATACAGACAAAACCCTTTTATATGCGTACATCAACATACTGCTTTCTAAGCAAACAAGACTTAATGACTTCACAGCCTGCTAATATTGTATTTACTACAACAAAAATATAACTGAGTTAGTGTGTAATATTAACAAAAATACCACTTTATACTCTTACCACAGTAAGTGTGTATCCACTTATAAAGGTTTTTTTTTATACTATCTAACTTCAACTTCAATCCTTTCCCATTAACAACTTTTCTCCTATTTGTCTCCACATGCAGCAAATTATACAATTTATTACATAATTTCACTTACCTTGTAAAAAGCATTCTTTTTATTACAGGATATAGCTCCATTGGAGACGTGTACCTTTCCACTTTATTATAACTAAATATCAACTGCTTGTTATGACACTGTACGGTAATCACAATATACTACTTAAATAATATATATATCTTTAGCTGCAACAAACTCACTGATGCCAGTCCAAAGATTTAAACTTCCGGCGGGGACATATATTACGCACCGCGTAATTTCTACTTTTCCTTGTTATGAATTATTTTCGGCGCATAAACAAGGAAATTTACATACATTTCATCTTTTCAATTTGATATCTACAAGCCAACACTTTTATCCAGTACCTTTCATTGTAAAGCATACATAAGTATACATCATTAGCAAATTTTTAAATTTGTGAATCAATTTCCTTGTCAATCCTTGTCAATCAAGTCGACATTATCACCTTCCCTTTGCTGAGATCGGTTTAAGTCTTCTTTTATTTTCTTGCCGAAGGCTCTGTGCTTTTTAACTCTTTCATTTTTTTATCTGCGCTCTTGTTTTTCCCAACTCTTAAGATTTTCCACAGGAACGTAATACTTTTTTACACGTTGTTTCTCGGATTTACTCTCTAAAAAAAATATCAAGTGAAAGTATTCACTCTTAACGGGGTGAATAAAAAAAGAGTGAATTTAGAGTGAAAATGTTCATTTTCACTCTTTTTATAGTGACCTCAGGGACCACTCCTAAATCTTCGAGTGATCCCTGAGCTCACCCCAAAATGAGCGAAAATGAACTTTTTTCACTCAAAATTCATTCCAATTTTACTCTAAATTCACTCTTTTTTGTATTCACTCCATGAAGAGTGATTATTTTCACTAAATTTTTAAAGAGAGTATTAAAGGAAGGCTTCTTCTCCAATCTTTTCCTTTTTCCTTCTTCAGTAATCGGCCTGAATCTTGGCTCTTGATTTTCCCATTTTGACCTCTTGGATCCCAAGGAGTAATGATAAGATTCCCTTCACAGAGAAATAAGAAAATCCATACTGCAAATCAGTAATAAGATATTCTTACATAATTACGTAACCTACGTTACCTCTTATTTCAAGGAATGAAGTGTCACGTAATGAATTTGGTAGACTACAATCACTATAACTTTGAAGTAAATGATATGATAATTAAAATGAAAACAATTATTTTCATCATTCATATATCATTAACATACATATTGGATTGATTTTGATAGAGTGATTGAAACCTACGTTACCAGGGTATTCAGGGCCTCATTGACAATGATTATCGCCAAAAAGAATGGTTAGTTCAAGCCTAAAAGTTAAATATGTTTTTCATCTGTTTATTTATGGATATTAGTTTTTTTTAGGATAAAGCTTTGGTGAAAAGTACGACAGTGTACATGCAGATGTAGAATTGAAACCTACGTTACCTTAAGTGAAACCTACGTTACAACATTGACCCTATGTTTAGGTACCTTAATGTTGTATAAATATCTGAGTGAGATGTAAACTTGTTATTCTCCTCGACAAAACAAACACCAAAGTACTTGCTTATAGTAAAAGTGTACCAATATTTGAATGTAATTACGCTAAACATGACTTTGAAAATATATATACCGTTCGCTCAGATACTGAGAAAGATCTCGTGCAGTCCATTCCCTGTGAGTCGTCAACGTGATGCGCCATTTTGTCGCAAGGACTGTTTCTAAGCAACTATGGAGTAAGATGGTTCTAGATAGCACTTGTTATCGATGAATGGTTGCAATGTTAGTGAATCTAATTAAGATTATTTTTTCGGGGGTAACGTATGTTTCAGTAACGTAAGTTAAATCTGACCTTCGATGTGACTTTTTCAAGCGATTAGTAATGGCTCATAATTGAAAACTCAGTGGAGAGATTGGGGTACCGTATGCCTATGTTTGGTATCTTCCTTGTAACATTTTCATTTTTAATTTTCCATAGCGGTGGTAACGTATGTTTCATTTCTTAACCATACGGTCTGAAACATGATAGTGCTTGAAGCTTTTTCTCTGCAGCACAACTATTGTTTACAGCATTGGACGAGACATTTTCTAAGTTTTTAGGACGGATAATTAACAATTTCAACCCCAGGGAATGTTTTAAAGGAAAACTTGTAATCATGGTAACGTATGTTTCACAGGCCTTTGCGACAATTTTGACAATTTTGTAAAATAATTCAACTGAATAGTTTTCAATTATATTTCTTTTTATTCTAACGTGTAGGCAAATGGCTTAATTTGCCTTAGAACAACTTTTAATGAAAAAAGATCATGCTTTCATTTGCATAATAGTAACATATTGGCAAAACTATTAATTTGCGACATGCTGTTTTTGGCGGGTTTACCATCTTTATGAATGCATAACTTCCGAAAGAATCATAACTGGATGTTCAAATTCTCGGCAGTTCTAGCTAACAATGTACTAACGGTAACTACTACCCGAAACTTATGACAATCGGTCGTTGCTTTATTTTTTCTTTGGTAAAACTATTGCGACAAGTATTTCACTAAATTGTACATATTTAGTGGTTTTGAACCTATAGTGCCTACCGATTGTTTGCATGCTTGAATTGAATCGACTTTTATATGAATTGATTGAATGAAAATAGAAATTGAAATAGAAATTTCAGAAATAAAAATTTTTGTGGCCCGATCGGGCCACCAAAAAAGTCGGATATTCGCCTTTACTTTTGAAAATGAACAGCGGTAACAATCGCCTCCGTAAGATGCTGAAATAAATGTAAGATGTCTGCTTTTAATTTTGGAAATGAATAACGGTAATATTCGGCTCGGTATGATACTTAAATAAATGTCGGATGTTTGCTTATACTTATGGAAATGAATAACGGTTAGATTCAGCTCCGTATGGTGCTAAAATCAAGCGGTAATATTCTGCTCCATACAATGCTAAGATACCTGTCGGATGTTTGCTTTTAAATTTCGAAATGAATTACAGTAACATTCAGCTGCGTTCGATGGCAAAATTAACGTTTGATGTTTGCTTTGACGTTCGGAAATGAGTAACAATAATATTCAACTCTGTGCGATGATAAAATAAATGTCTGATGTTTGCTCTTTTGTTCAAAAGTAAATAGCAATAACATTCAGCTCCGGAAGATGCTAAAATAAATGTCGATTGTTTGCTTCGACGTTCGGAAATGAATAACAATAATATTCAACTCCGTAAGATGATAAGATAAATGCCGGATGTTTGCTTTCACGTTCGAAAGTAAATAGCAATGACATTCAGCCCCAAAAGATGCTAAAATAAATGTCGAGTGATTGCTTTTACGTTTGGCATGTTTGGAAGTGAATAGCAGTAACATTCTGCCCCATACGATGCCAAAATGAATATCGGATATTTGCTATTACAATGTACATTTCGAAATGAATAACAGTAACATTCCGCTGCGTTTGATGGTAAAATAAATGTCTGATGTCTGCCTTGACGTTCAAAAATGAAAAACAGTAACATTCGGCTCAGTGCGGTGCTAAAATAATTGTCAGATGATTCTTTTCACTTTCGGAAGTGGACAGCAGTATATAAACATTCGGCTCCATACGATAATAAAATAAATGTCGGATGTTTGCTTTTAAATTTTGAAATGAATAACGGTAATATTCCGCTCCGTACGATGCTTTTACATTTGGAAATGATTAATGTATCAATCCGCTCAGATGCTGAAATAGATAGCGGATGTTTGCTTTCACGTTCGGAAATGCATAAGGATAACATTCAGCTCCGTAAGGTGCTAAAATGAATATCGGTTGTTTGCTTTTACATTTGAAAATGATTAACGGTAATATTCGGCTCTGTAAGGTGCTAAAATACTAGTAAATGTTGGATGATTGCTTTTACCATAAGAAATGAATAACGGTAACTTTCGGCTCTTTATACATGGACAAGTACAATGCTAAAACAAATGTCGGATGTTTACAAAAATGTTTGCAAATGCTCCCACTTTCTCATTTCAAACGTAAGTTTTGACCACCTAAATAGGCATCAACTTTTATAATAATCTCTATAAGCCTATTTGCTAAATCGTAGAACTCAGGATAACGGTAAGATGATTTAATTTTCTATTCATTTGTTTTAGACATGGGTATCTGTATCACTTTGATAATACTTAATATTTATTTTTCTATGTTTAGTAGAACCGATTTAGTTTTTCTTATGTTTTTCTTGATTTTTTTCGGGCCTCCAGATTTTACTTTCGACCACCAAAAAAAGAAAATCAATGATATAGGTGCCCCAATCGGGTCACCAAAAATAAAAGTTATAATAGTGTGGAGCTCTGTCTATTTTATTCTTTATTATGCTATGCCTATACTTCCAGATTATATACCAAACTATTTTCATAATCCATTGTTAAAAAAAGAAGAAAGTATTCAGTGCTTGCGTTTTCGGGGGAGAATTGATGAAACAAACTTCGTGAAAATAAAAAAGTTTTTTAAAAAAAGCACTACCCAAGAGATTTATGTTTGGACAGTAGACCGTGATCAATGCCAAAGATTTAACTGTCCACACCTAAGCAGGTGCGCCACGACGGTTAAGAAATCTACGGAAGCTTATAAGTGCCAACCAGATGACGAGATAAGAAGACAAGAAGACAGGCTAAATACCGAGAAGCCGAGTTATTGGAACTCGGCAACTCGACTTGTTTGGGTCAAGAAGACACGAAGCCGAGTTATTGAAACTCGGCACGTTGATTTGTCTTGGACGAGAAGACAAGATGATGAGTTGTCGAAACTCAGCAAGTCGATTTGTTGGGGACAATAAGACAATATGACGGGTTGTTGGATCTCGGAAAGTCGACTTGTTTTCGACATGAAGACAAGATGACGAGTTTGTAGAACTTGGCTAGTGTGCTTGTTAGGGACAAGAAGACAAGATGATGAGTTGCCGAAACTTGGCAAGTCGACTTATTTTGGACAAGAAGACAAGATGACGAGTTGTTGAAACTCGGCTAATCTACTTGTTTGGGACAAGAAGACAAGATGACGAGTTTTTGAAACTCGGGTAGTCTACTTGATTTGGACAAAAAGACAAGATGATGAGTTGTTTGAACTCGGCAAGTAGACTTATTTGAGACAAAATGACAAGATGACGAATTGTCGGAACTTGGCAAGTCGGTTTGTTAAGGACAAGAAGACGAGAAAATGAGTTGTAGGAACGCAGCAAGGTGACTTATTTTGGATGAGAAGAAAAATTCCTTATTTTTTATTTATTTCAACATATTTTGACAGGATAACATCAGCAGGTGAGTGCTGTTTTACATCAAGGTCCTGTACAATCCAACTATATGAATATAAAATCATGTTACATAAATATAAGCGTAAAAACCACGACAAACAAGCAATCATAGTTGTAAGGAGCAAAACGTTTCGTTAATATCAGTAGTTGCTAGATCAATGTATACGATATGACTAAACAATATGATAGAAAAGGATATATTAAAACAGAAAAAAATGATGCAAGATTATATACACAATTAGGTGTACAAAAGGAGCTTTTAAAAATGTACAACGTCGTTGTACTTTCGGGGTGAATTAAAAAATTACTCCGTTCTGGTGGTTCTTTAACGCTTAATTGTGTGTGATTCTAAGCTTTTCTTGTAACCATTGCCTTCTTTTATGCAAGGAAGGAATGATGGGATTATTATGGGACGGAGCAAAGTGATATGTTTTGTCGGTTATTGATGTTTTGGTCTTTTCTGCGCAAAGTCGTGTCAAAATTGTCCTGTTTTAGTTGTGTTTTAATGCTAGATTAGTTTTAATATTCTATTATTCTAAGCATTGCTTTGTAAATATTGCTATAATTCTCATTTTGAATGGAATTACTGGGGGTCGGAGACAATATTTTCCACCAATATTTTCATTGCCAACTGCCCAATCCCTCCCCACCCTTTACGAGGAAAAATTAGGCGATTTATCATGAACACATATATTTTACTATTTCTGAAACCTGCGGGGATGATTGTACATACCCCCCCCCCCTATATCTACGCCCCTGCTTGGTGGGGAGGGGTGCTTTGGGAGATGGGAACAATAATCATGTTTGCGAAATATGATATTGCTGTAGAAGTAAAGGAACGACCATAATACACATAAGTGACAGGCTTATGAACTGAGCTGCCTTCTCCCCTCCACCTCCGTAAATCGATCTATGAGCTTGACTCTGCTATCTGTTCTTTTTCTAGTTCTTGCAGCTTGTCAAAAAAGTTAGTGCTAGTGGCCGTAAATAAATATGCCCTCTCCCAAGTCCGCCCTTGGTGAATCAATGCTATGTGTTAATATCACATTTTGTTGAGAAATGCTTATGATATTACTTTTGCCAATTGTTGTTTGTAGGTTGAATAATTCACAAACCCTTTTTTAATGATTCTGTTTTAGATTTCCAGAGTGAATGGCTAAATCGTGCAAGTCTTTGATTTGGTTTTAATCCCAATTAGTGGCATAATTTATTTTCAGTTTTTTCCCCAAAATTTCAAAATCTCAAATGAAAGAAGCTTGAAGAGAAAGGCATATAGGTACGTATTACTAGTATTTGACTGTCGCAATTTATTCACAGTTTAATATAATTTCAGATGCTTTAAAGAGCAAGTTGCTGCCTTCTGTCTGTCAAATGCGTATTCCAGCATTATTCTTTTCCATGATAACAAATTGTGGAATATGGCAAATATCTTAAAAATCAGGAAGGATATCAATTTTCCCAGAGATTGCTGTCGTGTGGAAGAGAACTCAGTATGCAAATCCACGACGCAATGAGGTTGCAAATGTCGCAAAGAAATCTGTGTATGGACTTGCCGAGTTTCAACAACACGGCTTCTTGTCCACTTGTCCAAACAACTTGTCATCTTGATTTTTTATCCTAAACATAACGACTTGGAGAGTTCCAAGAACTCATCATCTTGTCTTCTTATCCCCCAAAAGTCAATTTCCGAGTTTCAACAACTTGTAATCTTGTTTTTATGTACCAAACAAGTCAACTTGCCGATTTTGAACTCGGCCTCTTGTCCCAAACAACTTGTCATCTTGAAATCTTGTCCCAAACAATTTGTCATCTTGAAATCTTGTCCCAAACAATTTGTCATCTTGAAATCTTGTCCCAAACAAGTCTACTTGCTACATTCTAACACAGCTTGTCATCTTGTCTTCTTGACCCAAACAGGTCGACTTGCCGAGTTTCAATAACTCGACTTCTTGTCCTCTTGATTTCTTGTCCGAACAACTTGTAATTTTTACTTCTTGTCCTTAACGAGTTGACTTACCGCGTTCCAACAACGCATCATCTTAACTTCTTGCCTCAAACAAGTCAACTTTGCGAGTTTCAACAAAAGGTAATCTTGTCTTCTTGTCATAAACTAGTCGACTTTCTGAGTTCTTATAACTCTTCATCTTGTCTTCTTGTTCTAAACAACTCAACTTGCCGAGTTTTAACAACTAGTCATCTTGAATTCTTGTCCCAAACAAGTCGACTTTCCGAGTTTCAACAACTCGTCATCTTGTCTTTTTGTCCCAAACAAGTCGACTTGCCGAGTTCAAGCAACTCCGGCCGCTTGTCTTCTTTACCCAAACAAGTCGACTTGCCGAGTTCCAACAACCCGTCTTCTTGTATTTTTGTCCAAAGCAACTCGACTTGCCGAGTTTCGACAGCTCATCATCTTGTCTTCTCGTCCTAAACAAATCGACTCAACAACTCGGCTTCTTGTCTTCTTGACCCAAGCAAGTTGACTTGCCGAGTTCCAATGACTCGACTTCTCGGTATTTAACTTGTCTTCTCGTCTTCTTATCTCGTCATCTGGTTGGCACTTATAAGCTTCCGTAATCTGGGGCCTGCGGGAATGAAAAGGATGTTTTGAAGCGAGCTCAAGTCGAAGACTCCGGGGAAGACCACCGTGTTACGGCACATTTTGGTAAATCGGCACATTTTGGTAAATTACCAAAATGTGCAAGTTACCAAAATGTGCAATCACTAGTGTCGGCACATTTTGGTAATTTACCAAAATGTGCCGATAGTGCACCTATACCTGACGGGATCAACTGTTACCAAAATGTGCAGTTAAAAGTGGATTTGCCTGCACATTTCGGACAATCTGCACATTTTGGTAACTGAACTAAAAACCCATGGATGGGCTTGAGATTTATAATACGGTCAAGGAGTTCAGGTGATATGGTCCTGCAGTAAAGACAGGCAAGACAATTATTTAGCTCACCCGAGCTGAAGGCTGGAGTAAGCTTTTGCGATTGCTTTTCGTGCGGGTATGCTGTGTGACCTGCGTGCCAGGTGCGTGGTGCTGACAACTCAGTGAAGGAATTCCTCTGAAGGAATGGCAGAAGTACCACAGAATGTCATTAATCGAAATACATGCGTGGGAGTTGCCTGCGAGGTGCATGCCGGTAAGGGCCTCCTACTGGCTTTCTGCGTGTACCTCTGCGGGCAGTTCCCACGACTCACCCGGAAAAAGTCTTGGTCATGCTGTAAACTTAGCTGCGGGTAAATCGGACTTGCGTGCGCACCTCCGGGCAAATACAGGCGCGATACGCGCTAGGTACTGTCAGATGCGGACCAACTATATATACGGAGAGCTCTGGGTAGCAAATTTGTTTCCCCGCAAGTCAAAGTTCCCCAGATACGGTATGACAAGGCCTTGAGCATGTTCAAAATATGTCCCGAGTGAGTTGCGGGGGTACACGCAGAAAAACCAGTCGGAGACCCTTACCGGCAGCACCTTGCAGGCAATTCCAACACAGGTACTTCCCAGAACCCACAAGTCGCTCGTAACAGAAAACGGAACGCTTTCAAAATCTCACGCAGGTCAAACGGAATACACGCAAGTAGAAGGTAAGTAGCACGCTTCTAGCATATAATTCACAAGTGCGAAAGTCGTTAACATTCTTGTCCGCCCGCAGAAAATTTTCCTGCGTGCTGAAAAATGTCTACTCGCAACAAGCCCGCGTAGCTTGCCCGGAAAGGTGTGACACGGCCTTAAGACACGGCCTTACAGGCCGTGTCACATCTTTCCGGGCAAGCCTTGCGTGCGACTAGCGAAGAACAATTTTTACTACCCGGAGGTCCCCGCAGATGACCTGCACGTAACAGTATCTAGCACGTATCTCACCCGTGGTCGCCCGGAGGTGCGCACGCAAATCCTTTTTACCAGTAACCATGTTAAGGCCTTAATTGTCACACCTTTCCGGGCAAGCTACGCGGGCTTGTTGCGTGTGAGGATTTTCCGGCACACCGGACAATTTCTGAAGGTGGACAAGGATTTGGGCGAGTTGTGCATGTGTCTTACTTGCCAGATGCGTGCTACTTATGTTCTTCTTGTGGGTATTCTGTGTGACCTGCGTGCCAGGCGTGTGGGGGCTGACAACTCAGAAATTCATGTGAAGGAATAGCAGAAGTCCAACAGAAATGACAGAATGTCATTATATTGGCCGTGCTGACCGCACACGGGGCTTGCGAAGTACTTGCGTGGGAGTTGCCTGCGAGGTGCTGCTCAAAACTTTGCTGCGGGTAAATCGGACTTGCGTGCGCAGCTCCGGGCAACTATGGGCGAGATAATTTTCCTGCGTGCTGGAAAAACCTTACTCGCAACAAGCCTGCGTAGCTTGCCCGGAAAGGTGTGACACGGCCTTTAGGCTGCGGAACTCATTCAGTGGGGACAAAATCCAACTGCACTTGCAATTCATTTTTGTGATGATTATGGAGGAGCAGATAGTTACCAAAATGTGCTGTCAATGTCCTGCACATTTTGGTAAATTTACCAAAATGTGCAGTTACCAAAATGTGCCGTAACATAGTTACCGCACATTTTGGTAACTGCACATTTTGGTAATTTACCAAAATGTGCAATTTACCAAAATGTGCCGTAACACACCGGCAGGATTGCAAACGTTACCCGATTCTACATTTCTTTCAATTAATTGGCGTAAAATAAGATTTTTTTTCTATTTTCTTCATATCTTTCCTGAATTATCCCACTGCCCTATAAAAAAAGGGGGAAATTCTCAATCATTATTCTTTATTTTTTCTGACGGTGACTCAGAGGTGCTCAGAGGTATTTTTAAAAGCGTGCAAACTTCTGAAAATAAAATTGCTTGATAACAGACATGAAGGTATGAAAATGATATTATTGGCACGGATCTTTTACTGTTTCCATTTGGTTTCCGTTACCACTAGGAGAAATTTCGAGATTTTGTTTTTGCGCCATGTGATACTTGAACAATGTAATAAAATATTTTGCAAAAGCTTTTTTTTTTTTTTTGCGCCGTATGATACTTGAACAATGTAATAAGATATTTTGCAAGAGCTTACTTATGTCTGCCGATACATCTGCTGTAGTTTGTTTTTTTGCGTTTTGTATTTTTACTTCTACATTATGCCGTGATCAGGCCTCGTGAGATAAATAGGCTCCTACGAAACCTAAATGTGAGAAAATAATATTGAACAGGTGAAAAATTAACGGTTTGCTTCGACTATGTCTCCTTCACTTTTTTACACTAAACAGTTCAAGAAATGAAAAATAATGACAATATACTAGCCTGGACGTGAGCGGAATTCGTTTGTGTAAGAGTGTGTATGTGAGAGTATGTATATCTGCGTATATGTTTATACCAAAGGTGGGTTCGTGTGTGTGTGTGTGTGTGTGTGTGTGATAACTTCATTGGGCGAAACAACGTAGGATTAAACTGTTTAAGGGCTTTGCAGCATTGTTGGAACCCCCTTATATTGATAGGTAATAATAATAATAATAATAATAATAATAATAATGATAATAATGATAATACTGAATAATAAAATAATTTCCCATAGGACTACTAGGCTCTTAGCTGGTTTATTATTTCTCTGCACACAGACAGATTACGCCACTGCACTTGAATCAAACCCAGAATGCTGAGAGTGCTCTAATCTCTTTAAAATATAATTCATTCAATATTCTTCAAACCTGCAATTTGGAATTGAAAATTCGATAAATACAGTTTGCTCTGGCTAGGTTATCATTCGAAACCTCTTCATACGTTTATATCTCACGAAATCGCTCTCACTATACTTCTGACATTGTACTTTTGCCATTTCTACCTCTGCCATTATTACCTCTGCCGTTTTTACCTCTGCCATTTTTACCTCTTCCATTTCTACCTCTGCCAATTTTACCCCTGCCATTTCTACCTCTGCCATTTGTACCCCTGCCATTTTTACCTCTGCCATTTTTACCCCTGCCATTTTTACCTCTGCCATTTTCACCTCTGCCATTTTTACCTGTGCCATTTCTACCTCTGCCATTTTTAACCTCTGCCATTTTTACCTCTGCCATTTTTACCTCTGCCATTTTTACCTCTGCCATTTCTACCTCTGCCATTTGTACCCCTGCCATTTTTACCTCTGCCATTTTTACCTCTGCCATTTTTACCTCTGCCATTTTTACCTCTGCCATTTCTACCTCTGCCATTTGTACCCCTGCCATTTTTACCTCTGCCATTTTTACCTCTGCCATTTTTACCTCTGCCATTTTTACCTCTGCCATTTCTACTCCTGCCATTTTTACCCCTGCCATTTTTTATCCTGCCATTTTTACCTCTGCCATTTTTACCCCTGCCATTTTTACCTCTGCCATTTTTACCTCTGCCATTTTTACACCGAACCGGGTTGTCATACAGCCACTGGCCTAAACATTACCTATAAACCAAAACAATCGTAGCATACACAGTGGCGTATCTAGGGGGGGGGGGGCAAGGGGGGCACGTGCCCCGGGCGCCACTCCTAGGGGGCGCAAAAAAACGAAAAAAAAAAGGAAGAAGAAGAAGAAAGAAAAAGAAAAAACGAAGAAAAAGAAGAGAAAAAAAGAAAAAAGAAAAGAAGAAGAAGAAGAAGAAGAAAACTCGCCCGGAAGGGGGGGGGGGCAGAAAACCAAATCAAACAAGATAAAAACAAAACATGACGCGGACAAAATGACCATGTTTATTGTGTTCACACAAGAATTCCCTGTTCTGTAAGCTGAAATACAAAATTTTCGGCTCGATAGCCAACATTTATATAAAAAAGAAGGTAAGAACAAAACGTGATGATGACGCGGACAAAATGACAATGTCTATTGTGATCACACATGTCATTTTATATTTAGCAGCCAAAATGTTTCACGGAGCAGCGAATGCAATATCTTTAGTTCTGAAGCGATCGCCAATTGGATCAAAAGAAGGCGCCAACGGGAGGGGCGCAAAAAAACAACAACAAATCAAACAAGATAAGAACAATACGTAATGATGACGCGGAAATATACAAATTTCGGCTCACTCGCTCGTACGATTTAGAGTATTTTTTCAAGTCCTCAGTTTGTTGGTATAAATCGTTATCTATACGGCCGTCACCATATCTTGATTAGAATTGTAAGATTTAATAAGCAAAAAATGACAAGAGTTCCATGTTTTGTAAGATGAAATACAAAAATTTTCGGCTCGCTCGCTGCGCTCGCTCGCCAAAATTTATCAAAAAAAAAAAGAAAGAAAAAAGGGACGAGGACGCGGACACAATGACAATGTCTATTGTGTTCACACATATCATTTTATATTTAGCAGGAAAATGTTACTCGGAGCAGCGGCTGCAATTTCATTCGTTCTGAAACGATTGGATCAAGAGGACGCCAATGGTTTCGAACATACAGGGGGCGCAAAAAAAGTCAAAAAAGATAAGAACAAAACGTAATCATGACGCGGAAATATACAAATTTCGGCTCACTCGCTCGTACTATAAAACAGAGTATTTTTTCAAATCCTCAGTTTGTTGGTATAAATCGTTATCTATAAGGTCGTCACTATATCTTGATTAGAATTGTAAGATTTGATAAGCAAAAAATGACAAGAGTTCCATGTTTTGTAAGATGAAATACAAAAATTTTCGGCTCGCTCGCTGCGCTCGCTCGCCAAAATTTATATATAAAAAAGTGATAAGAACAAAACGTGATGATGACGTGGAAATATACAAATTCGGCTCACTCGCGCGTACTAATTTAGAGTATTTTTTAAAGTCCTCAGTTTGTACGTATAAATCGTTATCTATCAGGCCGTCACTATATCTTGATTAGAATTGTAAGATTTGATAAGCAAAAAATGATAAGAATTCCATGTTTTGTAAGCTGAAATACAAAAATTTTCGGCTCGCTCGCTGCGCTTGCTCGCCAAAATTTATCAAAATTCATTACATTTAAATCACTCTCAAAAGACCCCTTTTAAGTGCTTGAAAAAGCATATCATGTGCACTTGGTTTAAAGTCCCTACAGGGATGGGGTTGGGTTGAACAGTTTTTCAGAAATTAGGATCGCAATTTTCGCGCTTGCCCCGGGCGCCGTTTTCCCTAGATACGCCACTGAGCATACATGTATACTAGGCCTTCTAAATAACCAATAAAACATTTGAACGAATTAATAGTTTGCCTATTGATAATCGGCAGCACCCCTCAAGTATTTCAAGAAACAACTTGTGCAAAGCAATTCCTGCATATTTTTGAATGTGGCAAGATATGATGCGAACATGAGATTGTGAGTTATAATTATGTCGGTAGAACAATTTCAATATTGAGCTCAGCTCAGCAGATGTCATAAAATATCTTTGGATCTCGTTCATGAGGACATGCCAGCAGAATATTATTGGTGTAAATGAAATGCAGCTATTTCCACTGGAACTAATGGTAGATCAATGTTATTGCCGTATCCTTTTAGTAAAATGTCGCCGGGGCAATTCAGTGTGGTATCTTCGAAGGAAACATCGCCGGAGCAAGTGTCGATGGTTCAGTCGTCGGCGGAGCAATCATTGTCGACGGAGCAGATGTCGGGGTGATGTTGCGGAGAACATTCTCGCGGAGCGAATTAATGTCAGTGGAGCATAAAGACTGACCTCTCTTTCATACATACGTATACTCATGGACACAAAAGAAACATTAGACAATGGTATATGGGTAGCATGGTCGGACATTTCCATCGCCTTGAATCGCAAAGAATTTAAAAATTTTAGTAGCATACATTAACTAAAATTAATGTCATACCGTATACATTTCTGGATGCTGAAAATAATTAGAAGCTGACCTATTTCACTCAGCCTGACAAAGGTGAAAAGTTTACATGTTTTCTCTGTTGTTCCGGATTAAAGAAAAACAAAATAACGTCACCATGATTAATTTCCTTGTGTAATAGCGTGCAGGAAGGGATAATGTGTTATTCATAATTTTTGCGGTACATCAACGATCAATGATGCGACTTGACTTGACATCATCTTGAAGTTCATCAGGACATGTTTCCAATGACGTTCATTTACAGGTGCTATTATAGGGACAGCATGTCATGTTTTTACGGAGTGTTGTTCAATCTGTTAAAAACAATATAAAAAAACATACATAACGATATGTGCACAGGAAATTACAATCCTCTGATAATTAATGACAATAATAATGGTTAAAAAAAATTCGCTTATAACGAACACGGTTATAGCGAAATTTTCGTTATAACAAAGTCTTTTCCGAGCACCACTGACAAAGAAAACCAAAAGAAATGTGCCCCGTTATAACTAAATGCGGATCGCTTCCGAAAATACGTAGCGGAACAAGCATTAGCGTCTCTGCCTGAGCGAATGCTTCACAATACTGCGTGTTCGATCCGTGTGTCACGCACAGCTTCCGAGGGGAACTTGCGTTATTGTAATACAATCTGACAATAATCTGAAATTGATTAAGGTTCCTTATTTCAAAACACACAGATTCTGATACACCTAAATGTCCGTTAGTCCGGAAATGAAGCAGGGTTTGTTATTACGAACATTTTGGCGTTATTCCAAAGATTCGTTATTCCGATTAAAAAAAAAAGTTCTTATTACGACGGTGCGTTTGTCCGAAAATTATAGGAATTCCAAACATTCATTAATCGGAAAATAAAAAACCTAAAACAACAACAAAAACAAAAAACAACCACACACACACAAAAAAAAACTTTCATTAATCCAGAAAAGAAAAAGGTGAGTCCACTAACAAATCTTAGGAATTGCAAACCTTAATAATCGTCTTAAGAAAACTGAACCTTCGAAATATGTAACCTTTGTCATTTTTTTTTATTAACAAACCTTCGGAATGACAGACTTTATTACATTTTCGGATTAAAAAACCTTCGGAACAACGAACATTCGGAATAGTGATCCTTTCTCATTTATTAGATTACAAACCTTTGGAATGACGAACCTGATCATTTTAATTTCCGATCAACGAACCTTCGGAAAACGAATAATATATTGCGTAATTTTTATCTAAATTATGAACTTTTGGAATAACGAATCTTCAGAAGTGTGAAGCTTCAAATAAATAAACCTTCGGAATCCCTGGAATGGCGAAACTTCGGAATAAGGAGCCTTCGGAGTAACAAACTTCAGTAAGAAACGAACCTTTGGAATAGCGAAATGTAACCGAATCCTATAAACCGTCATTTTCTATATATACATGCGTGACATTAAAAACAACTTTATGCTCTATTTTAATTGTTGAATATTCAAACGAAATTTAAAAGGTACCATTCCATTTCACATAGCTTTCCAGTGTATGATGAGTATTCAGCAAACAGAACATCATATGCGTGGTTTCGTTATATATATTGTATTTGTTCGGTTATAACGAAACTTCGCTATAACGAAAGAAAACTGCCCCATGCCCCATATAGCTGTATAGCGTAGCTAGTTCTCTTTTCTTTTAAAATGTATATTATCAAAGTTCTGCAGTGACCACTGTACTGGTATATTATTTTTTAATATTTGTGTTTAGGAAGGAAACAACCCCGTAACGAGGGGGCATTGGTGGCACGAGAAATTGAAGGAAAAAAAATGCATGGGTGAGCCTTTTTTTCCTATTCAGCTGATTAAACCCGAGTGTGGCACCAGAAAGAAATAAAAAAGAAAGAAATTAATATATGTAAATATGAATATATATACATATATCTCTTACATATATATATATATATATATATATATATGTTACCCGGGTCTCGGGTAACTGGGTTGAATTTACACTCCAATATCACTCTTGATCTGTATGCAGAGAAAGATAACATACGTCCAGTCAAGATGGATGCAGGGATGAAAGTGTTTCTCTTTATTCTTGTATAAATCATATCAAGTTTCAATAATGATCATATAAATCGCAATCAAGATAATTATCAATACTTCTTTTCATCAACACAACGTGAATGACACATGCAAATTGTTGATATGAATATCTAATTTTTTCTTCAGTGTAATTGATAATTTACCTTGCTCAATATTATGATGCTTGATTTATACCTCAAAGAGTCTCTAAAATCAAAGGTTAATTATGACACTTACTCGTAACAATCAATCTTAATATTCCTTTGTAGTAAGCATAATTAACTGTAACAAAACTTTAACAAAAGCAACCTTATAGCTTAACATTAACCAATCATTTAAAATACAATTGATTTAATCAAATAAACACAACTACATATCATTTGATTAATCTCTGTTTGTATCCATAAACCGAAACACAAATTATTAAATAAACCTAAACCTGGAATGCATTCACTTCTTTGGCAAGAATTGTTTAAAAGCAAGAAGGGGAACCGGCAGTCTTTATACACTGCAAAACAAATCTAACTTCTTCAGTTTTCCTTTATTTCTCTAAAAGCCAGGTTTTCTCTCTCTTTCCTGCTCGCTTCTGTATTTTATTCCTCTCATATAAAACAAAACGCTTCTGTAAAATCCTTTTTAATCTCTTTATACCAAGTGAGGAACTGGCCAAAGTGAGGAACTGAGGAGCTGGGAAAGTGAGAGAGACACTGACCACAACTATAAACACTCCGTCCAGAGAGCTGGTGGTCAGAGCTCTGGCCGAAAAGGTGCGGAGGTTGGCGTGAGTCATCCAAACTGTGTTCACACCGGCCCTCCGTCTCTATCTCTATTCTACCTGTATCTACAAATGTACACTATTATCATCGTCCGTCATTGTTTCCATTCTGCACAATGCTACACTACTATTCCACAAGCATCATGCCAAATATCCATGTATTTACAATTAGCACACTCGTTAAGGCATTTGGGCTTTCAGTCAGAATAGCATATACAATGTATGTCAGTCACTTCACAGTCATTCCCAAGATAGCCTAAAGGTCGACGGACTCTTACACGGCGCACCGCCTAGGAGAGTGTTTACACTGACCGTTCTACTCTTTCTCTTCCACAGGACAGTACAGCCTATGGCTTGTTCACACTCGCACAAGCAGCACTTAATCCGGGATTAAATCAGCTTAAGTTGTAATTTCAACTCTTTCATCATGAAAACTACTAAATCACTACACAAATATAACAGTAACACCATTTCTATTATTCACCAACACTAGCATACCAGTCTATCTAGCTGTAAGTGACAATAGATTTGTACAAATACATATACTTAATAACTTCACTGAGAACACCATTGGTGTTCAGAATTCCTTTTTTCTGAAGGAATAATTACTACATTCAACTACAAAACACTAAATGTCATAGAATCACCAGATTTACCAATAGGAAGGAATGATTTTGAATAATTGAAAAGGGGTAAAAGCAAGGTTTCTTACCTGTATGCAGAGAAAGATAACACACGTCCAGTCAAGATGGATGCAGGGATGAAAGTGTGCTCAAAACCACATCCATCTGAATGATGTCATTTTTCTCTGAATTTCAAGCAGTTTGGTTAACTCCACTCCGGGTTTTGGGGGTGGATGGATCAAGTTTGTGAGGGTATGTTCTTTCTTTTAAATCAGTGCAATTGTCCAAAACTTCTAAAAAAATGGGGGGGGGGTTCTATTTTCTTGGGGTATCACATCTTTCCCTCCTGAAAGAAATGTCGTCCTCGACATTTACACAATAACTAGGGTTGATGCTATCAATGCATGGATTACAAAAATGTATGTTCAGATTAAAGTCAATAAAATCCATACCATATCATTGTCAACTGACATTATCTCATCTCTTAACCGTCTATTCATACAACACAGTAAACAATAACTTCAAATGTAACATCATAATAACATATCCTGACACATGGCGCTCCTCCACATCACACTTTGCATTTCACTTTCGCAGGGTTAAACCCTTACATATGCTACTTTGTATAGCACACTAAAAAGTAATACAGCTTCCCAGGCGCGCGTTCCTGAGAGTGTATTCTTCTGATCCTTACAGATCCACATGCGAAATAGTATAGTTTTACTCTATATTCGAATACAAAAATGATATGGCGAAAAGAAATGACTCTTGATCTGTAGAACTTCATAACTAGCGAAACAAAATAAAGTTCTCCCACTTTTACACTGCGCAGTGTTTCTTTTCTGTTCATTTCTTTTACAATTTATCTTTGCCACATGATTCAGGGGTACAATTTCTGAGAGAAAACTGCTTTCCACAGAGGTTTAAACCACTGGTTACCTTAATCACAACTACCTTCATTCGACGAATCATCGTCTTACTCAGCGTACCCCTCCACTATGGGGCACACATAATGTTCGGCGTATTGGTCAACTGCATGGTTCACTGTTGATTTCCCACCTGTTGTCCGTGGTCATACATTGTGGGGAATGCAAACGGCATTCCGTAAGGTACAAAAGGGTTATACCAGGGGTAGTTATAGGTCGGGTTCATAGGTAGGTTGGGAGGATACATATTATTATTTGGTGGCCTTGATACCTCGGGCATGGCAGGGTTTATGTCATTAATATACAATGGCATGCAATGGGGGGCAGGATTTCCGAGATTGTGGTATGTTAGGGTATTTGGGGGTTGCCTGTTTCTGCGAGGGCGGCCTGAGCTGAAGGATGCGTCGTCAGGTGGCGTTGTCTGGGGTGCCGCAGGGGGTCCCTCAGGGTTCGTCGTCATTTCTGACTCCCGGTTGAGAGCAGCATGTTGTGGCGGCACCATCGTCTGCTGCCCATCTCCATCGATCGGGGTGTCCTCGTTATGATGACCCTCAGTATCTGCGTTGATTTCCCGGTCTGGCTGGTGGTGACCCTCAGGGGCTGGTACCGTGGTGATTTCCCGATCTGGGTGGTGGTGACCCTCAGCGTCCGGTGCTGCGGTGGCCTCTCGGTCTGGTTGGGGCTGGGCGTCTGGTGGGGGTACTGGTTCTGGCTCGGGTTGTACCTGTTGTACCTGGTGACGGCCGGTTTCAGTGAGGGTCTCTTGACGGCCTTCCTGCTCTCCATACCCACGGCTGTACCATTCATGATGGAGATCATCGTCAGAGCTCTCCTCCATGCAGGCATCGGAGGGATCTGGGGTCTCATTTCGGTGTCGGTCAGGAAGGTGTCGTTTTTGTCGTCTGCTCCTCTCCGGTGCTCCTCTCCTACTTCTCTCTACAGCCGGTCTTACAGAGGGAGTTTGTCGGTCAGCGAGTAGCGTGTCGCAGGGGAACAAGAGACTGCGATGAAGGGTACGAGTCCTACCCTTACCATCGTCTGGCTGAATGTCGTAGACGGGGAGGTCACCCTTCTTGGACACAACCGTGTATACTCTGTCCTCAAAGTATGACCGTAACTTTCCAGGTCCTGCTTTCGGGGAGCAGTCTTTAACGAGAAACCGATCGCCCGGCATCAGCACCGTACTCGCTGGTATCTTGTCGTGGTACTTTTTTCCTCTCTCTGAAGCCTTCTGTGCATTCTTACGTGCAAGGTCATAAGCCTCTTCCAGTCTGGTTTTCCACTTTTGAACATACTCTGGAAGATTCTGACACTTTGCCTGTTCTGATGTTGTCAGACCGAATGCTAGGTCGATAGGGAGCCTTGGTGAGTAGCCGAAGAGTAGGTAGTGGGGTGAGTAGTTGGTAGCATCATGTCGTGTGTTGTTGTAGGCATGGACGACTTTATTGATGTGGCGTTTCCAATCGTGCTTCTGCTCCTCTGCCAGGGTTCGTAGCATGGCTAGCAGGGTCCGATTGAACCTTTCCACTTGTCCGTTGCCTTGGGGATGATACGGGGATGTCCTGGAGGCTGTGATCCCAGAAAGTTGTTGTAGTCGGGTCAAGAGTTGGTTCTCAAACTCCCTTCCCTGGTCGTGATGAAGCCGTTTCGGGAACCCGAACTTCAATATGAAGTCATTGAAGATTCGGTCCGCAGCAGTCTTGCCAGACTTGTTCGTAGTCGGGTAGGCCTGCGCAAACCGCGTGAAGTGGTCCATCACGACCAGCACATACTCTTCACCTCCTCGACTGCGTTCTAGGTGGAGGAAGTCGATGCATACGAGTTCAAATGGTTCAGAGGTGGTGATGGGGACTAACGGAACTTTGGTGTTCTGAGCAGGTTTCTTCTGCATGATGCATTTACATTGCCTGGTGATGTATGTCTCGATGAAGCGCTCCATGCGGGGCCAGTAGAACCGTTGCCGGGCGAGGTCAACTGTTCTGTCAGTCCCCAGATGGCCCATCTTATCGTGCAGCTCGGTACACGCCAAATTCCGCCACTTCAAGGGGAGAACAAGTTGTGTTTTTGTTTTCGTTCTCCGCCTGAGAATTCCATCATGTCCAACCTCTAGTCTCCTCCATTCGTGCATCATTGCTCTGGTTTCTGGAGATTCGTCTGTTCGTTCATCTGCACGTGGCCACCTTCCCTTTCTCTTGTATAGGAGCACTCGTGAGATGACTGGGTCTTCCTGCTGGGCTGTTTTGATGTCAGTCATGGAGAAGGAGGTAATGGATTCTGGAGACATGTCTGTTTGGGTGTCAGCGGGCTGTATGAATAGTGCCTGGACCAACGCCATTTCATCCTGGGTCTGGTGAAGGGAACCTCTCAGTGCAGCCTTGGTAGTCGTTGTCGTGATCTCTTGTGTACACGATTCCTGTCGTTGGGTGGGGGTCAGGGGCATTCTAGATAGAGCATCAGCATCGCCGTTCTTCCTTCCTGGTCTGTACTTGATTGAGAAGTTGAAATCAGCGAGCTCACCAACCCATCGATGCCCTGTGGCATTGAGCTTTGCCGTGCTGAGGATGTAGGTCAACGGATTATTATCCGTATACACGGTGAAAGACTCAGCATAGAGGAGGTAGTTTCGGAATTGCTCAGTAATCGCCCACTTTAGCGCCAGGAACTCAAGTTTCCCCGAGTGGAGATGGTAGTTTTTCTCCGCGGGTGTCAGGGTTCGCGATCCGTAGGCGATCACCCTGAGCTTCCTATCACTCTCCTGGTACAGTACCGCTCCCAGTCCCTCCTGTGAAGCATCAGTGTGTAGGATGTACGGTGCACTGAAGTTCGGGTACATCATCACAGGGGGCTGCACAAGATCATCGATGAAGGAGTTCACGATTTCCTGATGAGAGGGTGTCCAGGTGATTGGGGTGTTGGAGGGGGCTTGTCCATGGTGCTTTGTCTTGCTTGTCCTTTTGGTAGGTCTGTGTGTCCGTGGTTTTGCGTCCCTTGTGGTCACTGGTGCTTTTAAGAGGTCGTAGAGTGGTTTGGCACGCTTTGCGTAGTCCTTGAGGTATCTGCGGTAGTAACCAGTCCGGCCAAGTATCTTGCGCAGGTCTCCTACCGTCTTTGGGGTGTGGCTCTTAAGTGAAGTGAGGGCCTCTGTTTCACTTGGGTCCGCCTTGTACCCTTCCCCAGAGATTACTTTACCCAGGAACTTCACTTCCTGCTGGAAGAAGCTGCACTTTGCTGGCTTCAGCTTTACTCCATTTTCCCGAAGACGCTGCAAAACTGTCTGGACATGCCTGAGGTGATCATCAAAGGTCTGGCTGTAGATGACAATGTCGTCCAGGTACACCTCACAGATGTTGTGGTTGAGGCCCTCGAGGATTGTCTCCATGCACCGTTGATATGCCGCTGGTGCATTCTTCAATCCGAATGGGATCCTATTCCACTCGTGGAGGCCCCATGGAGTGATGAATGCAGTCATCGGTCGGCATTCCTCAGCGATGAAACCTTGGTGGTACGCCTTACGCTGGTCTAGGGTAGTGAACCACCGGTTTCCTCCCAGTCCGTCAATCAGGTCCTGCATTCTCGGTATTGGTTGTCGGTCAGGTATTGTTTTCTTGTTAAGTCCGCGGTAGTCGATACAAAGACGGAGGCTTCCATCTTTCTTTCGCACACATACGACTGGAGAGGCATAGGGTGACTCAGATTTCCTGATCCACCCACGTTCAAGGAGGTCCTGTAGGTAGAGTTTCACCTCTTGGTAGAGTGGTCGGGGAATAGACTGGTAGGTCTTCTGTACCGGGACATTGTCGGTGAGTCTGATGGTCATCTTGAGGTAAGGGATACATCCCATGTCCTGGTCACCCGATGAGAAACTCTTTATTTCCTGGTGAAGGAGTCCTTCCACAGCCTTCTTCTCCTCTGCTGCCAAGTGGTCAAGCTTGAAAGGAGGGTCCTTCCATTTTCTCATTGGTACCTGACACTGAGGCGATGTAACCATCGGTTTGGGGTTGGTAGTTGGTGGGTTGTGGGTCACGTGGATAGTCAGGGAGTATCGAATGCATTGATTGTAGTCTTCCCAATTGCGTATACCGAGGAACTACAATCATATTCTTGGAGTAGTTTTACACAGGGATGTCTAGACGAGGAGACTGACCTTGGGAGACTTGTACAACACAGGAGGGAACTTCTACATCTTCGGGCAGGTTGCTGTTGATTCCTGGCTCGAACAGTAGTGTCTCTTCCCTCATGTTCCCAAGTCTCACCATTACTGTCACCTTCGTCCAGGACTCCGGGCGCAAGAGGATCGGGGAACGACCAGTTCTTACGGTGCACAACTCTTCTGGTGGTCCTGTCCTCAGTAGGGAGATTACTTGGTCAGCTGCTCTAGGTGACACTTGCATTGAGCTTCCAAGCTGTCGTGTGATGCCAGGAAGGCTTCCAATTGGTGTTGCCTGGACCAGCTCACTGATCACATTGTACCCAATGATGGTCTCAGGCAGCTCCTCGGGTGTCACTAGAAAAGGTATGAGTATGGTTGATGATGTGTTGGTGTCAGGGTCGAGGCTAAACCAGACTTCTATCCAGCCTTTGTATGGTAGGGAAGTGCCGTTGGCCGCCTTGAGCTGGAGGTCAGTATCTAGTATTTCCTGGACTTCCCTAAGTTTGACTTGTGGAAGCACCTCTCGATAAATTCTCTCTGGCATCACCGAGACCTGGGCTCCTGTGTCCCAGAGAGCTGTAGATGGAATCCCATTGAAGGACCATTTAACTAGACACCTATCACCAACAAGGTTCACAACACGTCCCCTTTGTTTTGATGTGGGGACATGGCCAGGACTTTGTGGGAAAATCTGGTTTACGTTTGGTTGTCCGGGTCTGGTCGTGGTTGGGGATCCTGGTCTTGGTTGGGTTACACCCTGTCCCCGCTGGGTGCCCCCTGGTCGTTTCCCTGTCGTTTTCTGCATCCCCGAGCGAAGTGTTCACTGCTTCCACACTTATAACAGTGCTGATAATCATCCCCTGTCCCTTCTTGGCGGCATGGTGGACAGCCCCTTGGTCGCTGAGGTGGTCGACGCCCGGCTCCTTGTGGTTGTTGTTGTTGTTGTGGGGAGCGCTGAGATGTTGACATTTTCCCCTGAATAGCTTCAATACTCGCTCTCAATTCTGCAATCTGGGCAGCCATCTCTTCGCGCAGGTCTGGCTTCCGTTCCTTGGGGATTTTGGATGGGGGCTCCTCAGTCGTGATTGTGTTGATTCTTTGAGGTTTTACCCCAACCTTCTGGAGACGCTTTGCTTCCAGTGCTGCGGCCGTGGTCAGCTTCTCCAGAAGTTCTTCATCAGACACCCCTGGGGTGAGGGATTGCTTAATGTCCTGTCGGATGTTATCGTTCGTTAACCCCGTGACCACTGCATGTACAAACATGCTCTGGACGAGGTGGGGGTCATACCTCAACCCAGCGGTGGAGTCCTCAGATGCGAGACTTCCGTAGACTTCCGTGGCGTCCTTCTCCTGAAAATGGGCCTTCAAAACCGTCCTCAGAGTGACCAAGGTTAGGCGGGTGTGATTCTCGAGGTAGGACCTTAAGCGTAGTCCTGGGGTGATGGCCCTCACTACTGCCTCGATCACTTCCCCCTCACTGTAGCCCTTTGAGAGGGCAGCCTCGATCTGATGGGTGAGGCTGGTGTAAGTTAAACGATCTTTTTGGTTCGGTTCCCCGATCTGCCCACTGATCCGCAGTTCCTTCCGGAAAAGTGGAGGGACAGTCGAGGGAGTCGTAGTCGGCATTGCGTGGTCGGGGATGGTGGCAGCAGGTGGTGGGGTGGAAGGAGGCAAGGAATGTGGTTCATCTTTTTGATGCGTGTTCTCATCAGCCCGGGCTTCCAAACGACGCAACCTCTCCTGGAAGTCACTCTCCAGCTGGCTCATCCTGGCCTTGTGAGCCTCTATTAGAACCAGCATCTCATCCTTGTCATCACTGGAGCCTTGCTTAATCGCATCAATCCGCGATTTCAAGGTCTCCAGTTTTTTCTTGTCTGCCTCCTCCTCCGAGCTTAATTTGCGAAGGGAAGACTGCACCATCCTTACAAGAGCTTGTCTTGACCGATCCTCGTCCGGTGTGGGTATGCCCAAGAGAGGACATACCTGTCGTAGCTCCTCGATGCTAAGACCAAACAGCTGCTCTTCTATTTCGAACTGGGTTTCCTCGAAGGCTTCCATGTCGAAAGTGTCGAATCCTCGGATCTACAAGGTCAGGCTCTTCCGGCAGCTACTTTGCTGAGATTCTGCCCCCTATCTGGCCTTGTAGACTAGTTGTCCTTCACTTTCACCCAAGCCTTCGCCGTGGAGTCTCAGTACGGTATAGCTGTTAGCCAATTCGTCGTCGCATCACGAGGTTAACTGCTCATACCAGGTTCAATGTCCAAGGACAGCAAGTCTTCATCCTTCAAACCCGTTGATTTGCCGTCCTGGCAGGGTCGCCAGAAAATGTTACCCGGGTCTCGGGTAACTGGGTTGAATTTACACTCCAATATCACTCTTGATCTGTATGCAGAGAAAGATAACACACGTCCAGTCAAGATGGATGCAGGGATGAAAGTGTTTCTCTTTATTCTTGTATAAATCATATCAAGTTTCAATAATGATCATATAAATCGCAATCAAGATAATTATCAATACTTCTTTTCATCAACACAACGTGAATGACACATGCAAATTGTTGATATGAATATCTAATTCTTCTTCAGTGTAATTGATAATTTACCTTGCTCAATATTATGATGCTTGATTTATACCTCAAAGAGTCTCTAAAATCAAAGGTTAATTATGACACTTACTCGTAACAATCAATCTTAATATTCCTTTGTAGTAAGCATAATTAACTGTAACAAAACTTTAACAAAAGCAACCTTATAGCTTAACATTAACCAATCATTTAAAATACAATTGATTTAATCAAATAAACACAACTACATATCATTTGATTAATCTCTGTTTGTATCCATAAACCGAAACACAAATTATTAAATAAACCTAAACCTGGAATGCATTCACTTCTTTGGCAAGAATTGTTTAAAAGCAAGAAGGGGAACCGGCAGTCTTTATACACTGCAAAACAAATCTAACTTCTTTAGTTTTCCTTTATTTCTCTAAAAGCCAGGTTTTCTCTCTCTTTCCTGCTCGCTTCTGTATTTTATTCCTCTCATATAAAACAAAACGCTTCTGTAAAATCCTTTTTAATCTCTTTATACCAAGTGAGGAACTGGCCAAAGTGACGAACTGAGGAGCTGGGAAAGTGAGAGAGACACTGACCACAACTATAAACACTCCGTCCAGAGAGCTGGTGGTCAGAGCTCTGGCCGAAAAGGTGCGGAGGTTGGCGTGAGTCATCCAAACTGTGTTCACACCGGCCCTCCGTCTCTATCTCTATTCTACCTGTATCTACAAATGTACACTATTATCATCGTCCGTCATTGTTTCCATTCTGCACAATGCTACACTACTATTCCACAAGCATCATGCCAAATATCCATGTATTTACAATTAGCACACTCGTTAAGGCATTTGGGCTTTCAGTCAGAATAGCATATACAATGTATGTCAGTCACTTCACAGTCATTCCCAAGATAGCCTAAAGGTCGACAGACTCTTACACGGCGCACCGCCTAGGAGAGTGTTTACACTGACCGTTCTACTCTTTCTCTTCCACAGGACAGTACAGCCTATGGCTTGTTCACACTCGCACAAGCAGCACTTAATCCGGGATTAAATCAGCTTAAGTTGTAATTTCAACTCTTTCATCATGAAAACTACTAAATCACTACACAAATATAACAGTAACACCATTTCTATTATTCACCAACACTAGCATACCTGTCTATCTAGCTGTAAGTGACAATAGATTTGTACAAATACATATACTTAATAACTTCACTGAGAACACCATTGGTGTTCAGAATTCCTTTTTTCTGAAGGAATAATTACTACATTCAACTACAAAACACTAAATGTCATAGAATCACCAGATTTACCAATAGGAAGGAATGATTTTGAATAATTGAAAAGGGGTAAAAGCAAGGTTTCTTACCTGTATGCAGAGAAAGATAACACACGTCCAGTCAAGATGGATGCAGGGATGAAAGTGTGCTCAAAACCACATCCATCTGAATGATGTCATTTTTCTCTGAATTTCAAGCAGTTTGGTTAACTCCACTCCGGGTTTTGGGGGTGGATGGATCAAGTTTGTGAGGGTATGTTCTTTCTTTTAAATCAGTGCAATTGTCCAAAACTTCTAAAAAAATGGGGGGGGGGGTTCTATTTTCTTGGGGTATCACATATACATATACACATATAAATATATATATATATATATATATATATATATATATATATATATACCTGATGGTACACGCGTAGAGCTGTCCACCGTTGCTTGTTATACCGGTCGAACACGAAGCCACCTCGATCACCACTGATTATAGCTTACTATATAACACGAAGCCCTCTCGATCTCCATTGGGATCGTCTTATGTGCAACAGATTGCATAAAATTATGCTCTTGTCATGACATCATTTATCATCATAAAAAAAAAAATTTAAAAGACGGTCGCACAATCACAGATTGAAGAGGTCTTTGATTTGCTTTGTTGTTGTTGTTGACAAAAAATTGTCTCACAAAATCACTTGATAAGCAAACAAACCAGTCTTCTTCACATTGATTTTTTTTTCTGCCAATTCTCTCGACAAAATTGGCCGCCAAGCAAAAACAATAAAATTAAAAAAAACAAACAAACAAAATAATAAAAACAAAACTAGCGCATCTGGTAATCAATTCCATCAAATCACCTGCCCAAACAACAAGCAAACATGTAATACACAAAACGCATATTAGGACCTACTAATTGTAAACACAAACAGTCAGTAAAACAACTAGAAAACATAACATTTCGGAATACGTCTTTCTTGGTCAATCAGGCCTGTGCTATATATCACCCTACGATAAAAATCAAATGAAGTTTTTAGAAAAAATGTCCAGCATGAAATGCTACATGCCAAGCGTCAACATCTATATATGATAGGCCTATACCTACTCTGATGGCAACGTTGACCATGTAGATAATCGTCAGTAACAATCGGATTTTCTATATGTTAGTTAGCGAATTTTTTTTTTGACTTGACAGCCCATTCATTGTCAGAATGGGCAAAAGAAAAAAAAAAAGCTGTGAAGACTGTTTTTTTTCTTCCATTTTTTTTTAAATCTTGACCTGACAGCACATATGTCGAGAGAAGTGTTTTTGTTTGATAAGCATATAACCATGGCAATTGAACATTATTCTAGAACGCTACATGTACTTTGCAGCACAGTTCCATTACACGCTCTTTGACTGCACACAGTTACAAAGGTACCACGTGTAATGGAGCAACTAAGCAAAAACAAACAAAAAAGAAAAGAAAAACCCTAAACAATAATAATCTAAACAGGATTAGCATTTATGTACAATCCGTCGACAAATCACCTGCTCAAATTAAAAACACTGTCGCGTCCTGGACAAAACGCATATAGGCCCTACTATTTTGAAAAACAATCTGTAAAACAACAACAACAACAACAACAACAAATGAATAACCCGAACCTTTCGGAATCCGTAATTCTTTGACACTCAGACCTATGCTATTATTACGCTAAGAAAAAAATGGACAAATGAAAAAATGTCAAGCGTTAATGCTACGTTGCAACTGATTTACGTCGATGTAGGGCAATTTATTAATCAGCTGCAATAAAAACATCTCGACGGAAGAATTTCATGAATTTGAATAAATGCAACGTGCCAAGCGTCATCATCTACTACACCAACTCTAGCAACGTTGACAGTATAGACGATCATCAGTAACAACCGAGTTGGGTTGGTTTTTGTTGTTGTTGGTGTTGTTGATGTTTTTGTTAGGTTTAGTCGGCGATTGTTTTCTTTTTTTTACTTGACAGCTGATTTATCGACATAATGGGCAAAAAAAGGAACAAAATGCAGACAATTTTTGATTGCAAATAACAAAACCCCAAAATGATAGTAATCAAAACAGGATTAGTGGTCATCAATATTATTCTGTCAACAGATCGCCTGACAAAACAAAAACAAAACAAAACAAAAACACAACTAAACACGTCCTCCATAAAACGCATATATAGGCCCAACTAATTTGAAAAACAATCAGTAAAAGTACGCTGAGAAAAAAAAAAGGAAAAGGAATGAAATTAAGAAAATGCTCAGCATATATGATACAGGCTGTAGCGTCAACTATGGCAACGTTGACCATGTGTAGATGATCATCAAACTGTTTTTACTTCTATAGGTTTAGTTGACGATATTTAGTGCATTTTTTTTTGACAGTTCATTTAGGCTATGGACAGAGTTGCCAAAAACGATGCAAAGATTGTTATTGATTGGTTGATTTGGCTTGTCAGCACTTACGGCGAGAGAATTGTTTTTCTTTCTTCATAAATGATACAGTATAAAAACCATGGCAAATTGAACAAGGCCCATTACACGCCGGCCGCAGTAACTACGCACAGAACACAGGTAGGCCCTACCATGCGGGGCAAACCAAGCAAAAACAAAAACAAAAAACAAAACCCCAAAACAACAATAACACAAACAGGATTAGCATAAAATGGTCGTCAGTTCTCTCGACAAATCACCCGACCAACAACAAACATGTCCTATACAAAACGTATCTCAATAGGCCCCACTAATTTGAAAATTACAAACAATCAGTAAAAAAAAAAAACAAAAAACCAGAAAAACAGAAAAAAAAAGCAAAACAAAAATCCTTTCGATTTCAGATTATGTCTTTAGGCCTATGCAACTAAAAAAAAATAAATAAAGTAGAATTAAGATTAGAAATGAACCGCATGTACTGGTACTTGCAGAAGCGTCAGCATCTACCGACTGTGGTAACTTTTGGCTGTGTAGATGATCATCAGTAATAGATAGATATGAGAGCTGTTGTTCTTTCTTAGGTTTACTTGGCATTTTTCCTTTACTTGATTGTGTGATCATGTATTGTCACTAACAAAAGGATCGTTTTTCCTCATTTCAGTCTTGTTTCGCTGATGTGCCTTTTCAGACAGAAATGTCTTTGAATAGATACAGATGATGAGGAGCAGCAAGACCTGAGATCATGAGAAATTTTGTGTCAATCATGCACCTGTAGGCCTACATCTCAAAAGCGTCTCAAAGACAATTTTAGCATGCTTTACTGCTTTGATCCCATGATTGTCACCGCCAGCAAGCCGGGAGAAGAACAAGATGGAGATTCGAGAAACATAAAACTATATGCGCAGAAGAAAATAACGCAGAAAAATCAAATGAAGTGAATGTGCAGTTGAGGTGTATGTTAGGAAATCATACCCCATAACAATTTCGCTTGGGAAAAGCAGGTAGTCTTTAAAAGAAAGCTAACATTTTGGCAGAATGATTGTCACTTGTGATCTCAATATTTCACTTTTCCGTAGCATATTCCAGAGCAAAAAAAAAAAAAAAAAGGACGGTAATCGTAGAGAACAGGTATATCCTGCCATTAGGAAAGGTATTATGCGTGTGCGAAAATGTGTACGATGAATGTCCTTGTACTATAGTATATTAGGTCCATGTTCTGTCGACAAATCACCCGACGAACAACAAACATGTCCTTCACAAAACGTACAGGTCGACTATTGTTTACTCTCTGTTTTTTCTTTCTTTTTTTTTTCATTGGAAGCTCATTTATCGACGGAATAACAAAAACAAGAAAAATGGGAGGACTATCTTTGATTGTTTGTTTGAGTTATTTTATCTGACCTTGTCAACACATATGGCGAGAGAATCTTATTGTTTATTATAGCGTGAAAACATGGCAATTGAACATGCATTTCGGACCGCCTCTATATAGATCTGCAGAACAGTCCACCTACACGCAGCTCCAGCTGGTCGTATAACTACAAACAGTACACAGGTACATAATACGTGTAAAATATAGCTAGCAACGGGGCGAACGAACGAAGCCAGCTCGCTTGCCACGGCCACGCATGTACCTGTACAGTAAGTGGTGTTGTCATAGCGCTTATCCGGACACTTACCCCCTGGGCAACTACCCTCCGGATAACTACCATAAGGATAATTACCCCCCAGGCTTATTCCCCCCTAGGGCAACTACCACCCGGACAACTACCCTCCTAGGGCAATTACCCTCCAGGGCAATTACCCCGTAGGGCAACTACCCCCCTGACAACTACTACCCTCTTAGGGTAATCATCCCCCGAGGCAATTTCCCCTAGGACAACTACCCCCCGGATAACTACCACCCAGATAATTACCCCAGGAAAATTGCCCCCCAGATAACTACCTCCCGGAGAACTACCCCCTGGATAACTAGGCCCCCCCCCCCCCCGGATAAGTACCACCAAGATTACCACCCGCATAACTACCCCCCCCCCCTCCCCCAGGATAACTACCACCCGAAAAACTACATCCCGGAAAACTCTCTCCCACCCCCCCCCCCCCCTCCCCGGAAAAAAATCCCCTGGATAACTAGGGTTTATGCCCCCTGGTTAGATACCTCCCTCACCGTGAAAGACGTTAGCAGCTGCAGCCACGTTCTCCGACATTATGGCCCGAATTCACGAAGGTGGTACAAATGAAACCATGGTTGAAACCATGGGCAAAAACCATGAAGCGCCAAGTGTCGCATGGAATATTTCGTTACGAAATCACTTATTTCGTCAATTAAATGATTATTTTGTAACGAAATGACAACATTTTGTAACTAAAAATGTACATGTCGTCCACGAAATGATAATTTCGTTAACAAAACGGTAATTTTGTCGACGAAATGACCAATTTCGTAACGAAATATTCCGTGCGACACTTGGCGCTCCATGGTTTTTGTCCATGGTTTAAACCATGGTTTCATTTGTACCACCTTCGTGAATTCTGGCCTTTGTGTGCATTTCGTGCTATACAGGGTGGCCCAAAAAGAACGGAACACCTAAGATTGTTAATTTTAGCAATATTGTTCCTTATATGTCATTATTTTGTATACTATTGGAAAGGCCATTCTTTTTCCAAAAGAATGACACCAAGTTCTTTAACGTTGGTGAATGCATCATGGTTTTAGGACCATTTTTGTCAACCCTTGCAATTTCCAAAATGTGATCATTTTGCACTCTCAGAGACACCGAAATGAGCGAGAATTCGGCGTGCCATAGAAGCAGTAACGTTCAAAACGTGGGGAATGTGGCTGTCATTGTCCGTTACCATTGTGAATGAGACGACCTGTATGGAACGCCATTAGGGAAACAATACAAAATTCATACCCCTCCAGCCAATATTCATTTCACTTTTAACAAATACATTTCACTCACCAACACTTATTTCACTTTTTACAAAAATACATTTCACTTTTGAATAAAAATTCATTTCACTTTTCACAAAAATACATTTCACTTTCAAATAGGAATGCATATCTCATTTCACAAAAACGCATTTCACTTTTAAATAAACATTCATTTCACTTTTCACAAAAATACATTTCACTTTCCACAAAAATACATTTCACTTTCAAATAAAAATTCATTTCACTCTTCACAAAATGTATTTCATCTTTAACCAAACACATTTGACTTTTCACAAAATTCATTTCACTTTTCAAGAAAAAAAAATCATTTCATTTTTCCGTAAAAAAAAAAAATCATTTCATTTTGGCGTACCATATCTGTCTGACGAAACCAATTCACTGCACTAAAAACCATTTCACTCTGATAAAACCATTTCACTCTGATCAAACAAATACGTTCCTCTTTTTTCCCGGCCAAAAGGTGGCGCCAGTCTGAGAGGAGTCACAGTGCCATGGCACTTTGTTAGCACCAAAAAGCATACAACCCTAAGAGGGTCTACTCTCTCGATTTTGCGTAGTACGCTCATGGGCAGGTGCGAGCGCCATTTTAGGAAGCAAAGCGATAGTTAGCGGGCGGATTTTTACGTGACTCTCAATGGAGCGGTATCTGGGTAAAAGCAATCATGCACCTGTAGGCCTACATCTCAAAAGCGTCTCAAAGACAATTTTAGCATGCTTTACTGCTTTGATCCCATGATTGTCACCGCCAGCAAGCCGGGAGAAGAACAAGATGGAGATTCGAGAAACATAAAACTATATGCGCAGAAGAAAATAACGCAGAAAAATCAAATGAAGTGAATGTGCAGTTGAGGTGTATGTTAGGAAATCATACCCCATAACAATTTCGCTTGGGAAAAGCAGGTAGTCTTTAAAAGAAAGCTAACATTTTGGCAGAATGATTGTCACTTGTGATCTCAATATTTCACTTTTCCGTAGCATATTCCAGAGCAAAAAAAAAAAAAAAAAAGGACGGTAATCGTAGAGAACAGGTATATCCTGCCATTAGGAAAGGTATTATGCGTGTGCGAAAATGTGTACGATGAATGTCCTTGTACTATAGTATATTAGGTCCATGTTCTGTCGACAAATCACCCGACGAACAACAAACATGTCCTTCACAAAACGTACAGGTCGACTATTGTTTACTCTCTGTTTTTTCTTTCTTTTTTTTTTTCATTGGAAGCTCATTTATCGACGGAATAACAAAAACAAGAAAAATGGGAGGACTATCTTTGATTGTTTGTTTGAGTTATTTTATCTGTTCTTGTCAACACATATGGCGAGAGAATCTTATTGTTTATTATAGCGTGAAAACATGGCAATTGAACATGCATTTCGGACCGCCTCTATATAGATCTGCAGAACAGTCCACCTACACGCAGCTCCAGCTGGTCGTATAACTACAAACAGTACACAGGTACATAATACGTGTAAAATATAGCTAGCAACGGGGCGAACGAACGAAGCCAGCTCGCTTGCCACGGCCACGCATGTACCTGTACAGTAAGTGGTGTTGTCATAGCGCTTATCCGGGCACTTACCCCCTGGGCAACTACCCTCCGGATAACTACCATAAGGATAATTACCCCCCAGGCTTATTCCCCCCTAGGGCAACTACCACCCGGACAACTACCCTCCTAGGGCAATTACCCTCCAGGGCAATTACCCCGTAGGGCAACTACCCCCCTGACAACTACTACCCTCTTAGGGTAATCATCCCCCGAGGCAATTTCCCCTAGGACAACTACCCCCCGGATAACTACCACCCAGATAATTACCCCAGGAAAATTGCCCCCCAGATAACTACCTCCCGGAGAACTACCCCCTGGATAACTAGCCCCCCCCCCCCCGGATAAGTACCACCAAGATTACCACCCGCATAACTACCCCCCCCCCCCCCCCCAGGATAACTACCACCCGAAAAACTACATCCCGGAAAACTCTCTCCCCCCCCCCCCTCCCCGGAAAAAAAATCCCCTGGATAACTAGGGTTTATGCCCCCTGGTTAGATACCTCCCTCACCGTGAAAGACGTTAGCAGCTGCAGCCACGTTCTCCGACATTATGGCCCGAATTCACGAAGGTGGTACAAATGAAACCATGGTTGAAACCATGGGCAAAAACCATGAAGCGCCAAGTGTCGCATGGAATATTTCGTTACGAAATCACTTATTTCGTCAATTAAATGATTATTTTGTAACGAAATGACAACATTTTGTAACTAAAAATGTACATGTCGTCCACGAAATGATAATTTCGTTAACAAAACGGTAATTTTGTCGACGAAATGACCAATTTCGTAACGAAATATTCCGTGCGACACTTGGCGCTCCATGGTTTTTGTCCATGGTTTAAACCATGGTTTCATTTGTACCACCTTCGTGAATTCTGGCCTTTGTGTGCATTTCGTGCTATACAGGGTGGCCCAAAAAGAACGGAACACCTAAGATTGTTAATTTTAGCAATATTGTTCCTTATATGTCATTATTTTGTATACTATTGGAAAGGCCATTCTTTTTCCAAAAGAATGACACCAAGTTCTTTAACGTTGGTGAATGCATCATGGTTTTAGGACCATTTTTGTCAACCCTTGCAATTTCCAAAATGTGATCATTTTGCACTCTCAGAGACACCGAAATGAGCGAGAATTCGGCGTGCCATAGAAGCAGTAACGTTCAAAACGTGGGGAATGTGGCTGTCATTGTCCGTTACCATTGTGAATGAGACGACCTGTATGGAACGCCATTAGGGAAACAATACAAAATTCATACCCCTCCAGCCAATATTCATTTCACTTTTAACAAATACATTTCACTCACCAACACTTATTTCACTTTTTACAAAAATACATTTCACTTTTGAATAAAAATTCATTTCACTTTTCACAAAAATACATTTCACTTTCAAATAGGAATGCATATCTCATTTCACAAAAACGCATTTCACTTTTAAATAAACATTCATTTCACTTTTCACAAAAATACATTTCACTTTCCACAAAAATACATTTCACTTTCAAATAAAAATTCATTTCACTCTTCACAAAATGTATTTCATCTTTAACCAAACACATTTGACTTTTCACAAAATTCATTTCACTTTTCAAGAAAAAAAAATCATTTCATTTTTCCGTAAAAAAAAAAATCATTTCATTTTGGCGTACCATATCTGTCTGACGAAACCAATTCACTGCACTAAAAACCATTTCACTCTGATAAAACCATTTCACTCTGATCAAACAAATACGTTCCTCTTTTTTCCCGGCCAAAAGGTGGCGCCAGTCTGAGAGGAGTCACAGTGCCATGGCACTTTGTTAGCACCAAAAAGCATACAACCCTAAGAGGGTCTACTCTCTCGATTTTGCGTAGTACGCTCATGGGCAGGTGCGAGCGCCATTTTAGGAAGCAAAGCGATAGTTAGCGGGCGGATTTTTACGTGACTCTCAATGGAGCGGTATCTGCCTCCCTTTTAGGGAGGCATACAGGGTAAAAGAAGAACTTCGGACCTCTACGGCATTTATAAGTATCATTCCTGCCTAAGAAAGAAATATAAATGAATAAATGCTCTTTAATATCCAATCTGTAGTCCCTCAATATTTGAGCTTACTCCTAATGATATAGGGAGTAACCATGATGTGTGATATGCATGATGGTGCACACAACTTCAGAGCCCTCCCCCTCCCTCTCCTTCCCTCCCTCTGAACTCTTCTCTTGATCCGCGATGTAGGCCAATATACCATGATTTTCCGTAGAACAACCAATAGAAAGAGTTTTATGCGGTTATACAATTTTCCTTTCTAGAACACTATTCTATTTCTTCTTTTTAGGGGTTATCTTTCTTTCTTTCTTGTTGATGGGGGGGGGGGATACCGTGGATGGGGTAGTGTAGACATCTTGACCTTTTTCGATGTGTTGGACTTTTAAAATTTTTGAATTGTATTTATTATGTCCCTTTTTTGTACTGATCATAATTATAGACATGAACATATTGTATCCCTGCATATTATGACCGGGTCGCTGTGTTTTCAACGACACGCATGTCAAATTTCACATATTTCTATGGTACATTTTATTGGAAAGTGAAAATAAAATCTGAGTCTAAATTTGAATTGGAATAAGAATTAACATGGACCAACCAAATGCGGTGCATGGTATCATTATTATTATTTGCTATTGTTATGATGCACGGACATGGGGAACAGCTCTTTTGGTTGAATCATGTGCGGTCCTGGAGTAAATAAAATTATGAAATTAATAACAGTTTATTCTTATTAACCATGGCACTCTTCTTCTTAGTACAAATTATCATATTTATCGGAATGTGATCTTTGTCGCCATTACCTGACATTTTCACATTACTGATCCAAAAAAACAACGTCTCTTGTTATCGTAGCAATAATGTCGATTATTCTTGCCCTATAGAAAAATATTCCTGGGTAAAGTGGCCATGATTGCATGATTGTATAGTGATGTGTGTGTGTGTGTGTGTGTGTGTTCGTTATTCAGGCCGAAGGCTTGTTATTCCGAAGGTTAGTTAATCCGAAAATGTGATAAGGTTTGTTATTGCGAAGTTTCATTAATCCGAAGATGAAATAAGGTTTGTTATTCCGAAGGTTCGTTACGGACCCTATTTCATTTTCGGATCAACGAACCTTCGGAATAACAAACCCTTTTTCATGAGAGGATGTCTCTCCCCCCTCCCCCCCCCCCCCCCCCCGCACACGAGGGAGCTTTTGTATTCTCAGAATTGATATGATTAGGTGCACATTTTGGCGAAATATTTGCAATTTTTTTTGTTAAAAAAAGAGAGAAAATGTAGGGCTAACTTCGCTATTATTCGTAACCTCTTTATCCAAGATCGACATAATAAGCGTCTGCATTGTGTAAGAGGTGGCCAGAAGGGGACGGGGAGGGAGCCTATGCATTTTCAGAATTAAACTCAAACCATGTAATGCACACCTTTGGTGGAATATTTGAGAATTTTCAATCAAAGATTTGTAATCTTCAATATTATGTTCGCATTGCAGATCATTGTGATGACAAGGTCTATCAAGAGTGCTAAAAAAAGAGAAAAATAAGAATACATGTACTAAGTTTGAAAATACAGGGGGATGATCCTCAGAAAAAAAAATCCAGGGGATATTCCCCCCCCCCCCTCCCAAAGATAGTTCATAAGGCCAAAAGGGCAGGGACGAAAGAGAGGGAGAGAGGGGGGGGGGGGAGATGGAGAGAAAAGTGTTTCAGTAGCTCGAACTTTGAGGAACTACAGATTTGAAATAATAGACATTTCTTCACTTTTTTCCATCTTAAAGCATAAATGATGCTTCTAAATTGGAATTTTAGGTCTTAAATGGATCGTATAGTTTTGGTTGAGACCTAATTTCAGGTTTCTAACATTTTTTGGTGAGATAATCCAAAACCTCTTATGAAATATGGAAGAGCATATAATTCTATGAGGAATTCAACGTTTATTTGATAAAAATTGGTTTTGAAATGGCAGAGATATCAAAAAAGAGCAATTCTTCTAAAGTGTGGGACCCACACTTTATCACGATCGCTTTGTTTTTGGATGTTTCAGTCATTCCAAACCCGATTTTCATCAAATAAACTTTGAATTCCTCTTAAAATGGTATGCTCTGTACTATATGATAAGTGTTTTCTTGGTATCTCTCAAAAAAGTTAAAAGCCCAATTCTCATCTCCACCAATACTGTACTATCCCTTTAAACAAAGCTATACCGCTGTTTGCCCTCTTAAAAGGGAGAAAATGAAGGGGAAGCAGAATTCACTCCTATGATAGTCCATGGGCCAGGCCAGATATTGGTACCATCTGAGGTGGCAATACCTTTTTGGTGTTATTTTGTTTGTCGGGCATAGATATGCTTATCAAGCTATGATAGCATTTCCAAATGAGTTGCTTAGTCATAGTAAATGAATTTTAAGCCAATTTGGTTTCGTTGTTTTATATCCCTGTACTTCTGAATCGAGACCAACCGCTATACAAGTAGAGCACTGTCTTCTGTATGTTCACAGGTGTTCTGTTGTAAACGCGGTGCGCTTAGTCTTTATTCAAGGCAACGAAGGGAATATCCAAGGTTTATGATGTCACAGCGCTTAGTCTAATATTCAAGACGGCGAAGGGAATATCCAAAGCTTAAGATACAGTGTATATCCCTTTATCTAAAAAAACAACAACAAAAAAGCAATTTCTCGTGAATTTTAGCGTCTTTTTCAATTATTTATCATTTTCCGGTGAAAACGCTGCGCTGAAAACGCTAATACCACGCCAATGTCGCTTTATTTCCATCCAACAATGAAAGAAGTGAAAATAAAACCTTTGAATTGAATTATGCGAAAACAATGTACCGGTACACTACAATACATTATAATTAATAATGTTGTAAATGAACAGAGTGATTTTTGTTTAAAACTGATGTATTTGATGAGAGGGTGGTATAAAAACAGTATAGATAATCCCTTTTATTAGGAACTTTAGATATGATAACGGTACATTGTTCTAGATAAAGACTAAGCGCACCGCGTGACAGCTGTGGACATCATAACCCTTTGGATATTCCCTTTGCTGCCTTTAATGAAGACTAAGGGCACCGCGTTTACAACAGAACACCTGTGGACATACAGAAGGCAGTGCTCGTATTTGTATAGCGGTTAGTTTCGATTCAGAAGTATAGGGATATAAAAACGAGACCAAATTGGTTAAAAATTCATTTGTTATGACTAAGCTACTCATTTGGAAATGCTATCATAGCTTGATAAGCGTATCTATGTCCGACAAACAAAATGACACCAAAAAGGTTTTGCCACCTCGGGTGGTACCAACAACCAATTTTTCGGCTCTTGGCCAATGGACTATAAGTCACGTATTAGACGCTCGCGATAATCCAGCGGTTTGCTTCATGGCCGCCGTTGGGCTCCATGGCGTACTACACCTGTTTACGTGTAGAATCGCGCGAGTAGACCCTCTTAGGGTTGTACGCTCTTTGGTTAGCACTGAGCAAAGGTGAGTGGCCGGCCGGCCGGCCGGCTGACTATGCAGTACCTAGACTTAGCGCGCTACGCCGGCGCGTCAGCGACGCGAGACGAGCTAGCAGTCGACGGCCCTCGCCTCGACCTCACCCACATGTTCAACAATGGCGAAGGATGAAGTTTGAACATCTACGCACTATGCCGGTCACACATGTGTCAATTTTCAAGTCATATGCTCAAAGATTGACGAATTTCGCGAATTCACAATTTTTTTTATGCTTTTAAGTTAAAAAATGTTGTTACCATGGCAACGCATTGTTCAATATCAACAAGAGATTAGTTTTGAGGAGAGAGAAAGTCTCTCTTAAGACTTTCATGTAACGGACCCCCGATGTCTTTGAATCCCCCATACTAGTAGTCTGGCCTTTCCCTTCGCCAGGCCTGGGTCTGGTCCACAGAACTGTGAGAGTTCTGTGGTCTGGTCTGGTGACAAAGTTATTAGTAGACTCTATCTCAGATGACGTTGGCTACAAACAATAAAAACTGGTTCAATGTAATATGCTCGGAAACAGATATGTCTGATATCTACGGCGCGGCGCCGATTGATGGCGGAAACCTACCCCTACACCCGGTATGTGATCGCGATCGCGCGCGCTGTACATACGGTATGTGAAAGCTAACCGTATACCAGGTCTACGCTCATGCATGGCATGCGCATTGTGTCTTCTTCCAGACTGGCGCCACCTTTTGACCGAGAAAAATGAGGAACGTATTTTTTTATTCGAGTGAAATGGTTTTATCAGAGTGAAATGGTTTTAGTGCAGTGAAATGGTTTCGTCAGAGTGATATGGTACGCCAAAGTGAAATGATTTTTTTTACGGAAAAAAGAAATGATTTATTTTTTTTTCTTGAAAAGTGAAATAAATTTTTTTGAAAAGTCAAATGTTTTTGGTTAAAAAGTGAAATACAATTTGTGAAGAGTGAAAAGAATTTTTATTTAAAAGTGAAATGTATTTTTGTGAAAAGTGAAATGATTTTTTATTTAAAAGTGAAATGCATTTTTGTGAAAAGAAAAATGAATTTTATTTAAAAGTGAAATGTATTTTTGTGAAAAGAAAAATGAATTTTTATTTTAAAGTGAAATGTATTTTTGTAAAAAGTAAAATAAATGTTGGTGAGTGAAATGTATTTGTTAAAAGTGAAATGAATATTGGCTGGAGTAGAATGAATTTTGTATTGTTTCCCTAATGGCATTCCATAGACCTGACAGTAACACTGTCCGCCCCTCATTTAGCACATTGGGAACGCTACTGGTTCTACGGTAAGCCGAATTTTCACTGGTTTCTGTATCTCTGAGAGTGCAAAATGATCACATTTTGAAAATTACAAGGGTTGACAAAAGTGGGCCTAAAATCGTAACGCATTAACTGAAATTAAACAGCTTGGTGTCATTCTATTGGAAAAAGAATGGCCTTTCTAATAGTATGCAACATGATGACATATTTGCAACGATATTGCTGAAATTAAAGATCTTAGACGTTCCATTCTTTTTGGGCCACCCTGCATAAGGCATTCATGTACTAGTACTATATATCATTATTTACATCTGTAATGAAGCCTACTTTTATGTAAACCTGAAAAATGATGATCATTGAGTTGCTGCAGAGAAGAATTAGGTCAGGATTGGTTATTGGTTATTTGATATTGGTTACCCCAGGGTTCTGTTGGAGGCCCGTTTGCTTGTCGTTTGTTTGTTTGTTTGTTTGTTTGTTTTTTGTCTGTTTATGTAACTAATCGGTAAAGTATTGCGCAAACATTGTATTGGTTATCATTGTTATGTATAAAATATGATACACAACTTCATTTTCTTTCAAACCTGCTGTGTCTTCACTGTCATTGGCCATTGCAAAACTTGAAGCATGTTGGCAAGACCTGAAGAATCTGGCTTACATCCAGTGGCCTTAAACTAAATGTTGATAGATCTCGAGTTGTTTACATATATATATATATATATATATGTATACATATGTATATATATATATATATATATATATATAAATACATATATATATATATATATATATATATATACATATATATATTGGTTTAAAGAATTATATGTTAAGTTAAGTCGATCATTAATGATGTTATGTCCATATCCCGGGCGTTTTGGTCCCGTCTGTAGCACTTGTATACTTCATCAAAAGCAACCCGTAACTTAAGTGTGAAAGTCCATCACGAAATCTCATTTCGAAGTCATATAACTGAAGTTCAGCGTAATGTTAGATATGAGTTGGGTAATTTCAGTTTCATAAGATTTTTTTTCAAAATCTGCAGCTGATATCAACGGCATAAATCCGTACTGAGGGGGGGGGGGGGGGGATGATCGGCGATAGTCACCATTACCACGATTACAAGCCCATAACCAGACCGGCGCAGCCTTTTTTTTTTTTGGGAGGGGGGGAAGAAGTTCGGTACTCCCCCCCCCCCCCCGCCACAAACACACTTAACAGGGATCGAATGTCCCACTCTTTTGCGTGAAATGTAAAGTGGGAGGGAAGTGGCAGCAAAAATATGAAATCTTTTTGTTCTTTTTTTTTTTGCTTGTCCGCCGACTTTCCTCGGAAATTCACATCTTAAATGTATGAAGACTTTTTGTTGTTGTTTTTCTTGTCTTTTGATATTCTTAATGTCCCACTCTTTTGCGTGAAATGTAAAGTGGGAGGGAAGTGGCAGCAAAAATATGAAATCTTTTTGTTCTTTTTTTTTGCTTGTCCGCCGACTTTCCTCGGAAATTCACATCTTAAATGTATGAAGACTTTTTGTTGTTGTTTTTCTTGTCTTTTGATATTCTTAATGTCCCACTCTTTTGCGTGAAATGTAAAGTGGGAGGGAAGTGGCAGCAAAAATATGAAATCTTTTTGTTCTTTTTTTTTTGCTTGTCCGCCGACTTTCCTCGGAAATTCACATCTTAAATGTATGAAGACTTTTTGTTGTTGTTTTTCTTGTCTTTTGATTTTCTTAATGTCCCACTCTTTTGCGTGAAATGTAAAGTGGGAGGGAAGTGGCAGCAAAAATATGAAATCTTTTTGTTCTTTTTTTTTTTTTGCTTGTCAGCCGACTTTCCTCGGAAATTCACATCTTAAATGTATGAAGACTTTTTGTTGTTGTTTTTCTTGACTTTTGATTTTCTTTCTTCTTGACTGAAAGGCAATTTTGACCCCCCCCCTTTCAAAAACGTAACGCAGCCCTGAATAATGCCCGAATAAATCCAATAAAATGGCAACATTCCTTTTATGTAATAAACTGTAATAATTAGAATAAATATTTTCCTGTTGCTGTTGCATTTGTCAATGTTCTTGATTTAAGTCAATCAAGCAATCATCCCAGGGGCATCGTTCCGTTTTAATAATGGTGGGTGGGGGAGGGACTTGGAGTTCCTCCCCCACCCACCATTAGGATATCTGTGCGAGGGAGCGGGGGGAGGGTGTGGGAGGGGGGAAGATTTTGAATTTTCAGACCTGAAATTCAGCGACCTGGTGCACACTTTGGTGAAATTTTGGATTTTTTTCCTATCAAAAAACAAGTAAGCAAAACAAATATTCATAGATAATTGAATGACCAAATCGTGGTATCTCAGCTCTTGCTCCGCCTGTGCGACATCACTGTGGAGGCCTACTAAATAGTGGGGCCTATCACCGGCGTAGCCAGGATATGATCATTAGGGGGAGCGGTTAGATGCGAGGTAGCGAAGCGGTGAGAACTTTTTGCATTTTGATGTTGTAAATGGTAGAATTTGATGCATTTTTTTTTGGGGGGGGGAGGTGTTTTATCGACTTGAAGCAGTCCCAATGTTTAAGGTAGCAGTACATTTTGATGTAGATTATTATTGAACAATTTTGCCTATAAGATTGTATGATTTAATAAACTTCTTGTATTAGTTATTACACTGAATATCATGAACGCGATCGAGTCCGAGCAAGTGGAGCGAGCGGGGGGGGGGGGGGGGGATGAGAGGAGCTGTCCCTACCCATAGTGAGAACTTTTTGCATTATGATGTTGTACATGGTGCAAGTTGATGCATGTTTTTGCGCGTTTTGTCGACTTGAAACAGTCTCACTTCTTTAAGGTAGTAATATATTTTGATGTCGTTTCTTATAAAACAATTTGGTTATAAAGTGGTATCATTTAAACAAACTTCTCGTATCAACTTTTACACTTAATATAATACCCCCGAGATAGATTCGACCACCCTGATCAATCATCCCTGGGTATGCCCATAGATGTATCCTGACTCAGTCATCAGAGTCATCGTTATGTTGATATTACTCTCTTCGCGAGCGAGCGAAGCGAGCGAGCTCTTGAGAAAATTATGTATACATTATCCTACTAGATAGAATAATATTCCGCTCTGTTACCTGTCTGAAGGCGGGCGTATACGAACGTCATTCAATATGCCAAAATTGATACAATTACATTTCTGCTTCCTCCATTTGTTTCTAAAATTTCAGGAGGGGGTGATAATTGTACAGGCCACCCCCCAACCCTCCTCCATTTCAGGGGGGGGGGGGATTTACGCCATGGCTGATATGCTTAATCATGCTTTGCTTTCTCCTCGGTTGGGTTTTTCGAATTCGCTATTGTGTAATCTTCAAAAAAAAAGATGTCACAAAATTTCAACGGTTGCAAAATTCTGCCGCCCGGTTGTTAACTTTTACTATACTAAGTTTCATTCTATATCACCAATCACCCGTTTCTTACATCGGCTTCCTGTAGTTAAAAAGAAAAATCATTTTAAAAATCATGTTATTTGTACATCATTCGGTTAATACCCTTTTCCCCGTATACCTACTCTATTCCCAAATAATATACACAAATACAATCGGACGGAGTCTACTTTCACCATCAGATGTGTTGTTACTCCAAAAATCCAAAGGAAAACATGGATGGGATGATCGTGCTTTCTCCGTTATAGGACCAGAATTGTGGAATCAGCTACCTATTCAGATGAGGTAACTATCATCTACAAAATATTTATATTTAAATCCAAACTTAAAACGTATCTGTTTCCCTCACACTGAGGACTTTAACTGCAATCTATAATGTTCGGAACGATCGCATTCTTTATCTGGTATGCAGTTGTTTGTGGAAAAGTGGACCTGCGCCTTGTGCAGGTATAGCCACCATTATTATCATTATTATTAATATTATTATTATTATTATTATCATTATTATTATTATCATTATCATCATTATTATTTGAAAAGCAAGCAAGCAAACAAGCAAGCAAGCAAAGGGACAAGACAAAAACACAGACAGGTAATGTATTATTGGCTCGGATGCGGCTCGGGAATACTGAAATCATTATTTTTCGCTGTTCACAGAATATGACTTTCTCGACTGAAGTAACAAACGGATGTTAGAAGATAAAAATGAGAGGAGTAATTTTCTTGTGGCAAATTAATTGGCGGAGATGTGATTGTTTGGGGCTTAATTTTAGAAAAGATCAATTTTAAATGGAAATAATGTTCTGTGTTAGCAATAATCTATAGTGGTTAGTGCAAAATGATGCAGTAGGGCAATACTGAAATGAGTGCTACGGTATTAACAGAAAGTCGCACCGAAATTCACCTAGACACATCTGGATGCAGTGTTAAGCATTGTCCGAATAGACAGTAATGTATTCATTAATTTATTAAATTAATGTAATATATGTGGGCCTATAACTAGACATAATTATGGGAAATTGCGGCTCCTCCATGACCTTTCATCCCAGGCAGAACTGCCTCTGAGTAGTTGTCTTGGGCCGTGGGTTCGGAGGTGCCTGATGGGGAATTGTCCTGGTGAATTGGCCTGGAGGGTAAGAAGTTTGATATCCGGAGGTAGTTGTAGGCTATCAAGATCGGTGGGAGAGCCCTGTAGGGAGTAATCATCCGATTGATGTTTATCTAGTGGGTAATTGCCCTGGGGAAATTGTCCTGGTGGTATTTATCCGGGGGGGGGGGGGTGTTGTCGGGGGAGGGGGGAAATAGTTGCCCTATGGGGAATAGCCCTGGAGGTAAGTTGTTCGGGGCTAGCCCTGGGATTGCCCTGGAGGGTAATTGCATTGGGAAAGTTGAAGATTACAGTGGTAATTCCCCAGGGTAGTATTAACCATCGGGTAGTAGTTGTTATACCATGGGTATTAATTTCAATTTCAATTTATTTTCATATTTCTCACATATATCACAATATAAAGTAAATTTATACGAAATCTATACAGAACATAATTCAAAATTGAACTTCACCGGAATGTTCAAAAGTTTGTCTTGGTATACACAAGGTCTGTATACATGCGAGTTAAACTGAGATCATGATGCGAAAAAATATGATGGGGCCTGCGTAAAAGCAAGCTTGTATAGAGCCGCAGGTCCCGTGGTAAAATCAGATTAGGGGAAGCATAAGTACAGATATTTTTAGACCATACTATAACTGGGGGATCCGATTAAAACGAACAAGATCAAATCAAATGTTGCTAAATAAAATACAGAATAAAATACAGAAAGGTCACATGTTGCAACTATAACCTACTACAAGTAACGACATTGAGAGAACAACGACTGAGATTGTAAGGATTTAAGTGGGTGTGGAGGTATAGATGATGACGTAACAGTTTGGCATAAATACATGAATGGAAGGTGGGCTAAAAGAATTTTGTCGTGAATATAAAATATACATACAAGAACAATGGAGCTCAGGAGTCAAATTCCAGCGGGGTCCTAAACCATGCAGGCCGTGTGACCATGGTAACAGACAGCTGCCACGCGCAAGAATTCCAACAATCGAGTGTAACAATAAGTGCTCAAAGAGCGCAACAGGCAGACTGATCGAAAAATAATAATGTACATGGTTAGGATCCCGTCGGACTACTACTAGAGGATAAATAAGATAGACAAGGGAAAAAATACTGAGCAACAAGTACTATACAATATGCATGCCGTAGCTGCTCAAAAGATATTGTCTTAATTTTCGTTTGAATGAGGTTAAAGTGGTGCAGCTTGTAAGTTCCGTAGGGAGTTCATTCCAGTACTTAGGTCCAGTGAACAGGATAGTTTTTTTTCGCAAAAATTGTTCGGGTACGTGGAAGGTGATACGCATAACGCTGGCGGGTTGGATAATCATGAACTGTATAGTTTCTTGTGAACATTTTGGAAAATGCATCTGGTAATTGGCCAGTTGAGAATTGAAACATAAACAGGCAAACGTTGTAAGAAAATAACTCAGGAATTTTCAAAATCTTATTGCTCATAAAAAGTTCATTTGTGTGCGATAAGTATCCAGCGTGGTTTACAATTCTAATAGCGCGTTTTTGCACAATAAATAACGAATCGATAAGATTTTTAGAAGCATTTCCCCACGCCAGAATCCCATAATTAAGATAGGGAGATATCAAAGTTGAATATATACTCTGTAGAATATTACATGGAAAATAATAACTAAGTTTGTTTAGAACCCCTGTATTTCTAGCAATAATTCTACTTACATAACCAACATGGGTTCTCCAAGATAAATCACTATCAATGTAAAGACCCAAAAATTTTGTACTATTGACCTGTGACAAATCAATGTTGTTGATCTTGACAGAGATAGGTAGTACAGGTGGGGAATTACTAAACAAAATATAATGAGTTTTTTCAATGTTTAAGGAAAGTTTGCAAAAATCCAAGATTGAACAGAAACAAGTTCTTCATTTATTATGTTTATAAGCTCATCAGGATTTTGATGAGAAAAGAACAAATTTGTATCGTCTGCAAAACAAACGAAGGAAAGGATCTTAGATGAGTTCTGAATATCGTTAATATACAAAATAAAAAGAAGTGGACCTAACAGGGAACCCTGAGGAACCCCGCAAGAAATAAACTTAGGTTGGGAATCGTGACCGTGGATACTTACAAATTGTTTTCTATTTGTCAGATAATCAGAAAACCATTCTAGCGCCTTACCCCGAATTCCGTAATGATTTAACTTATAAAGTAAAATATCATGATATATTGTATCAAACGCCTTTGAAAAATCAAGAAAAACACCAACAGTATGAGATACATCATCTATAGCATGAGCTATCTTATCAATAAACTTAAGTAATGCGTGAATTGTACTATTTTTTTTACGAAATCGAAATTGAGAATCAGTAAATATTTTTGACTGAAGAAGAAAATTAAGGGTACGTTTATACACAAGTCTTTCGAGTATCTTTGAAAAGGAGGTTAAAAGGGAAATAGGACGATAATTATTGACAAAATCTTTTCGCCCTTTTTTAAAAATAGGAACAACTCTGGCTACTTTCATTTTACAAGGAACTTTACCACTAGATAAGGATTGATTCAAAATAAAAGTAAGGGGTGAAATTATTTCATGAATAACGTTTTTTACCAAAAAATCTGTGATTCCATCGTATCCCGAACTTTTTTTGTTATTTAATCTATCAACATTATTTCGTCTTCAACAATCGGTACAAAAAATAAAGATGCCACATTCCTATCATCCAGAAAAGAGTGAAATTCCTGGTGCGCTGAAGGGATTTTGTCAGCCAGATTTGGGCCAATGTGTACAAAATAATCATTAAAAACTTCAGCTATGTCTATGGGGTCGTCAATACGAACATCATCCTCTTGAATATAACTAGGAGCATTATTGTCAGTATTACATTTCAACGCCTGATTTATCACCCTCCACGTACCCTTCACATCATATTTACATTCATCGAATTGATTCATAAAATACATCCGTTTGGCTAACCGTAATGAAGAAGTAAGGATATTATGATACCGAGTATATCGGGACTTATTCATAACAGTGGGTACTTTACTATATCTACGAAACAGTTTATTTTTCTTATTTATACATTTTAAAAGTGATTTAGTAACTCATGGCTGCCGAGGTACTTTTTTATGATTTGATTTAAAACATTTACGACAAGGGATAACAGTATTGAGCTGAGTAATGAAAATATCTGTGAAAAAATCAAATGATAAGTTTACGTCATTTTGATTATAAACAATCGACCAATCAACGAGTTTTAACTTTTCTCTAAGCCTGTTAATATTTGACTCTGACATCACACGAAAACCGGAATTGTTGTGCGCACTTTCTGTCAGAGTGTCAACGTTACCAATAAGTGCATACACAGGAAAATGATCAGAGATATCAGTAACCACAATACCAGGTGAAATAGAAGAAGATAACTTGTTAACAAATATGTCAACGATTAAAGTAGAAGAAATATCAGTGATTCTTGTAGGTTTTCTTATAAGAGAAATGAAAGACTTAGACAACATTTGATTAAGAAATTCTTGACAATTATGATTATCGTAGTTTAAAAGATTTAAATTAAAATCACCCATAAGAAAACATGTTTTATTTCTGAAGTACTGGTTCAACAAAATGCCATCGAGTAATTCAACGAACTCAGTTAAATTCGAATTTGGTGGCCTATAAATTTCCCCGACAATTACATTCCCTTTATTTGGTACTTTTATCTCAATGAAAATACTTTCAAAAAATTCTGTAATAAAACTGAACTCCTCTAATAACCGGTGGTTTAAATTTTCTGTGACATAAAAACCAACTCCACCTCCTTTCTTACACAATCTATTATTTGTTATCAGTTTAAATTGATCAATGTGAAACAAAGAGGAAGGTGACTTCTCCTGTAACCATGTTTCACTGAGGCCGATGACACCATGAGTAAATCGTAGTTCATCAATGAATAAAAGAAACTGATCAAAATGTTGATTTAAACTCCTTATATTAAAATGAGAAATGAAAAGTTGATTTGGGTCAGAATGGGATGATAAAATGAGATCTTTTTCTGAGTAGTAACTTGTAGAATGCGGGTAGTAGTTATCCCGATTGTGGTGCAATATTCGTAATTTAACGGTGTTAGACAATGTGTTGTCACGGAAACGGTATTTTTAGAAAAAAAATATATTACCAGTGTCTTGCTCACTCCATTGGTCAGGTTTCTGCGTTGAGATTTTGGTAAGGATAATTAGTTCTAAATGAGCTGAACATATCTTTGATCATCGTTGGGCAATGTGTTGCCGTGGTGCTATAACAACACATTTGTTTCTCTGAAAGAACAAACATCGAATCGCCAGTTTTTCTGGATGAGCTAACTCCATCAGGTCAGGGTGGGGCATCAGTAACATTCAGTGATTGTTTAAGTGGTATTTGTATTTGAATTCACTGCTTTTTTTTATGTAATAAGGTATTATTTGATAGTGCTATCTGGGGGTGTGTGTGTGTTCGTCCCTCGTTCTCGAGGATGACTAATGACATCAATTGGCTCGATAGGTTCGGAGGTGGCTGATGAGGCCAATCTGGGCAAGAACGCCTCTCTCACAGGTACGGCAGAAGTGGGTAGGGGCTACACTGTTGGTGTTGGCTGCTCTAGCTTTTCGCATCTGGCGTTTGTGCTCTGCCTGCTTGACGCGCTGCTCCTCTACTCTACGGGCTCCTACAGCAATAGCGTGGCGCCAGGAAGGGCGATGTGCGGCAAGTGTCTCCCAGGACTCGGTGTTGATGGAGAAGTCTTTTAGGTAGAACTTCAGGTTGTCTTTGAAGCGCTTCTTTTGTCCTCCCACCTTGCGCTTCCCATCAGCGAGTTCTCCATAGAAGAGCTTTTTTGGGATGCGGTCGTCAGACATGTGGGCGACGTGGCCTGCCCATCTCACCTGGGCCTTGCGGATTTTGGTAATGATGCTAGGGATGCCTGCCCGCTTCAGTACCTCTGTGTCCGGAACTTTATCCTCCCAGCGGATGCGAAGGAGATTGCGGAGGCATCGCATATGGAAGTGGTTGATTTGCCTCTCATGTCTCCGGTACAAAGTCCAAGTTTCGCAGCCATAGAGAAGCGTGGTGAGAACAACTGCGCAGTAGACTTTCAGCTTTGTTGAAAGGCTGATCCCTCTCCTCTCCCAAACATTTTTACTGAGTCTACCCAAAGCACTGCTGGCTTTACAGATCCTGTCGTTGAGCTCAGCATAAATTGTGACACAGTTGGAGAGGGTGCTGCCCAGATAGGTGAAGGTCTTTGCTGCCTGGAGAGTCTGTCCGTTCACCTGAATTTGTGGTTTGTGGTACTGGTTCCCTGGAGCTGGTTGGAACATCACCTCAGTCTTCTTGGTGCTGATGGTAAGGCCGAAGTTGCCACAGGCTGAGGAGAATCTGTCCATCTGTATCTGCATCTCGCTCTCACCATTGGCATTGAGTGCACAGTCATCGGCAAACAAGAAGTCTCTGATGACGGTCTCCTTCACCTTCGTGATGGCCTTCAAGTGAATAAAATTAAAGAGCTTTCCATCCGACCTGTACCTAATGTTGATGCCAGGTTCGCAGTCTTTGAAGGCGTCTGAGAGCATTGCCGAAAACGGTATGCTGAATAGTGTTGGGGCCAGGACACAACCCTGCTTGACTCCATTTGTCATTGGAAAGGCATTGGAGGGTTCACCATTATCAAGAACTTTGGCAGTCATCCCATCGTGAAACTGGCGGACAATTGTGATGAACTTCCGTGGGCAGCCAAACTTTCCCATAATTTTCCAGAGTGCCTCACGACTAACCGTGTCGAAGGCCTTGGTCAGATCGACAAAGGTTGTGTATAGGTCACGATGCTGCTCAATGCACTTCTCTTGAAGCTGGCGGGCAGCAAATATCATGTCAGTGGTCCCTCGACCTGCACGGAAGCCGCATTGACTTTCAGGGAGATGACCCTGCTCCAGATGTTCCAGTAAGCGATTGAGGAGGACTCGGGCCAGGATCTTGCCTGCTATAGAGAGGAGGGAGATGCCCCGATGGTTGTCACAAGCCTGGCGACTTCCTTTCCGTTTGTAGATGTGAACAACTGTAGCCTCTCTGAATTCTTGTGGTAACTGTTCTTTGCTCCACATGGACTGATACAGCGTGGTGAGCTTAATGAGGGTGATTGGGCCACCCTTTCTGTACACTTCAGCAGGGATGGAATCAGAGCCTAGGGCTTTCCCACTAGACAGCTGTGTGATGGCTGTGTCGATTTCCTTCTTTGAAGGGGGCACATCAAGCTTGTGATTTATGGGCACCTGGGGGAGGCGATTGATGGCTTCATTGTTGATCTGGGCTGGTCGATTTAGCACGCTGTTGAAGTGTTCAGCCCATCTTTCTAGAATCAGCTTCTTCTCTGTGAGCAGCGTAGAACCATCAGCACTGAGAAGTGGGGATGATCCGGACGGTTTTGGCCCATAGACTGCTTTCAGGGCATCATAAAAGTTCTTCATGTCGTTTCTGTCGGCAAAGCTTTGGATCTCATCGGCCTTGGCACTAAGCCAGGAGTCTTTCATGTGGCGTAGTTTTGCTTGGACCTTGCTGCGGGCCTTGGTGAATGCTGTCTTCTTTGCCATGCTGGAGGGATCATTCTGATGTAGACGTAGAAGGTTGTGTTTTGTATCTAAGAGCTCCTGAATTTCTGTGTCGTTTTCATCAAACCAGTCTTGATGGTACCTAGTGGCTGGACCAAGGGATTCAAGGGCGACAGAGTGAACAGCATCCCTAAAGGTTGCCCACTGATCCTCGATGCTAGACTGGTTTAGCTGAAGGTCTGCTAGGTGGTTATGCATGCGTTCTTGGAAGTCTTGCAGTTTCTTGAGGTCTTTGAGATTGTTGACATTCAGTCTCTTTTTTACTTTCTGGCCCTGTGGCCTTCTCTTGGGCTGGATTAGGAGGTTCATCTTTGAGATGATAAGGCGATGATCCGTCCAGCAGTCAACACCGCACATGGCCTTAGTCACTCTCACGTCCTGCCTGTCCCTCGCCCTGACGATCACATAGTCAAATAAGATGTCAATGCTTCGAAAGAGGATGCATCCATGAAGTCTTGTTCCGAGTCGGTAGTCGAAACGTGGTGTTGGTGATTACTAGGTTATGAGAGGAGCAAAATCTGAGGAGGAAGTGCCCGTTACTGTTACATTTTCCAATGCCATGTTTCCCTACTACATTGTGCCAGGCATGATAGTCGGCCCCTACTCGAGCATTGAAATCACCAAGGATGATGAGCTTCTCAGACTTTGAAGAAGCGATGAGAGAATCAAGTTCCTCATAAAGTTTGTCCTTGACCTCATCAGCGTTTGTCATGGTCGGAGCATAGGCACTAATGATGGTTGCACTTGTCTTCTTTCCAAGTGGGAGATGCATTGACATCAGACGGTCATTGAGTCCCACAGAGATGCTCGCTGGTTTCTGCACGTGGATGGATTTGACAGCAAATCCAACACCAGCCTCTCTTCTCTCTTCTCTCTTTACTGCTATGTCCACTCCAGAAGAATGTGTAGCCACCACCAGTTTCAGTTAGCTGACCTCTCTCTGCTAACCGTGTTTCGCTAAGAGCAGCTATGTCAACATTGTAGCGAGCCAGTTCTCTGGCGACCAGCGCAGTGCGTCTCTCTGGCCTGTTTGTTTTCGTGTCATCAAGTAGAGTTCTCACATTCCATGATGCTAGGATGAGCGCTTTTGTTTTCATTTTCCTTGTGTTTCAGCCGCTAGAGGGGATCCCCGCCAGCCGCGGTATGCTGGCCAGGGTAAGATGAGGCAGGCTATGTTTAGGGCACCTTTTCTAACCCCATCCTCTTGCTGAAGAGGCGAGCAGAGCGATCCTCAAGAAGGCTGCTCGGTCGCTCAGAAGGCTGCCGATCTCCACTGCTGCCTCGGTCCTGTGAAGAGCGACCACATGTCCCGAGCCGCTTGTGTGTAGGTTTACGACTACAGCTCCCAGTGTATCCGCACCTGCTGCTTCACCGCTCCCCTATTTATCCAAAAAAAAAAAAATGGGGTATCAACTTGTAGGAAATTTAATTCTCTTTAAAATGATACAATTTTTATGGTAATCGGATATTCTTAACTAAAGTTATTCAAAAATAATCTGTGTCCTACCAACGGGTGGCGGCCATCTTAGAAATATGCAAATTAGACGCACGCGCAATTTTTTTTTCCGCTGGCGACAACCAGATTCGCAAAATACAGATTATGACAATCTTCGAACATATCGTAGATTTTTTTTTGGGGGGGGGGGGGTGCACGGGAACCCTTTCTGGCTGCTAGACTAAAAAGGCTGCAAAGTTCAATAGACAATGAAGTAAACGACGATTTCCGCCAAACAAATACCAATAATGGCAGTCAAATTGACCTGGAGACAAGTACTCTCTGCCGTTAGCGAACTGTCCATCAGGCTCAACAAACTCGAAGCTAGAGTCAATAATGATGAGTTGATAAAGGAGAAAGAAAATCTCCACGAAATAGTGGGAACTGTCCCCAGAGTGCGTCTCCCTGGGCATGATGAGCGACACAAAACTACCTACACTGTCCCGACGCAGAATCCATTCGATGTCCTCGCTGGGCCTCCCTGGGCCTTCTCCTGTGATGTCAACAAGCGACCAAATTAAAGAGTATCGTGAAAGGCACCGCCTCCGCTATCTATCTAAGTGACCTGAAATCATCACTGGAAGTACGAATGCTAGTAAGTCTTCTAACTAATTGTCGACAAGCGAACAACTAAAGCAGCACCGAGAAAGTCATCGCCAAAGACGCTTGGATGGCTCTGTGCTTCCTGAGGCTATTACCTCGGCGTCAATACCAAATAGCGGCCAGGTAAGTGAGTGCCCGGAAGACAATAGACAACGCCGTGTCACTGAGCTACCAGATGCTGTCATCATAGGGGACTCGATAATAAAGGACATCGATGGCCGTCTTCTGAGCCGAAGGTGCATTGTGATCTGCCATCCACACCCGGGTGCGAAGGTGGCAGATATGTCCGCTAAGAAGGTTGCCAAGTGTGTAAAGGCGAAAGGAGACTTCATTCTACATATCGGGTCAGACAACGTTTCGGATGGCAATAGAAGTACATCCACCGCAGATGACATCATAGCCTTAGCAGACGGGATGTCAACTAAAGGATGTGAAGTTGTATTATCTAGTATTGTGCACCGTAGATGGGAATCAGTTCATCAGAGGTGCCTCGTCGATGGGGTGAATGAGCGCCTGAAAACCGCTGCCCGTGAACGGAGCTGGGGCTGGGGTTTCATTGATAACAGCAACATCGGTAAAAGGCATCTTGGGAGAGATGGGGTTCACATCAACAAGGGTGGGCAAGCTGTTCTTGCTTCGAATATGCGAAATTTCATCAGGCGACCCAGAGAGCAACCCACTGCATCTACTCAACAGAGATCATACTGAAGTGGTGGGATCCTCAATACAAAATTTCAGCATGATTCCACCTCGAGGGCGGCTGAAATCTCAGCAGGGGTGTCACGAGCATCTACGTCTCGTGACGGCAACATCTCGCTCTAACTTCGGTGAACATTGTGCGGGTTCTCCTTTAACACTGCTTTGAAAGTTGGTACCGAAAATTGAATTGCAATGATAATATTAACACTGACAAAGCACAAAATACTCTTCAGGAGCGACCACATGAACTAATCAAAAGTAAAATTGATAATTTGATGAATGGTTCAGTTCCTCCGCTCAGAAAGAGGGGTCTAAAATTTGCCCACTTAAATATTCGTAGTTATAGCCCCCGTTCCACTATCACGATTTGGACCCCGATCTGTCCCGATCTAGCAGATCGGGAGAGAGCGGCAAAAGCGTACGGGGATCGGGAGCATCGTAGTAGCAGCGTCTGGAGGTCGGGGTTGGAGCGGGCATTTTTTTCAGGTCGGGAAGAAATTTTGAACCGGTTCAAAATTTCTGCCCGATCTCCCCGATCAAAACTGACCTATTTTCAGTCGTACGGCAAGCGGGGAGAGCGTAGTGACAGCGTAAACGCAGCGGGGAGAGCGTAGTGACGGCGTAAACGCAGCGGGATGAGCGTAACAAAGTCTTTCTGAGTGTAGTAACATCGGCACAAGAACGGGAAGTAATTTTAGCTGTAATTTTCGAAGAAGAAGAAGAGATGAAGAAAAAGAAGAGAAGAAAGCAGCGAAGCAGCTACCCAAATGGCGAAGAAGGAGAGACTGCACGTAATGCGGAAAGAGGACGAAGAGGACATAGCAGAATTTTGAAGAATATGAAATCATCTGCAACTGGAGGAAGACGGACTATAGTAAAAGCAATTGCATCAAGAAAAAGCCTTGGAAAAATCAGCACGTCTTTGTTTATACAATGCATTGCTGCAAAAGAACCGTGAGTTGAGGAGCCTCTTCGAAGTCCACAGTCGGTTCTGCATGCTAATAAGTTGACTGACTTCAGATCGACAGTCGAATCGTGGTACATCGGGGTACATCGGGCACTTTTCAGCTCTGTGAACGGGGTAACAGCTTGATAAGATCGTATAGATCGTTCAGAGCGTAGATACAGCGCGCATCGATCGGATAACATCGGCAACATCGGACTGACAGCGTAGCTACATCGTTCTAAAGCGTACCGACAGCGGCAGAGATCGTAATGTTTCATTCCCGATCATCGTAGTAAGAGCATAGCAGGCAATTGGTAGTCGTAACTGCAGCGTACTTAGAGCGTTCTAACATCGTACTGTGTTCAGATCGGCTGAGGTTTTACCCGATCCTTCCCGACCTGAGAAAATTGTCAAATCGTAGCGAGAACGGCATAGTGGAACGGGGGCTTTAATTTCTAATATTGATGAACTTAAATTACTTCTGAGACATACATCACTTGATAAACCATGTCAGTTTAGCCCCGAGTGAATAACCCACCAATATGTCCATACACTAAAGCAATTGCGTGCTTCTCACTTGAATACGCTACGCTGATTGGCTAAACGTCATTGGCCTTACGAGGTCGCATCGGGTCAACGCGTGATCGTGATGTAGCGCGTATGCAAATTCGTGACGTGACAATAGGTGCGCGCGTCTTTATTACTATTTAGATTACATTAATACATTAACTCAACGTAGCATTTGCGGTGCGTGATTGCATCATGAATATATGTATTATTCTTTAACGCTCAGCGCACTGTGATAGGTGGTATGCAAATGACGGATCTACATCATAGCTCATTATCTGTTTGTCACCGTTCGCGTGTAGACTTTTTGTAATGCAAATATAGATATATTATCCGTGAGAAAACTGAATATATGAGTGTGTGTTTATGTTTTGTGTATGTGTTTGTTTTGTGTACTTAAAGCGATTGAACAAATGAAAATCGGCAAAGCAGCTGGTGAGGATGGAATCCCCCCAGAGGTATGGAAGGCAGGTGGAAAAGCCCTACACACCAAGCTTCACGAGTTCTTCACGCTTTGTTGGAACCAAGTCCAACTACCTCAAGATCTTAGGGATGCAATTATCATCACCCTGTACAAAAACAGAGGAGAGAAATCAGAGTGCACCAACTACAGAGGAATCACGCTGCTTTCCATCGCGGGCAAAATCCTCGCTCGAATACTTTTCAATAGACTAACGCCTAGTGTCGCAGAAAGTGTTCTCCCAGAATCTCAGTGTGGTTTTCGCGCAGAGGAACTGTTGACATGGTCTTTGCCCTCAGACAGCTGCAGGAAAAGTGCAAGGAACAAAACAAGAGACTTTACATTACCTTTGTTGACCTAACTAAAGCCTTTGACACAGTGTGAGTAGGGAAGGACTCTGGCAAATTCTGGAGCGCCTTGGTTGTCCCCCGAAATTCCTCAATATGATCATCCAACTGCATGAAAACCAGCAAGGCCTGGTTAGATATAACAGTGATTTCTCCGAACCCTTCCCAATTGACAACGGTGTTAAGCAGGGCTGTGTTCTTGCACCGACCCTGTTTACCACCTACTTCAGTATGATGCTCAAACAAGCCATGGAAAAGTTCAATAACGAAGATGCTATTTACATCCTGTACCGCACAGATGGCAGTCTATTCAATCTGAGACGTCTGCAAGCTCACACCAAGACGCATGAGCAACTCGTCCGTGAGCTACTCTTCGCAGATGATGCCGCTCTTATTGTTCATTCACAGTCTGCTCTCCAGTGCTTAACGTCCTGCTTCGCAGTTAATGCTAAAGCATTTGGCCTTGAAGTAAGCCTGAAGAAAACCGAGGTTCTTCATCAGCCGGCTCCTCGACAGGATTACCAGTCCCCCCACATCACCATAGGGCAAACAGAACGCAAAACAGTTGATCAATTTACTTACCTCGGCAGCACCATCACATCAAACGCAAGAGTCGACAAAGAAATAGACAACAGACTTGCTAAGGCAAGCCGCGCCTTTGGTAGACTGCACGACAGAGTCTGTAAAAACAACCACCTGAAGAAACAGACGAAGATCAGCGTGTATAGAGCCGTTGTCTTGCCAACTCTCCTGTACGGCTCCGAGTCATGGGCCCTCTACCGGCATCACCTACGCCTTCTTGAGCGCTTCCACCAGCGATGCCTCCGCTTCATCTTGAACACTGGAGTGACTTTGTCACCAACATCAAAGTTCTTGAGCTGGCAGAGACTATAAGCATCGAAGCCACACTGATGAAAACGCAACTGCGCTGGGCTGGCCATGTCTCGAGAATGGAAGACCATCGCCTTCCGAAGGTCATGCTCTACGGTGAGCTCTCTTCTGGACACCGAGACAGAGGTGGACCCAGGAAGAGATACAAGGACTGCTTGAAAAAAAAAACAACATGAGCACCTGCAACATCGATCACCGACGGTGGGCTGCTATCGCCTATGATCGCACATCTTGGCGCCTTACTGTTCGACGAGCAACAACTGCCTTTGAGGATGATCGCAGGGCCCGACTCAACAGAAAAAGACAACAGAGGAAAAACCCAACACCCAACACCAACCAGCCGACTTTCCCGTGCAACCGCTGCAACTGTGCCTGCTTGTCCCGCATCGGACTCATCAGTCACTTTCGAGCCTGCAGCAGACGTGGACTTCCTTAAATCTTCGTTCGCGAAAACCATGTGTGTGGGTGTGTGTGTAAAACATGCACATGTGTGGAAATACATGTACTTTCCTATATACCGATATAATATTAAATATCCTAAAAATCCAATCCTGTCACACAGACCAAACTTATACATCACCAGAAAATGACGGATTATTACACCCCTGTATCCTAAAATGCAAATATTATCCACTAGGAAACAAAAGTAAAAACAGCGTATCTGTGTATACTATATCCTTTATCCTTAAAAAGGATAATGGTACAAAATCCATACCTTTTCCAAGAAGATGCTGAAAATGTAGAAAATCCCCCTCCTCCCCATACCCCCCCCCCCCCCCCCCCTGATCCGGGCACTCCTGAATCCGCCATAATCAAACATGCAGTTTCAGTCATTAATGTCTTCATAACACTAGTTTAGGGACTCGGGGGGAGGGGGGGGGGGTTGAAGCCTCCTCCCCACTTATGGCCCCGCGCCCTGCATCCCTGGATCTGCCATTAATCTTAAACTACTGTCATCAACGTCTTTATAGAACCAACCTAGCTCAATCTTATTTGGTTATAGAATATAAGAAGAATTTTGATAAAACCGTAGTTCTGGGACTTCGAGGTCCCCCTTTTTTTCGGAGGGGGGGGGGGGGTGGCTAATTTAAACAAATTGAGATTCCATTGCCGTAATGGTGCTTCTTGCCAATAGATGGTGGAGGTTCATGGGCAGTTTTGACATGGAGTTTATCTACCATCTTTATACACGATATCGCTAAAGTTAATAATTTACACATTTCCCGGCAAAAAATGAACTTGTGCACATTTCCCGGCGTCATGTTTGCACACTTCCCTTTGATTAAATTTGCACATTTCCAGGCAAGACTTTGCACATTTCCCGGCGTCTGCACATTTCCCGGCGTTTTCACATTTCCCGGCTCCACAAGGCTGCTGACCCGTGCAGTGGCAGATAGGTACGTAGTTTACACTGCAACAGTAGTGCATAGCCATGAAATTGAAATATTTAGATGTAAAATTCGTAACGTCTTACTGTATCGAATGTTATCATGTAAATTGTGTGAGTTTTACGGGAGTTTTCAATTTTCTTGCCTCCACCTCTTGGAGGCGTTCCGATAATAACAGAAGCCGGACAAGAGAGCTGGATACAGTCATTGAAGTCGGAATGTGTCCAATATTCAGGGTATTGTTCAAATTACACTATTTTTTATATTTCCTTGATCTTTATCGATTTCATTCTCAAATCTTATAGGCCTATAATTAAAAAAGTAAAACAATGATAATAAATCAGTTTGAATCCAACCAAAATTAACAATACTAACAACACGATCCTTTTCTTTATATGCATTACATTTCACTTGAATAATGTTGACAAATGAAGCAATATTTCACTTGAATTTGTATACATGTATATCTATAATATTCCACCATTAAGTATGAATATATGCCAAAAAAATCATTGTACAACACAAGATTGAAATCTTTTATAAAAGCCCAAACACCTTCCCTACCGAAACGAAAATTGTTTCTCATATGTTGAATATCTGATCAAATCCCACTCCCACTGAAACACCCCCCCACACACACACACACTTATCACACATATAACACCAACATTACCCATATCTACAAACAAACATCCATACACTAACGCGAAACCACCTTTAGTCCTGATGAAATACTTTAATACATGTACCAGTTAATAATAATCCGTGAAAGTTATATTAGAAAAAAATCATAGCTACACATCATGTTACTAACAACGGTAATAATGGGTGCTGTTCGTTATTCCGAAGGTTCGTTGATCCGAAACAGGCAAATTCCCTATACCTAAAGGTTCGTTAGTCCGAAAATGAAATACGGTTCGTTATTCTGAAGGTTCGTTGATCTGAAAATGAAATAAGGTTCGCTATTTCGAAGGTTTGTTACTCCGAAGGTTCGCTGATCCGAAAATAAAATATGGTCAGTTATTCCGAAGGTTCGTTAATCCGAATATTATGATAATTAGGTTCGTTATTCCGAAGGTTCATTGATCCGAAAATATGATAAGGTTCGTTATTCCGAAGGTTCGTTGATTCGAAAATGAGAAAGGGTCGGTTATTCCGAAGGTTCGTTAATCCGAAAACGAAATAAGGCTCGTTAATAAAAAAATAAAATGAGGTTCGAAATTCCAAAAATGAAATAAACTCACTGTAATGACAAAATACGTTGTCGTAATAAAAAAAAAACTGCTTGAATATTACGCAATGAAAATTCGATATTGTCTCTGGGGAGGATGATACACGTGTATATTTTCAGTTAAAGCACGTCGCGTTGCGTGAAGAAGTGGCGTAGATCAAGAATCTTGATTCTAATTCAGTCTGAACATTTTGTTTACCTGAGCGATTGGATTTAGAGCGTAGGGAACTGTGCGATTTTTCTATAGCCTATTTTCAGACACCCTCACATTTTTAATGATAATAACAGTAACGACGTCATATTGCAAGTTTGAAAGTGCTCCATTATGCCCAACCTCCCCCATACTGTAGTCAGGATCTTCGACATGCAGCGGTTCCGTGTAAATATGATCTCACATCGTCCACCTTCATAACCTTCATGGTTATTTTCAGCACTCGGTATCATATTCAATGTATGATAACGACCAATATAATCGCCAAAATCTATCACGTATATGTTTGTTTGTTTGTTTTTAATCAATTGTACCAATATCTAATGACGGGGCGTGTTTCGTTTTTGTAAGGTGCTTGTAGTTAGTCCCCTTTTTATTTTGTGTCCGTGCAAGTGTATGTGTGTGGGGGTTTCTATCGATCTTCTGAGGTATTAGTGTCTTATAAAGAGATTTATTTCATATAGGCGAGGTATTCTAAAGGGATAGTATAGTTTTGGTGGAGATGTGAGATTCAGATTTTAACTTTTTACAAGATAACTAGAAATCACCTATGAAATTTAAAAAAGGATACAATGCTAAAATAAATTCAAAGTGTATTGTATTACAATCGGTTTAAATGGCCGAGATATCCAAAAACAAAGTAGAACATTGGGCCAAACAAAAGGTGGTTCCAACGTTTTATCAGGATCCCTTTGTTTTGAATATCTCAGCCATTTCAAAACCAATTTTCATCGAATAAACGTTGAATTCTTCGTAGAATTACGTGCTCTTTCATAATTATTTCATAAGAAGTTTCTCATTACCTCACAAAATAGTTGGAAACCTTACGCCCCATCTCAGCCAATACTATACCATCCCTTTTATTTTGAATGCCTTCCCTATATTTTAAGATTGTGACCGCGGTCCCCCCCCCCCAAAAAAAAAGAACATATGTTTAAAGAAAGCAAAATGCATGCAAACTGACAACTTTTTTCCACTTCTAACAATAGGTACCGTACCTTGAATATCCAAACAGTACACCTAAATATGTGTCCAAAATCGGGTTTCACACCAAAGGATGTAGTTTCTTTTGGTAATACGTAATACAACTAGTGTCATGGCAAAGGCTATCATAATGGAGTGTAAAACTCAATTTGCTTAACTTTACGAGAGCTAGAAATGATACAAAGCACTGGCTTACATTTTGTCAGTTACCATAACGACATGAATTCCATGTGCTACCTTGTCACACAAAAAGTGGAGAACTGCATTTATTTAACTTCTCGTCAAATTCATGCACAAATAATTTCTTACCTAGTGACTGATCAGTAGGACAAGTTCGATTATATTCCACTCTTCATGAAAAAAGATGTTACATTTTAAATATATTTGATTGTTTTATTTGGTTAAAAGCCTTTATTTTTAAGTCCATGCATGTGTGATTTTTTTTCCTGCTTGAGACATGTTAGAGTCGCAGAATATGGTGATTATTTCAAATAATGAATGCATTATCCTGACAATGATGAAGAAGTGAAGGAGTGGGAGAGGGTCGAGCTCATCCTCCGGAGGAGAAAATACCTCTACTTTCATCGTTATATACAGGTACAAATGAAATTACAAATTGCGACGGCATTCTATACGTCGCCAATAAAAGTTTGTATGGAATTGCGCGTGTTTGTATGTGCCTGTTTACATGTGTGTGTTCGTATGTGTTTATGTGTCCAAAGACTGAGTATGAGTATACTGGCATCCCCTTTTCAAAGTGAACATGCCTCTCCCGAATTGTTATGAATGATGTTGATGAATTTTAGACCACCGATAAACGTGAGGCTATAAGGCGACGATAATGTGGGTGAGAGCGGATAAGATGGAAAGGTTCTATGTACTTGACCTCAATACACACACAGGACTCACACATATGCGCACACGTATCAACGAACGCACAAGACAGTAATTACAACACCATATTTTGTCACAACAAGAACTTTACTCTATTTTTGGAATTTTAAGATCCTTATTTTATTTTCGGATTTACGAACCTTCATTTTCGGACTGACGAGCCTTCGGAATAACGAACCTTATTTTATTTTCGGATCAATGAACCTTCGGAATAACGGGCCTTATTTCATTTTCGGATTAACGAACCTTATTTTATTTTCGGATCAACGAACCTTCGGAATAATGAGCCATATGTCATTTTCGGTTTAACGAACCTTCGGAATTACGAACGCTGTTACATTTTCGGATGAACGAACCTTATTTCGTTTTCGGATTAACGAACCTTTGGAATAACGAACCTTATTTCATTTTCGGATTGGCGAACCTTCGGAATAACGAATCTTATTTCATTTTCGGAATAACGAACCTTTGGATTAAATAACCTTCGGAATAATGAATCTTCGGAATAACGAACCTACGGAATAACGAGCTGTAACCGGTAATAACTATGCATATTAAATGAAAAACGCTCAGGCCCTTGTTCCAAAAGTAACCTTTTCACAATGCATCAAAATAATAAATTTAAACATAACATTTCTTTTTAAAGCAATTCATTTCCTTACAAATTTTAATAAGAGTTTTTTTTATCCAAAAAATGTATAAAATGCAAAAATTAATAAAATTCGATAAAAGTGTGCACCAGATCATTTTACTTGAATTCCAAATATTCAAAAGCAACCTCGTTTGCGTGTCAACTTCTCCACCTTTTTAGTATTTGCTCCCCCCCCCCCCTCTCTAAGGAAAAAAAATCTGCTGTCGGCCGTGGTTATTACAGTCTAGTGGGATATTCGGGATAGGAGTGACTGCTATTTATAGCAAAAGTTTTCAATATTGCCTCAATACAATAATTTTTGGTGTACTAATTAGTAATAATTCCTTATGAAATGAAATTGTACCTTCCCCATTTTTTTATCCCTTTTGTTAGGAGGTTGAGGTATTTATCGCCCAAAGCCTTCTTTTTCTTCTCCTTCCCGCAAAACACGCACTCACTCAGAAAAAAAGTAACAAGGCAAGTGCCAAATTGTGTCTCGCCCATTCGCGTAGAAGAAATTAATGTTTTTCTAACTCCAGGAAGTCCATTGACCCCTGTCTATGACCTTTGACCTTGTGGTGACCTTCAACTCCCCAATGGATATCTAGCATCCAAGTTTGGTCACAAACGGACATAAACATCAAAAGTTATGCCATAATCGAAACGCTCCGTAAAAACTTAACATTGGGCCATAAAGTTCATTGACCTCCCTGTGACCTTTGACCTTGAGATGTTATTCATGTTTGGTAAAATGTGTAACTTTGTATAACCACTCTTCCCTTCAAGTTTGATTGAAATTGAAGTCCTCAGTAGAGACTTATTCTTAAAGTTTTTGTATTGTTACGGACGGACGACAACCGGACAGACGCAGCAGGCGATCCATTAGGCGCCTTGGCAGATTACAAGCTCCAGGAAAACAGCGGCGCTCCCGCTCAGCGGTCTTCTATTGTTTCGCCGCGTTCTTTTAAATCCTCCCATTCAAAAGCCCGCTGCGCGGCGCTTTTAGCATTTGGCCCGTGCGGCGCTTTTTTCAAGGAGCCGACCATTCACAAAATCTGGGCGTCAGAGTGCTTACGTTTCGTTTTAGCAATATAGCGCCCTCTCCGTTAGAATGTGAATAACACCTCGGAACAGAAAACCTGTTTAATCTCATGGTGTCCACCTATTCTACGACTTCAGTCCACTCTGACAACCGGGAAACTCAACAACTTTATAAAAGCAAAATATACACAAAACATACGCATTCTATCCAACATTTTCGTGCCTTTTAGTTACTGTGTTGTGTCATATACAGGTTTGTACATTCTTCCCCATCATCTTGATCTATGGAGTTGCAAGTTTTTTTTTGTGTGTGTTTTGTGTGTGTGTGTGTGTGTGTGTGTGTGCCTTTTTCTCTCCTTTTCTCTGACATTATTGGAGTGAGTCCTTCCAAAAACAAAAATTTCTCCTCTTCTCCTGCAGCCTTGCAGTGAATCTATGTAGACTATGAATAGTGAAATAAATGTCGTCTTGATCCACATCGTATTTTTTCCCACCGTCATGCTTCTACATCAATAATTCTCAAGACTCCAAGCTACAGTATCATTACGCTGAAATTATTTCAATCAGTATTTCCTTTGAACAACACCAAAGTCAATCATATGCGTTTTAAAACACCCAATGTCAAAAAGCAATTTCAAGTCCATACCAGCTGTCGAACTATCATTCGACTTTGAATATCAACACGGCAGTTTAAACATCCACAGCCACATCACGCACGCATGTATTGATACACACCATAGAACGCGGTTACCTGTCGTTTTCTTTTTATCGCTCTTTTACTGTTATATGGCAAAGCGGCTGTACTTTGTGTAAAATTATGTACGAAATCATTACAAAAGTATAAAGATATACTACTGGTGTAGAAAATGAACAACAACAACAACATACATGCATGGGACGTGATGGATGAAGGCACTAATTTCACCTTGTAAACATTTACACATGGAAACCAGGTTATACTACCGGTATATAGTATATATATATATATATATATATATATATATATATATATATATTGTTTTGTTTGTTTGTTTGTTTGTTTTTGCTGCTGCTGCATGCATGATATCTCCTAAAATTTGAATCCGACTCTTTCGGTCAGCTAGCGAACTGATGTATATTGTGTGACTATTAAAGACTGTTAAATTAGACATGTCAAGTAATAAATAATTTATTAATCTCTTTATTTATTCATTCACTTATTCAATGTACTTATATATTAATTCATTTATTCATTCATTTTTCTATTCATTTATTGAATTATTGATTAATATATTCATTTAGTTAGTTAGTCATTCAAACGTTTATCTAGGAAGAAAGAATATATTAGCAGCTGTTTTCATCGAAGTCCTATATGAACATATTTTGGGCAGTCAGAGACTACAGCCAAAAGATAGTGATAGAGAAGTCTGCAGCCAAACGATCGGGAAAGCTCGATCCAAGAGTGGAAAGGGCTGCTGCAAATTGATCAAAAGGGCTGCGAGATTATGACTCAAAAGGCCGCAGCCAAACCCACCAAAGGGCCGCGGGAAGAGCGCCAAGGGGAATAGAATGTAATGCCAACCAAACGCCTATAGAATTCGCCGTATACAAAGTTGGTGGTACAGGGAATAGATTTCAGACACCCCGACCTGTCCATAGTGAGATCTCCGATCCCATTGTTATGTCCGGAGAAGATGGACACTTCCGCGATGGGCACCGTGAATCGATCATCACCCATTGTCTTTCCCCAAAAAAAAAAAAAAAAAAAGCTTTGTTGTGATAGCAACGGAGGCTGAAACTGCGTGATTGGTCAGCTCCGTGGTGCATTTCCAGCAACATGCATAATAGTTCACAACCTCTATTTATTATAGAAGTAAGCTCAATGAATACCCGAAAAAAGTTTCTTCTCCTCGGAATGACGAATGACAGGTATAAACTCTAGATAGTCCCGAAGATCAAATTCGTTGCAGGTATATTTGATAATCACAGGCCTGCGAAAGGCCGGAAACTACGTCGCTGATGTATTAAAATGTAAAAAAAACAAACAAAAACAAAAAAAAACAAAAAAAAAAAACACGCATGCATTGCATGTGAAGAACACATACACCAAAATGGTCGCGGAAAGAATGATGGGAATAGAATACAAACTTTCCAAAACATCTTTCTTCTTGAGGGACAGGTCTGTGGATATGTTGCGTGTGTGTGTTTGTGTGTGTTTGTTTGTGTAAGAGCTGACTTGTTTGTCATTTATACTATTAAAAAGTAATTAGTTGAACGTCCATATGTATTGATATTGATATGCATACTGCAATCTCAATGAGATCAAGCTGTTTTTGCACACACACACACACACACACACACACATATATATATATATATATATATATACAAATATGTATATATAATTTACATATATATATATATATATATATACATGTACCATGTGTGTGTGTGTGTGTGTGTGTGTGTGTGTGTGTGTGTGTATTTACTGGCGGTTTGTCTCTCATTAGGTATGCATTGTAGCCCTGTGTATAGTTTTGTATGATCTAAGATTCCATGATTATTTTTTCTCCACCATGATCGCTCTATGACTTTTTATAATAAGTATCTCTCGAAATCTTTCCCACTGTCTAACTTTTTCATTCCCCGTCATGCTTCGATGTGATAAACTCCCAAGTTTGCAAACGACAGGTGTAATGTCGTGGAAAGGATTTCAATCAGTGTTTTCTTTAAATCCAGGAAGAAAGAATATTAGCAGCTGTTTTCATTGAAGTCCTGTATGAATTTTGGGCAGTCAGAGACTGCAGCCAATAGATAGTGATCGAGAAGGCTAGAGCCAAACGATTGGGAAAGCTCGATCAAAGAGTGGAAAGGGCAGCTGCAAATTGATCAAAAGGGCTGCGAGATTATGACTCAAAAGGCCGCAGCCAAACCCACCAAAGGGCCGCGGGAAGAGCGCCAAGGGGAATAGAATGTAATGCCAACCAAACGCCTATAGAATTCGCCGTATACAAAGTTGGTGGTACAGGGAATAGATTTCAGACACCCCGACCTGTCCATAGTGAGATCTCCGATCCCATTGTTTCATGTCCGGAGAAGATGACACTTCCGCGATGGGCACCGTGAATCGATCATCACCCATTGTCTTTCCCAAAACAAACCTTTGTTGTGATAGCAACGGAGGCTGAAACTGCGTGATTGGTCAGCTCCGTGGTGCATTTCCAGCAACATGCATATTAGTTCACAACCTCTATTTATTATAGAAGTAAGCTCAATAAATACCCGAAAAAAGTTTCTTCTCCTCGGAATGACGAATGACAGGTATAAACTCTAGATAGTCCCGAAGATCAAATTCGTTGCAGGTATATTTGATAATCACATGCCTGCGAAAGGCCGGAAAATATTACGTCGCTGATGTATTAAAATGTAAAAAAAAAAAAAAAAAAAAAAAAAAAAAAAAACACACACACACACACACGCATGCATTGCACGTGAAGAACACATACACCAAAATGGTCGCGGAAAGAATGATGGGAATAGAATACAAACTTTCCAAAACATATTTCTTCTTGAGGGACAGGTCTGTGGATATGTTGCTTGTGTGTGTTTGTTTGTGTAAGAGCTGACTTGTTTGTCATTCATACTATTAAAAAGTAATTAGTTGAACGTCCATATGTATTGATATTGATATGCATACTGCAATCTCAATGAGATCAAGCTGTTTTTGTTAAATATATACATATATATATATATACACACAAATGTGTATATATAATACACACACATATATATATATATATATATATATATATATATATATATATATATGTACCATGTGTGTGTGTGTGTGTGTGTATTTACTGGCGGTTTGTCTCTCATTAGGTATGCATTGTAGCCCTGTGTATAGTTTTGTATGATCTAAGATTCCATGATTATTTTTTCTCCTCCATGATTGCTCTATGACTTTTTATAATTAGTATCTCTCGAAATGTTTCCCACTGTCTAACTTTTTTATTCCCCGTCATGCTTCGATGTGATAAACTCCCAAGTTTGCAAACGACAGGTGTAATGTCGTGGAAATGATTTCAATCAGTGTTTTCTTTAAATCCAGGAAGAAAGAATATTAGCAGCTGTTTTCATTGAAGTCCTGTATGAAGTTTGGGCAGTCAGAGACTGCAGCCAAAAGATAGTGATCGAGAAGGCTAGAGCCAAACGATTGGGAAAGCTCGATCCAAGAGTGGAAAGGGCTGCTGCAAAACGATCAAAAGGGCTGCGAGATTATGACTGAAAAGGCCGCAGCCAAACCCACCAAAGGCCACGGGAAGAGCGCAATGGGGTATAGAATGTAATGCCAACCAAACGCCTATAGAATTCGGCATAATACAAAGTGGGTGGTACAGGTACAATAGATTTCAAACACCCCGACCCGTCCTGTCCATAGTGAGATCTCCGATCCCATTGTTATGTCCGGAGAAGATGGCTGATCTTGGAATTATGTACACAGTCATTGCATACAACTTGGAAGGAAGGTATTCCTGACATGCTCTCATACAAAGATCCCCTTTCTCTTCATTACCACAAAGTCAAATTGGATGATATTTCCTGTGTCGTGTATAAAGATGGGGGTAATAGTTATAGTTTTGTTCCTTTAAATTGATTTTGGATTGATTCACTACTTTTACACAATTATTGCGGAAGGTCCGATTGTATTTCTTTTTCTGGGGGGAGACATACGTCGAACTTTGTTTACCTCAGGTAAAATGATATTTTAATGGCTATTCTCGAGGGTAACTGACCATCGTCTGATAGTACCATAACAGTTCAGGGAAAAACCACCCTTATCATACCATGAAGACTTCCTAGACTCTGACAGCAGAGCGCCGAAGGTTGCTATTTTGTTTATTTTTTTTTCCGCATGATTCAACGTATTCAATACCACTTCCATATCGAGCTACAGCCTTGTCCATTTATAAGCAAATGCCGAATTGCTCTCTATCAATTGATAGGTTTCATCGGCAGACAACACGGGTGGGGGGGGGGGGAGAACAACAGTTGAGAAGTGTTCATGGTAGATTTTATATTGGCTATAATCAATAATCAATGTAATGTATGAGTCTCATTGGTCCAGTTTTGTCTGTTTTGCTGTAATAAGCGTAAATGCAAGTGTTGCACAGTGTGCGTATTTGCTGAATTTGCTTGGAATAAGTTCGTCTTCATGTGATTGCGAGCATTTCTCCGCTTCGATTTATTTCTCACGATTATGTGTTTTGTATTGAACGGGGATGGTAAAAAAAAGAACTGTACGCATCCATATCTCCCTATGAGTGAATGAGTGGTGCAGTGCCGACGAGGGTCCTACGCACGCTTTTGGAAATAATTAGAAGCAAGTCGTCCAGTCTCGTGAGATTTAGCTTTGTATCTAACAACGGCATGGATTTGAAAGTCCACGAAAAAGATAGGCTGTACAAGTGGTCGCAGAGCAGCCTGTAACCCTAATATTGGCGATGACATGGCGTGATGAGACTTGCATACACCATGCCATACAAGAAGCTGCTCCAGTGGAATGCAAAAAACCAAACAAACAAACAAACAAACAAACTACACATTGCACAGACACTGCAGAGAACTCGCACAAATCAGGGAGGGGTCACCTCTCTGCACTGATGCATACGTTAAAATGGAGATCATTCACATGCACACATATTCAAGCATAAATTTATATGCGATAACCAGGTGCATGTGCTATATTAGAATATCTTACCCTATTTTGCCCTTTCTATTACTTTTTCTGTGCTCATTCAGGCTTAATGCAAGAATTAAACGTTTAAAAGGAATGACACCTTAATTCATGTTTCCCACTGATAATCGCATTATCAGTACAAGCCACAAGTAATCCACGAACTGATTGTCAGACGATTGAAAGTGCAAGTTTCAATTTGTCTTACAAATGTGAATATTAATAATATTTACATTTGAAAGATATTAGAACCGTTTGTCACTGTCCATCGCTTCCTTCGCACATCACAGTGAGACATATAAGCCTAAGTACTTTATTTCTTTTCGTGTCATTGTTCGTACTTGCCTGTATGTATTGAGACAGCATGTTTTTGCAAACGACTGAAAGAATTAACGCTTGATGAGGTAATACATTACCTGTAATAATACAGTGAAGTCAATGAATGACGCAATGAATGGTTGTGATCTCTCAATGAATACAGTAATTAAGACCACTGGTTCGTTTCCAATTGAGTATGCTAAAAGTTATCTATGTCACATGTGTGTATCATATACACTTGGTGATTCTATCCTTCTATGAAGAGTGCTCGATATCCTCAAAGGAAGAGCTTTAGACATACTTATATGGATGAACCTGCTGTCAACCGAGTGAACTTGTTCCAATACTTCTATATATAAATATATATATATATATATGTGTGTGTGTGTGTGTGTGTGTGTGTGTGTGTGTGTGTGTGTGTGTGTGTGTGTGTGTGTAGGTGTAAATGACACAGAGAAAGGTGAATCGCAGCTATGAGGAATATCTTTTACGCGGTTCCTTTCCAATTCTTTGAAAGTAAGAACATACAATTATACAAGCAATAATAAGTATACAATTATAGTTCGCACCATTGCGCATGAATTTTAATTGAGAAAGAAAAGCTAACTATACCGGGTGTCCCAAAAAAAAAGCGGAACGGTGGATTTTCAGTAACTTGCGTTCTAAAAATAATATATTTTTTGACATTATTATAAAGAGCCTCTTCCGCAGAAGACCACGATACCAAAATCATTAAATTTGGTTCAGTACTTTTTATTCTACGCCAACTTCTGTAAATGCAGTCATTTTCAATTTTTTGCGACTTATGAGATAATAATTTCGGTGCGACGCGCGTTCCATACGTTGAATTGTGTAAGCTCGTTGATCCATGTCAACAAAAGATAACGCTTTCATATTGGGAGCGCACACACACACACAGACACACACAGACACACACATACACTGTTTTTTCCTGGCCCGTGCCCAATGTGAAAGCTGTATCTTTTGTTGACATGGATCACCGAGCTTTCACAATATTCAGCGTATGGATCGCGTGTCGCACTCAAATTATCATCTCATAAGTCGCAAAAATCCGGCGAAATTTGACAATGACTGCATTTTCAGAAATTAGCGTAGAATAAAAAGTACTGAACCAAATTGAATGATTTTGGTATCATAGTCTTCTGCGGAAGATGTTCTTTGTAATGATGTCAAAAGATATATGACTTTTAGACCGCAAGGTACTGAAAATCCACCGTTCCGCTTTTTTTGGGACACCCGGTAGTTATGCGAGATTCAACAGGGGTCGAATAAGCTAATGATATCCACTCTAACCTCGTCCAAACAAACAAACAAACAAACAGACATATACACTGACGAGAACACACACACAGACAAAATCCTGCCTGTAATTGAAAAAAAAAGAAAAATCTGCCTTGTTCTGTATACATTGAAAGACGAACGATAATAAAACATGCATGTAGAGTTAGCACTTATAAATCATGCTACAAATTGAAGTAGGCCTTCGAGTGGTACATCTGTACTGTATTATGTATTGCATGTAAAAGTATTACAATCTTTCAGCTTAATTGTTATTTCTCCTGAAGCGCTGAAGCGCCGTATGATTACATACCGTCTTCATTTGTAATAGCCCTAATTCATTTTCACGAAGTCATGATTTGCACAATGTAGCTACAGTAGGAAAAGATTGTATGTGTTAAGTCGACGTGCGGTGTGACATGCTGTAAAGGCCGTTTTGAATACTTGTTCACGCCATCACGCGTGAACGCCTTCTCTGCTGTTTCTATTGAAAACAGATTGAAAGTAGCATTTTATCAACTTAATACGCTATCCACCACCTTGGATCTAAAATGACAACATGTAATATATTCAGGTCTACCAAAAATCAATTTCTCTCCCTCTCTCTCTCTCTCTCTCTCTCTCTCTCGTCACTGTTATGATGTAATGACGAGTTCTGCCAAAAAGTTGCGTGAGTGGTAATCTCTGTGCTTTCAATACATCGACACGTTTGTACCCAATTGCTTGCCATCCCGTATTGTTCCGTATCGAGACAAAAGGTAGTGATGGATGATCAGGTGCTGTTGCTGATTTGCAAGGCATGAATCAGCTATTGAATAGGCTGCACGCGTCTTTTGCAAAGTTTAATAGCATAGTTAGAAATCAGTAGCAGATAATAAACTGAGGCTACGCCTCTTGCAAAGATAGGAGGAAAGGCTTCAAGGAAAAAATGCCTGTATATAGGAACTGTTTCTCTGGGATCAACGACGTGCCCATAATGAACTACACAACTTCGTCAAGAAAGGAAAAATTACAAAAGCTGGGTGTCAATATAATTATGCTTGGTTTTCAGTTGAATTCCAAACAAATGAAAGATGATATGCATAACTTGGGCAGTAACTTCCTATGTGTGAAATATGCGTCATCACTTTTTATTCTTTGAGAACTGTGTCACAAAGAAAGTACAATATACCGCGAAGTCAAGACGAAAATGTGAATTTGTAGCAAAATTCATCCAAAGTATTTGCGGCGATGGAAAGGATGAAGAATTTAAAATGAAATGAAGGAATGTCAGGACAATACAGAAACTTTATCGAAGGCAAGTAAACATGAAACAAATTATACTTCGAGATTGTAATGATATGTCAAAAGAATCACAAGCATTGAACATGTCTTAAAGGGATTGTACAGTTATGGTTGAGACCTAATTTCAGGTTTCTAACAATTTTTGGTGAGATAATGAGAAACCTCTTATAAAATGTAAAAGAGCATGTAATTCTATGAGGAATTCAACGTTTATTTGATGAAAATTGGTTTTGAAATGGCTGAGATATCAAAAAAGAGCGATTCTAATAAAGTGTGGGACCCACACTTTATTACGATCGCTTTGTTTTACTTTGTTTTTTGATGTTTCAGTCATTCCAAACCCGATCTTCGTCACATAAACTTTGAATTCCTCTTAAAATGGTATGTTCTGTACTATATCATAAGTGTTTTCTTGGTATCTCGCAAAAAGTTAAAAACCCAATTCTCATCTCCACCAAAACTGTACTATCCCTTTAACGATTATCTTGTCAGTTTTATACACCCCACATTATCACACAACCTGACAAGGGCATACGAGGTTGTATTTGCCCTGAATCAGGAAGGGTGTGTATGATAGAAGTGTATTCCACAAGATTCCAACGTTTTTCTTCAAGGTATTCATTCGTTCATTCCTTAACTGACATACGTTGTATTGACCTCTTTCCAGGAAGAGGCGATTCTACTTCTTGTGTGTGTGTGTGTGTGTGTGTGTGTGTGTGTGTGTGTGTGTGTGTGTGTGTGTGTGTGTGTGTGTGTGTGTGTGAGTGCGTGTGTTCTTTGTAGTTTTGCTAGCTGAGTAACAATTTTTTTAAGTGAAGTTTCCTCAGTACTTTGCCTTTTCGTGTTCGTGACATCTTTCCCCAATTTTGATAGTCAAAACAATGGTCTTGATCAGGATGTTGATTTTTAACAACCATCATTTTCTATTAAAAATTGATAACTTTTCAATGAATTGTTCGCTTTTTCTCAAGCTCCATAAACTGGTCTGCTTTTCAACATTCACGTTAGACACACAGGGAAAAGTGCATGACGTTGCTGTTGGTAGAGGTGTAGCTATAGGTTGTTAATATCTTCTTTACCCTTGCAGTAACATTATCATTACCTGTTTTATCATTTATTTTTTTTAGTGGTTCACCTCTATACGAGCAGCTGTCTTTCCAATCCGCTTTTACAGCAAAGAGAGTTAAGAATGACACGTGATGATAACGGTATGTAAAATAACAAGCATGAAACATTATCTAAACATGAAATTGTCATTCCAAATCAATATTTGATCGTGAGATTCTTTCATTGCTTTTAGACGAAAAGAATAGCACAATAACATACTTTTTTTCTTCGATTACGCATAAAAAATTCATTTTTGTTTCTTTTTTTTTTGACAGAACAAAACTTTCTCCTTTAAGAAAATTTAATTCATTGATACGGCGATCATTCATATCTTTCTCGATCTGTGATATCATTAGACTTTGAAAAAAAAAAGTTTTAAAGAAATTATCTCCATTTCAACGGTAAATGTCGTTTTGATCCACATTGTATTTACGATAAAACATATACTACATTTCTCTTTCCGTCTGTCTGTGTATTTCTGTCCGTCTCTCCCTACGTCCCCCTTCCTGTCTTTAGACATTTTATCCCCTATAAAACAATCCCGTATTATACGAACATAACCCTACGGGGATGGGGTAGTACTACATCACGTACTCTTCATGTATTAAAACAAAAACACGTCTCGATTTCGTGCAAGAGCACTGGACTTGTAAAATCATCACACGCATCCGTTTGTATTTCGCCACTGACTCCCTTTGTTGCTCGTATTTTTTTTTTATCTCGTTTGATGTATCAGTATGGGATTAATTACTATAAACAATTATATAGAGGATACATAGAAATTAAACCTCCGAATGACAGGTATAAACTCTAGATAGTCCCGAAGATCAAATTCTTCGCAGGTATATTTGATAATCACAGGCCTACGAAATGCCGGAAGATATTACGTTTCTGATATATTAAAAAGAAAAAAAAGACAGAATAAACATGCATGCATTGCATGTGAAGAACACAAACACCAAAATGGTCGCGGAAAGAATGATTGGAATAGAATACAAACTTTCCAAAACATCTTTCTTCTTGAGGGACAGGTCTGTGGATATGTTGCATGTGTGTGTTTGTTTGTGTGTGTGTGTGCGTGTTGTGTGTGTGTGTTTGTGTAAGAGTTGACTTGTTTGTCATTTATACTATTAAAAAGTCATTAGTTGAACGTCCATATGTATTGATATTGATATGCATACTGCTATATCTCAATGACATCAAGCTGTTTTTGTTAAATATATAATATATATATATATATATATATATGTATATATATACCATATGTGTGTGTGTTTACTGGCGGTTTGTCTCTCATTAGGTATGCATTGTAGCCCAGTGTATAGTTTTGTATGATCTAAGATTCCGTGATTATTTTTTCTCCTCCATGATCGCTCTATGACTTTTTATAATTATTATCTCTCGAAATCTTTCCCACTGTCTAACTTTTTCATTCACCGTCATGCTTCGATGTGATAAACTCCCAAGTTTGCAAACTACATGTGTAATGTCGCGGAAATGATTTCAATCTGTGTTTTCTTTAAATCCAGGAAGAACGAATATATTAGCAGCTGTTTTCATCGATGTCCTGTATGAAGTTTGGGCAGCCAGAGACTGCAGCCAAAAGATAGTGATCGAGAAGGCTAGAGCCAAACGATTGGGAAAGCTCGATCAAAGAGTGGAAAGGGCAGCTGCAAAATGACCAAAAGGGCTGCGAGATTATGACTGAAAAGGCCGCAGCCAAACCCACCAAAGGGCCGCGGGAAGAGCGCAATGGGGTATAGAATGTAATGCCAACCAAATGCCTATAGAATTCGGCATATACAAAATAGGTGGTACAGGTACAATAGATTTCAGACACCCCGACCTGTCCATAGTGAGATCTCCGATCCCATTGTTATATCCGGAGAAGACACTTCCGCGATGTGCACCGTGAATCGATCATTAGCCATTGTCTTTCTCAAAACAAACCTTTGTTGTGATAGCAACGGAGGCTGCGTGATTGAAAGAGATTCCTGCATGTGCTTGCAAGAGCAAAGTGCGGTCAATCTCTTCTGTTGAAGACAATGAGCTTGGTCTACGAAGGCGATGAGTTGGCCGGTTTCAGCTTCAACGGTGATCGCACTGTTGACCCACCGTTTTCTGCCCTCATCGATGACCAGCGTTTCAAGGCTATCAGCAGCCAAGTGGCAAAGTCATATCCCAGATATGACGGTCCTCGCAAAATTCGCATTTTGCGAGACGCGGTGAACGGCAAATGTCGTAAAATCCATCGAAAGAGGAGGATTTCAAGGGCGTGAATTCGCCCTTCTCTATCGAACCCAAACGGCTCTTCTCAGAGCCATCATTATGATCAAGAAAGAATAATAGTCCTATATGTAACAAGTGCAAATAGAATGCGCATATAAAACGCTCTCACACATATTATGTATATAGACGCACCCCCACGCAAAACTATATTGATTCCATATGTATGTGTATATACATATAGTACATAGTATATATATGTAATCATGCAACACGCAACTAAAAAAAACAGCACATACTAAAACAAACAGCACATCACATAAAAAAGATAACAGAGTCTTAATAGTGCGAGAGAGTGAGAAATGGTATATAAGGGTGCACTGTATGTATTCGGCATCTGAGTTCAATGTATATTCATTAAATTCTGATTACAAATACTCATATCAATTTGTTGGTATCAAAGGCTCTTAAGATCCACTTCGATGATCAACATTAATCCCTTTCAGCGATCTCATCTCTAAAAACTGTGGTCATCATGTATATCAAGCTGTCTAGCTATGTCTCTACTTTCTATATATCTATAATATATCAATGTATCAATCGGTCTTACTTTGTTTACTCATTCACGAGACGTTTGTTATTTGTTGTTTCATACATAGCAATTACGGTATGGAAAAGATAGTAATAAAAAAAGTAGTGATAGATAGTGGTAGTAGTTGTTGTAACAGTATATAGGCCTAAGCAGTATGTGTTGCATAATAATAATAATAATAATATATCAATTTATAAAGCGCAAAACCTATAGACATATATTCTGCGCTGCAAAAGCTTCTGATGTGCATGATAATAACGAGCAGTTAAATGAAAAGATGTGTTTTGAGTCGTGATTTAAAGACTGCTACTGTTGGGGATTTCCGGACTTCTAATGGTAGATCATTCCAGAGTTTGGGAGCTGCACAGGCAAATGCTCTGTCTCCCAATGTTACTTTTGTTTTACATGTTGGAATCTGTAAAAGGAGAGTGTCCTTAGAACTGCGCAAATTATGAGTATGTCGATGAGATTTAAACACTAATAATTCGGATATGTAACTGGGGGCTTGACCGATAAGTGGCTTATACACAATCAACAAGATCTTAAACAATATTCGTTTACGAATCGGAAGCCAGTGTAAATCTTTCAGAAGAGGAGTAATCCTTGAAAACCTAGGTTTGTTACAGATAAGCCTTGTACAGGAGTTTTGGACTCGCTGCAGGTGCCCAACTTGAGAATCAGGGAGTCCATATAATAACCCATTACAATAATCCATTTTACTAACAATACATGCTTGGACATCATTTTCATACTGTTCTCATCAAAATATTTGCTGATACGTCTAAGGTTATAAATCATTATGGTACAATGATGATTTACACACATGTGTGATGTGTGCTTCCCTGTTCAGATGCGTGTCAAAACACACTCCAAGATTCCTGACAATGGAAGATGACTTTATGACAGAACTTCTAACCCATATCCCATCAAAAGAAAGTTTGGATATTTGCTTTGATGTGCCAATCAATGACAGTTCAGTCTTACAGTCATTTAGCATGAGTTTGTTTAGCAGCATTCATTCACGTACATAATTGACACATATTTCCATGTGAGTGACGCTTTGCTGCTGAGCATGTGCGTCAGGTGTGAACGACAAATACATATGTGTGTCATCTGCGTAGCAGCGACAGGATACATCAGGAAACTTAAAGTACAAAGTAGTCGTGAAGAAGGGATGAGAACATGTATTGCAATTTGTAGGTGTAAATGACACAGAGAAAGGTGAATCGCAGCTATGAGGAATATCTTTTACGCGGTTCCTTTCCATTGATTTTCTTTGAAAGTAAGAACATGCATACAATTATAGTTCCCACCAATGCGCATGAATTTTAATTGAGAAAGAATAGCTAACTATAGTTTATGCGAGACTCATCAGGGGTCGAATAAGCTAATGATGTCCACTCTAACTTCGTCCAAACAAACAAACAAACAAACATACACTGACGAGAACACACACAGAGACAAAATCCTGCCTGTAATTGAAAACAAAAGAAAAATCTGCCTTGTTCTGTACACTGAAAGACGAAAAGTACTAAAACATGCATGTAGAGGTAGCACTTGTAAATCATGGTACAAATTGAAGTAGGCCTTCGAGTGGTATTATGTATTACATGTAAAGGTATTACAATCTTTCAGCTTAATTGTTATTTCTCCTGAATTGCTGAAGCACCGTATGATTACATACTGTCTTCATTTGTAATAGCCCTAATTCATTTTCACGAAGTCATGATTGGCAAGACGTACAGCTATTAAAATTAGTATGAAAAGATTGTATTAGAAGCCGTGCAGTGTGACATGCTGTTCCTAAGCCGTTTTGTTCACGCCATCATGCGTAAACGCCTTCTCTGCTGTTTTATATTGAAAACAGATTGAAAGTAGCATTTTATCACCTTAATTGTTACGCTAATTTCCACCACCATGGATCTAAATGACGAGATGTGATATATTCAGTTCTACCAAAATCGATTTTTTTTTCTCTCTCTCCCTCTCGTCACTGTAATGATGTAATGACGAGTTCTACCAAATAACCGGAGGGCCAAACCCCAAAAAGTCGCTTACTTAACGAGTGAGTTGCACTCTCTCTACAAACTAAGTAGACCATGCTTATTTTCAAGTTTTTATTGTAACAAACAACATTCCACTGGTCTACCTCAAAAAATTTGTTGCGAAAGCCTCCAAATCCAAGATGGCGTCCAAGATGGCCGCCATATTTACTGAATTTGTTATTTGAAAGATAGAATTTGACTGAAAGATCAGATTTCAACAAATGTGATGTCATATGAAAGAAAATAAAATTTTCTACAAGTTGATACCATTTTTGTGGGTTATTGTGATAAGTGGATTGAGATTTTAAGGAAAAAACACTCATTTTTTGATATTTTTCTGAAAAAAGGAAAATCATGAAAATGCTTGATTCAGCATAAATCAGAGAAAGACTGAAGGATTATCTTGAAACGTTTCAAGAATTTTGTTTGACATATAATTAATATTTGGAGAAAATTAGGGGTCAGTACCGTTTTTGGTTCAGAAGTTATAATGTCTCAAACTTGAAGACTCACTATGTAAAAATGGCCACTTTAGTTGTGACAATACCTTGTTGGTCGTAAAAAGAGCCTGCGCGCGCCAAGACTACTACACGCACCACTGACACTGGCGCTTGCAGCAGTGCCAGTGGTGCGTGTAGTAGTCTTGGAAAACGCAGACATTTTCTTTGACAAACAAGGGTTTGTGCCTGCAAACTAACTTTTCATACCAAGTGGTAGCTCAGGTGACGCTGATTGCTATTATTTCACAGTAGATTGTTCTGAAGCAGATGAGATGAAGCAAAAATATCTTTCAAATAGAGGTAGAAGCTTGAAACAACCTTGCTATAGAAAGTTTAAAACAAAATCTGGATCAATCACTCAAAAAATTCAAGATTGCAGGCCATCAAAGCTGACATAGTGTATTGCGCCAAAGTAAATGTATCATTTCGATTTTAATACAATTTTGTCTGTTTTGCTGTCTATTTATATGGTTTTTATATATTCTGAACATTTTAATGCTATTTCAAACCATCTTAGGTTTTTACGGAGACATTTTTTTCAGAATGCACCATGAATATTTCTCTAAAAAGTTTTTAAAAATTAAATTAAAAATGTTTATGAAAACCATGCAGAAATTAACATCTTTCCCATATAATCAATATTTGGAGAAAATTAGAGGTCAGTATTGTATTTGGTTCAGGAGTTATAATGTCTCAAACTTGAAATCCCATTTTACATAATATGCATTTACACGCATCTGTTCCCAAAGACGTCACAGAGGGTCAAATCCAAGATCGTGCTTACTTTTCGAGTTCCACTCTCTCTATAAACAAGACCATACATAATATTAAGCATACTAAGCAATGTTCCGTAAGTACACCTCAGTAGATTTGTTGCAAAAACCTCCAAAGTACAGATGCGGTCCAATAGGGCCGCCATTTTTATTGAAGTTAACATTTCAAACATAAAATTTGATAGAGACATTGGATTGCAACACATTTGATGTCATATGAAGGAGAGTAAAACTTCCTAAAAGTTGATACCACTTTAGCTGTGTATTGTGATAAATTGGGGGGGGGGGGGGAATCCATATTTTTATATTGTTTTGAAAAAAGGAAGAAATGTGAAAATGCATGATTTAGTATTTATCAAAGAAGAACTGAAGAATTATTTTGAAACCTGCGATTGAGATTGAGATTTACTGAGATTGAGACATAATTCATATTTCTTTAATTACAGGCAATATCATACACTATTGACAAGTTAACGTCTAAAACTTGAAAAAATTACATTTATGCATTATGAATTTTGCATACAATGTGTTTACATGGTCACATGTAATACTGTAACGGTCTAGTGACTTGCAAGTACCTGCAAACTAACTTTTCATGCCAAGTCGTAGGTGACGCTGATCGCTATTACTGTAGCATTTCATCATAGTAGATTGTTCTGAGGCAGATAAAATTGAACAGAAAGTATTTTCCAAAAAGAGATAGAGCTTGGAATTTGGCACAAATTTTGCCAATGTGTAATATTTAGCGATAAAAATAGTATCCACACAAAATTCAAGATGGCGGTAATTAATCGAGGTTGTCGTTTAAGGCAATATTTACTATTAGTGCACGTAAAACAAAAACCCAGCTTTACTTAATTCCTCAAACTAGTTCTAAACTGTGAGTTAGGGATAGAACAACTAATGTACAAACTGAAATCAGTATAATTAATGCTAAATATTGTTAGATATACTAAATAGATCTGATAAGAATGTTTTTTTTTATATACTAAATTGTCAACAGTTATGGCTATGGTTTCTTGAAAAGCAATGGTGATATCTCCGTATGTTTTAGGCTTTATTATAATTTTTTTTACATGGCAGAATGTTTTGTAATACAACTAACCTGCACATATAAATCGAATGTGATATCTCTCCCAATGGTAGAATACCTTTAGTGTGTTGCGTCAAAGTTAAATCTCAACTTATAACTTATAATTTGATATATTTTTTTAATCTTCTTATATTGCTGTCTATTACATGTTCCTATACATCCAAATGATATTGTGCTAGTGTAAACCATATTGAGGGTCTTTTTTTCTTGGGGGGGGGGGGGAGGGTGGAGCTCATTCCAGTGTTAGGGTAAGGCCCAATCTTTGATAAAAAAGAAATGCTTCTGTATCAAAGATATGCTTTTTTACTTGTGTGTTACTCTGCTGTTGTAGAAACGCCTGAATGATGATGGTATATGTGTAATAATGTCTGATCCGTAAATGTCCTTGAAAGCCCTTCTGATCCGAACCTCCCCCCCCCCCCCAAAAAAAAAAAAAATCCGACATGGCGGCAATTTCTCAACTTTGTTGTGCGAAATGTGTTGTACGAAATTACTTTTCAGTATATTGTTCGAATAAAATTGTCCAAATTGATTATTCGTGCTGTATATTCACATTTACAAATAAGCATGCTGAAACTGTATTTTCTGTTACCAGGTTTTTCTTACATTGTTTTTAGGCTGATTTCATGTGGGTTATAGTGTCACAATTGATCTGAGCTTATGCCATTGGTAGATGCTTTCCCATATTAGATATCAAGATCACTCGAGAGTGAAAATGTTCATTTTCATTCATTTTAGAGTGACCTCGGGGATCACTCAAAGAATGACAAGTGATCCCTAAGGCAGGGCTCGACACTAACGGTGGTTCGGTGGCCCGGGGCCACCAAAAACGCACGTCGGGCCACCAAAATGTCAGAAATGAAGAACATAGGTGGCCTGATCGGGCCACCAAAAAAGATCGGATATTTGCCTTTGGGCCACGAAAAATAAAAGTTAGTGTGGAGCCCTGCCTATTAAGGTCACTCTAAAATGAGTGAAAATGAACATTTTCATTCAAAAGTCACTCCAATTTCACTCTAAATTCACCGTTTTCTTGTTATTCACTCCTCACATCAAAAGCAAAAACTTCCACTCGATTTGGGTTTTTTTTTCTTTTTCGGAGAGTAGAATATCACTGGTTCTAAAAATGTGTCCATAAAAACCTAAGACGGTTTAAGATAGCACAACAGACAAAATTGTATCAAAAACGAAATAATACATTTACTTTGGGGCAATTGTATACACTATGTCAGCTTTGATGGCCTGCAATCTTGAATTTTTTGAGTGATTGATCCAGTTTTGTTTTAAACTTTCTATAGCAAGGTTGTTTCAAGCTTCTACCTCTATTTGAAAGATATTTTTGCTTCATCTCATCTGCTTCAGAACAATCTACTTTGAAATAATAGCAATCAGCGTCACCTGAGCTACCACTTGGTATGAAAAGTTAGTTTGCAGGCACAAACCCTTGTTTGTCAAAGAAAATGTCTGCGTTTTCCAAGACTACTACATGCACCACTGGCACTGCTACAAGCGCCAGTGTCAGTGGTGCGTGTAGTAGTCTTGGCGCGCGCAGGCTCTTTTTACGACCAACAAGGTATTGTCACAACTAAAGTGGCCATTTTTACATAGTGAGTCTTCAAGTTTGAGACATTATAACTCCTGAACCAAAAACGGTACTGACCCCTAATTTTCTCCAAATATTAATTATATGTCAAACAAAATTCTTGAAACGTTTCAAGATAATCCTTCAGTCTTTCTCTGATTTATGCTGAATCAAGCATTTTCATGATTTTCCTTTTTTCAGAAAAATATCAAAAAATGAGTGTTTTTTCCTTAAAATCTCAATCCACTTATCACAATAACCCACAAAAATGGTATCAACTTGTAGAAAATTTTATTTTCTTTCATATGACATCACATTTGTTGAAAGCTGATCTTTCAATCAAATTATATCTTTCAAATAACAAATTCAGTAAATATGGCGGCCATCTTGGACGCCATCTTGGATTTGGAGGCTTTCGCAACAAATTTTTTGAGGTAGACCAGTGGAATGTTGTTTGTTACAATAAAAACTTGAAAATAAGCACGGTCTACTTAGTTTGTAGAGAGAGTGCAACTCGACCTCTGTTTTTAGCTTTTGGCCCCCCGGTTAAAAAGGTTGCGTGAGTGGTAATCTTGGTGCTTTCAATACATTGACACTTTTGTATCCAATCGCTTGCCATGGCGTATTGTTCCGTATCGAGACAAAAGGTATTGATGGAAGATTACGTGTTGTTGCAGATTTGAAAGGCGTTGATCAGCTATAAGGAAGTTTTCGCTACACGAAGGACAGACCAAGAGTACGCGGAAGCAATCAACTGTGAAAGTACCCGTACTCGGACTCCCGTCACCATAGCAGTTTCGCTTTCCTGTACAGGACGAGGCGTGGGGACAAGATCGCTGATTGGCTGGCTGGCTGACTGGCTCACTCATGCCCAGCGTCGGGACCGAACGCTATTTTGGCTGAATCCCGCGCACCAATGTTCCCCACGGGACGTTTCTCGGATTTGATCATGCGCAGATGCAAATTTGCACATGGTATGCTCAAATCCCGGCCGCGTCGTGCTTGCGAAAACTCCCTATTGAATAGGCGGCACGTATCTTTGCAAAGTTTAATAGCATAGTTAGAAATCAGTAGCAGATAATGAAATGAAGGGTACGCCTTTTTCAAAGCCAGGAGAAAGGGCTTCAAGGAAAAAACTGTCTGTATTGTGGACATGTTTCTCTGAGATCAACGACGTGCCCATAATGAACTACATTGTACACAACTTCGCCAAACAAGAGAAATTATGAAAGCTGGATGTCAATATATGGTTGGTTTTCAGTTGAGTTCAAAACAAATGACAAATAATATGCATACCATGGGCAGTATCTTCTAATGCGTCATCACTTTTTAACCGTTGAGAAATATGTCACAAAGAAAGTACAATGTACAAGTCAAGACGAAAATGTGGATTTGTAGCAAAATTTATCCTAAAGTATTCACAGGATAAAAAAAAATGAAATGAAGGAATGTCAGGACAATACAGAAACTTTAACGAATGCAAGTAAACATGAAACAAATTATACTTCGAGAGTGTAACGATATATCAAAGAATCACAAGCAATGAACACGTCTTAACGATTATCTGGTCACTTAAATACACCCCACATAATCACACAATCTGACAAGGGCAGACGAGGTTGTATTTGGCCTGGGGAAGGGAATATGATAAAAGTGTAATTCACAAGATTCCAATGTTTTTCTTCAAAATATTCATTCATCCATTCCTTTGTAACTGACCTACGTTGTGTCGAACTCTTTCCAGGAAGAGGCGATTCTATTTCTTGTTTGTTTATGTTTGTTTGTTTGTTTGTGTGTGTGTGTGTGTGTGTTTGTTTGTGCGTGTGTGCGTGTGTGTGTGAGTGCATATGCTCTTTTTCGTCTTGTTAGCAGAGTAACAAATAGTGACGTTCCCTCAATCCTCTGCCTTTTCGTGTTCGTGACATCTTTCCCCAATTGAGTCAAAACAATATTCTTGATCAGCACATTTATCTTTATGTAAACCATTAATTTCTGTTGAAAATTGATAACTTTTGAACGAATTGTTTGCTTTTTCTCAAGCTTTACAAATGGCCTGCTTTTCTACAGTCACTGCAGTCATAGGTAACCATGGTGTCTGTAATAGCTGGAGTACAAATTTTGGAGGAACGGCTAGAATGAACTGACGGATTGACATTCCATGGGACCATAAAAACAAAAATTTAATGCAATTTAGCAGGTCACCAAATCAACAGCTGCAGAATGGATGAAGTTGGATATTTATGACTGGGTTGAAGGCAGCATTATGAATTTACAGAACGTCATTTTCTGTTTAGAGTATAAGAATCAAAGTTATTACTTGTCTGCTTTTCTACCAGTTTGGGTGGTCACATTTCTATTTCGTTGAGTTATTAAGGACAGTTACAAAGAAAGCTACAAATCTCTCGAGATCTAGGACAACAAATTAGAATCGGCTATTGGGATACGAAAATAATTGCGTTTTTGCCTTTGTTCTGGACGAGCTGGAGAGGGTGTAGAGGAGAGCAATGAGTTGCTTCGGCCTTTTGTGGGATGTGTGGCCGGCTTGGAAGGGGGATAAAGTCATCAGTGAGATGACTCTGCGTTTTCACCGGAAGAATGTTAGTGTTGTATTAGTTTAATGATAGTTAAAGACACTCTTGTGTAGAGGGCGTGGTAATCTATTGAAGACTGAAGGAATTGCGATTGTATCGACTGATAAGGTATCCGGTTAGACCTTTACACTCTAGATACTTTACAACAAGATACTTTATTACTTTAGATGTGTATGTGTGTGTGTGTGTGTGTGTGTGTGTGTGTGTGCGCGCGCGCGCTTGGGTAACTGCAAATGGATAATTTTTTTTGTTTCATTATTTTGTGTGAGGTTTTCAGGGATATTGCCCATGTGCCCCAAACACACACACACACACACACACACACACACACACACGCATTGTAACAAGTTATAATGAAAAACATGTTATGTTATGTTATGTTAATAATAAGTACAGTATGATACTATTTAAAGGCAATCTATTAAAGCTCATCCAGCGTTAATTCTTTCAGTCGTTTGGATGGCGGCAGTATCAAAAATAGATTACAAACCGAAGGCCCCCCCCCAAAAAAAAAAAAAACACACACAAAAACACAAAAAACACAAAAAATACAACGTCACCTTCCGCAACGATAAAAGACAGGGAATCAATCCAAATACAGTATCAGGGTATGAAACTTTAACTCATTTTATTGAACTTACTTCTCTATAGAGGATGTGAACTAATCTGCATGTTGCTGGAAATGCAACACGGAGCTGACCATCAATCACGCAGTTTCAGCCTCCGTTGCTATCACAACAAAGGTTTGTTTTGAGAAAGACAATGAGCAATGATCGACTCACGTTGCCCATCGCGGAAGTGTCCATCTTCTCCAGACATAACAATGGGATCGGAGATCTCACTATGGACAGGTCGGGGTGTCTGAAATCTATTGTACCTGTACCACCTATTTTGTATATGCCGAATTCTATAGGCATTTGGTTGGCATTACATTCTATACCCTATTGCGCTCTTCCCGCGGCCCTTTGGTGGGTTTGGCTGCGGCCTTTTCAGTCATAATCTCGCAGCCCTTTTGATCATTTTGCAGCAACCCTTTGCACTCTCTAGATCACGCTTTCCCAATCGTTTGGTTGCAGCCTTCTCTATCACTATCTTTTGGCTGCAGCCTCTGACTGCCTGAAATATTATGTTCACATAGGACTTCGATGAAAGCAACTGCTAATATTTTCTTTCTTCCTGGATTAGCGTTTGAATGAATAACTAAATGAATAGATAAATAGATAAATAAATAGATGAACAAATAGATAAACAAACAAATAAATAGATAAATAAATAAGCATATAGATTCATGAATTGATAGATACTTGACATGTACATTTCAACATTCCATGATAGTCACGCAATATACATCTGTTCGTTAGCTGACCGAGAGAGTCGGATTCAAATGTCGGTAGATGCTAAGCATGCAGCATAAAATATACAAACTGTATACCGGTATTATGACTTCGCTGAGACATGCTGGTTTAAATGTGTAAATGTTTGCAAGGCGAAATCAGTGCCTGCATCCGTCACGTCCAATGCAGGTATGTTTGATTTTGTTGTTCGTTTTCTACATCCGCAGTATATTTTTATCCTCTTGTAATAATTTCGTACATACATTACGTACACAAAATACAACCGCTTTGCCATAAAAACGATAAAAAGAAAACGACTGGTAACGCCATTCTATAGTGTGTATCCATATACACGCGTGCGTGACGAGGATCTATGGATGCTTAATATTAAACTGCCGTGTTGATATTCAAAGTCGAATGATAGTTCGACAGCTGGTATGGATTTGAAATTATCTTCTGACATTGGGTGTTTTAACAGCACAAGATTGACGTTTTTATTGTTCAAAGGAAATATTGATTGAAATAATTTCCGCGATATGGTACTTGTAGTTTGGAGTCTTGAGAGTTTATGATAATAGAATTACGATGGTGAAAAAAAAAGGAGTTAGACAGATTGGGAGGATTTCGAGAGATACTGATTATAAAAAGTCATAGCGCGATCATGGAGGAAAAAAAAATAAATCGTGGAATCTAAGATCATACAAAACTATACACAGGGCAACAATGCCGGCATACCTAATGAGAGACAAACCGCGAGTAAACACACACACACACACACACACACACACACACACACACATATATATATATATATGTTGCAAAAACAGCTGGATGTCATCAAGATAGCAGTATGCACATCAACTGCCGAGCCTCCTCAGCATCGCTATGCTGGAGAACAATTTATACGTTCAACTGATTTGTTTTTAATAGCAAAAAATGACAGACAAGTGAACACAATACACACACAACATATCAACAGGCCTGCATGCATTTGCAATGCACATTCAATTAAATTGTATGCATCCGTTCATCAAAAAAGAAACGTCCGTATAGACATGCAAACAAAAATATGCACGCAATTATATCGAAAAAAGTATAGCAATGAAAGGTCATGGACACGCGTAAAGCAGGGCTTATATCGATGGGGTCCAGTAACAAAATTATAATTATTTTGACACAAATCGAAATCTGTATTTAATACATTTTAAACAGATTTAATAAACATGGAAAATAGACATTCGTGTAGTTTGGAAACTTCAGTTTCATTAATTGACGTGTTATTGTACACCATGAATGTGCCTAATAGCAACAAAAAAAAACAAAAAAAAAACCAACCCAAAAACAACAAACAAACAAACAAACAAACAAACAAACAAAAAACAAACACTCTTGCCCGTGCAGGCCCAAACTCCCTGACTTCTATGCGTCATTACTGTCACTACTGGTTGCATGTGTTGTAATACATAAATCACTGATAACAGCAAAAGGAATAAAAATAAAAATAAAGTAACAAACCAACACACAAACACAAGCGTGCGCGCGTGCGCACGCACACACACATACACACATGTTACGACAAATTGATTAAAATTTCTACTGTCAAACCATCATAAAAAGCCCTGATTGAAATATATTCCATGTTTGTGGCAATAAAGATCGAAAATATACATCGTTATTATTTAGAAGATAAGATACACTGTACAAACATTGAAAGCATATTGTTAAATCACATGCTTTAAGTTTCATCTTCCTAATATGGGCCATTTGAACCTGCATTCAGTATGCAAATTGCAGAGGTGAGACGAACCTATGAGGTGACAGCGTTTTATCATTTTCTGTTTTGTGCTACCTACAGGGTTCAGAACTCTAAACTTCACTACTAACACTGTGTGTAGAGTTCTGTGCTCCAGCATACTGTTCAAAGTCACTATTAGACGCTGACACGAGAGGGCGTTGTTCTAAAAAAGTTGTTCGTCACAACAAGGAGTTTGTTATTCATAAAAGGGTTTGCAAAACCCTAGCGGCGTTTTGTAAGGAAAAGCCGGAGAGCGGGCCACTGCGGGAATACGCTTGAGTACCCCGGCGTATTAACGGGCTTTTCAAAGCGCCGCTCAAAGGACCGCTGAACGGCGGCGCCGCTGTTTTCCTGCACAATGTAATCTGCCAAGGCGCCTAATAGTCCCCCCACACCTCCGGTAAGCTCGACAATAAAATGATCTGCATATTCAGGGTAGCCAACTAAAAAAAAAAACACCTCCAGTTGTGAAATACATTTAACTAAAAAAATACAAAAAAGTATCAAAATGGTCAATGCGCACGCCTGCTTTACGTGAGCTGGGGGGGGGGGGGGTAGTGATTAGCGAAGGTGTGGATTTAGTATGAATTAGTTCACCATGGAATACACATCCAATAATGTACTCGACTATTAAGGTATTTGTAATGATTCAGGAAAAGAAGATGCATCCATAAAAAAAGCTATTTTGTTCCTTCAAAAATTTACCATTTGTTGAGAATAATTATTATATTAGTAGGTTTTTTCCGCCCAATTTCATTAGATTTGCATTCGATTTGCATTCGCATAACGATGCGGTCTTTCAAATTCGAGTGAATTTGAATGATCACCTAGATCAACATTCAAAAAAGTAACTAGTTCATTCAGTTTACTTTCATCAGCATATGATTGTATGAGTTTCTCAAATAAACGTGTAAAAAGAGCGTTCAAATAAAAAATACACGTGCAGCATCGCCCTGAAGAACGTTAAGGAATTAGAATTCACGATAAGGCAAACATTAACATATTGGGCAGTGCTTTTTTTCTTTGATTTGATATATTCTTCATAATTAATCATCTGTTTGAACAATATATATGCAAACTCAAAGTAAGGTGAAATGGTACTTTTGCCTTATGATACAACACTTCCCTGAAAAAAAAAAAAAAAACAAAACACGTTATTATTTCCATTATTTTTTTTTGAGGGGGGGAGGAAGGGGGCTAGAAAAAATTCCAAGTATTGCACCAAAAGTTTGCACCAGATCACTGAATTTCAGGTCTGAAAATGTAAAATCACCTTCGTGTGGGAGGAGATACATCCCTTATGTACACCCTCGTGTGCATGCCTTTTCTGTTTGATTGCTTAAAGGACAAGTCCACCTTCATATACATAAGGATCGAGATAATTCAGCAATATTAGTAGAACACATCAGTGAAAGTTTGAGGAAAATTGGACAATCCGTTCAAAAGTTACGAATATTTAAAGTATCTGTGCAGTCACTGCTGAAAGAGAAGACTACTACAGTGTATGATGTCACATGCGTACAACTATATAAGGAAAATAAAAAGAGAATTTCACAAAACTTTACTTTTTGAATAGAGTGCACATTTCTTCGACTTGCTTCTGACGTATGTTAAGGGAAATATTATTCCCCCTGCCTTCTGAAAGAGAGAAGTCGAGTGTTCTTTTGTTATACGAAAAAATGGAAATATGTTGAATTTTCTTTATTCCTTCTTTACATCGTTGTACTCATGTGACATCACAAGCTATAGTTGTCTTTTCATCCTGCCATGACTGAGCAGAAACTTCAACAATTCATAACTTTTTAACGGATTGTCCGATTTTGCTCAAACTCACACTGTATTCTACTGCTTTTGCTGCATTCACTCAACCCACATGTCTATGAAGGTGAACTTGGCCTTTAACGGACAGCGTTCATGAAATCCATTGTATATTACAAGTTAAAAGTGAAATACTACCACCAATTGGTCGGTAATAATCCACATCCTGCTACCTTAAACAAGTGGGCCGTTTTAAGTCGATAAAACATGCATCAAACTGCACCATTTACAACATCAAAATGCAAAAAGTTCTCACCGTGGGAGGGGGGACACCCCCCTTCCACACCCTCTCCCCCTCGCCCGCTCCGCTCGATCGGGCTCGGTCGCTTCGCTCCCTCGCATAGTAACAGCCCCCTAGATCATCCTGGCTACGCTACGTCTAAGGGGGGGGGGGGGGCTTGACCTTGACACCCCACACAAACACACACACACACACACACACACTTAAAAACGTTCCGCAGCCCCTGATACAGAGCAGTTAATATTTGTTTTATATACCTCATCGTTGGACTACTATTAGTAAATAGCTAGGTGAGATCTGGAGCTAGTCAAATACGAAGTAGATTCTAGGCCTAGCCCTTGGCCTAACGTTGAAACAGGCCACAGCGCTCGGTTTTACATTGTAGGCCTACTCACGCAGCCTTCTGTGAGCTCCTGCATAAATATAAAATCTTGACAGAAGATTACAGTATGTTATTATCCAGCTTCCCGTCGCTCGTGTTTTAATTCGATAATTCAAAACATTGTATAATGAGATTTGTCTCTGCCTAGGGATCCTATGACTCCTAAAGACAAGTACTAAGGTACTGTAATAACTGCTCCAAATCCTCCGGCTCCGCGCCATTCACCGTCACTTTTTACAACTCTCCAAATTGAAACAAAAGCAAAAACAAAGCGTTAAACATTCAGATGTTTCAAGTTCGCCTGTTACAACAACGATTATGTATCTTTAAAGTTGGAGTTGAATGATGTACATTGATGATCAATTTTGCAATCATTTGACTACAGGTAGGGTCCTAAGTCAAATGTGGCTTGATCTATATCATAGTGTATAGCCGTATTCACATATTTTCCTAATTTACCCAGGGGATAGGTAATAATGTTGCGACACGGATTGTCGCCCCCGGCTCGTGGCGACAATCCTTAATAATAATGATAATAATAATAATAATAATAATAGTGGTTACTTGTATAGCGCACAGGTCCACTTTACAGTGCTCATGGCGCTTCGAAAATGAAAAGATATCGTATATTTACATGCATATACATATTCAAACATTTCAACAAAGAAGAAAATGGTAAACAAAAACAAAGATATACCAAATAAAGAATACAACATATACCAATTAAAAATACAATATTGATCCAATATTAATGACATACAGCAATTACAGTCCTCAGTATGAAAGGAACAGATAAGTTTTAAGTTTGGATTTGAATGACTCTGTAGAAGACAGTTCCCTTAATTGAAGAGGTAACTGATTCCACAATTTTTGTCCCATAACTGAAAAAGCACGATCACCATACCCATGTTTTACTCTGGGTGTTTGGAGTAAGAATGTATAATTATGATTGTAGCCTTCGTGTCGGATTGTATTTTTGAACAGAATTACTTATGTATATGGGGAAAAAATAATGAACTGAAAGATGTACTAATAACAGAATCTTGAAAATAATCCTTTTTTTCCACAGGTAACCAATGAAAGGAACGGAGAACTGATGACATGGAATCAAACTTATTAGTAAAAGTTAACAATCGTGCAGCAGAATTTTGCAACCGTTGAAGTTTTGTGACATCTTTTTTTGGAAAATTACACAACAATGAATTCGAAAAATCCAACCGAGAAGAAATCAAAGCATGAATAAGTATCTCAGCTGCAGATTTAGACAAATATTTCCTTATGAAACTTAAATTACGCAACTGATATCGAACATTCCGCTGAATATGAGTTACATGACTTCGAAATGACATTTCCTGATCAAATATGACACCTAAATTACGGGCTGTTTTCGACGGAGTAATGCAAGTGCTACCGATGTTGACATGACATGACTGATGATCAACTTTGCTTTACATATGCTTTGATCCCAATAACAGAAACTCAGATTTATCATCATTTAGTTTAAGGCCATTGGATGTAAGCCAGATTTTCAGGTCTTGCAAACATGCTTCGAGTTTTGCAATGGCGGATGACAATGAAGACACAATGGGTTTAAAAGACAAATATAGTTGTATATCATCCGCATAACAATGATAACTAATACAATGCTTGCGAAATACTTCACTAATTGGTTGCATATACAGAGAAAAAAGCAGCGGGCCTCCAACAGAACCTTGAGGTACACCAAACTTTGTTATAGTTAACGGAGTTGGCGTCAAGGATTGTCGCCCCCATCACGGATTGTCGTCTGGCGACAATCCGTGACGCTTGTGCAGTTCCCAATTTTTGACCTCGATGGCGACAATCTATGATGGCAAAAAAATGGTTTATTGCCGCTTGGTCTATTCCCACTTGGTTTAATCACCAGTTGGGCTAAACCCATTTGGTCCACTTCTCACTTGGTCTACTTGCCACATGGTCTTATAACCAGTTGGTCTAATGACCACTAGGGCTAATCGTCACTTTGTCTAATTCCCATTTAGTCTAATTGCCAGTTGGTCTAATGTATTTTTTTTTTGCACTTGGTCTAATACCAGTTCGTCTAATGTTCAGTTGGTCTACCACCAGTTCTTCTATTGCCAGTTGGTCTTTTCCCACTTGGTCTAATAACCAGTTGGTCTAATTACCACTTGGGCTAATTCTCATTTGGTCTAATTTACACTTAGTCTATTTTCATTTAGTCTAATAGCCACTTGGTCTAATATCCAGTTCGTCTAATCATCATTTGGTCTAATTCCCACTTTGGCTAATGACCAGTTGGGCTACCACAGACTCTAGACTACTGATTCTAGGTGTACATTAATATGGTAATTAAGTTGGCTAAAAACAGATTTATATTTCAAGTTCAATATTGCGTAAATAGGTAAAATGGTTAATTATCTTTTTTCTTGAAAGGGTCCGGCTGAAAGCCCACAATTTAAATGCGTGTATTAATTGGGCGTGAATTATTTAGTTTTATTCATTCATTTTTTTCCAATATTTAGTAGTAGGCCCTACAGCAACGGCGTAAATCTTTTTGAAATATCTGAGCGAGGGAGCGGAGCGACCGAGCGGGGGGGGGGGATTGTGGGATGGGGGGTATCCTCCCCCCCCCCCCACACACACACGCACACACACACACGAGGAAGATTTTGTATTTCCAGACCTGAAATTCAGCGATCTGGTGTACACTTTTGGTGAAATATTGGATTACTTTTCTTTAAAAAAAAAATTAGTAAGAAAATGAAATATTAGTATTTCATTGAATGAGTAAATCGTGGTATTTTAGCTCTTGCTCTGCCCGTGCCACATTACTGTGAAGGGCTACTAATAAGTGGGGCCCATCACCGGTGTAGCAAGAATTTGATCTTATGGGGAGCGGTTAGATGCGAGGGAGCGAAGAAAACGGGGGGGAGAGGTGGGGGATTCCCCCTCCCACGGTGAGAACTTTTTGCATTTTGATGTTGTAAATCGTGCAATTTGATGCATTGTTTGCGTGTTTTATCGACTTGAAACAGTGCCACATGATTAAAGTCGCTCAACATGTCCACCATGCCTGTCCACGCACATCTGTGCTCTACCCCTCATGGCTCCTACTAGGAAAACTCTTTGCTGTGTTGTTAGCTGCATGGTCAGGCACGCAAGTGAAAGCTTGTACTGAAAACCGTATTCATTCTCATTGAGAAATTTGGTGAAAGAATTGCTAATGAGCCCTACCTTTGTTAACAAACGTTACAGCATCCTTTCAAATCTTGATGACCATCTATACTGTGCAACTTGATTTTGTCATTCATATTTTAAACTCTCCTTGCTCGTCAATGAATACACTTTAAGTGTCATATTAAAAGAGGAAGATATACAATCTATGATTATATATATATTATATGACATGAATTGTTCTATTTTACTGGGAAAATAACTGACAATTCCGGTTTCCTTTTTATTGGGATGCACTGTATATTTAAGCCTGTGGTTCCGTCGAAAACAATTCATAAAGCGCAATTATATACAATTTTGGATGCTCTGAAATACAAGTCTTGTAGACAGATTTTTGAAAATTGTCCCTGGTGTAGGAAGGGGATACCCCCCCCCATCCCGCACCCTCCCCCCGCTCAACTCTGCAATGATCAGTTATGTATTAGGTTACTGAAGATGGCTGTGTCATAGAGTTGTATAATATATAACGGTTGTTAACACTTCCTTTCTTTAAATCTATGGTTATGTTTCTTATTTAGACCAAGTGGCATTAGACTACTAGTAAGTGAGAATTAGACGAAACGGAAATTAGACCAAGTGACGATTAGCCCAAGTAGTAATTAGACTAAGTGGTAATTAGACCAAATGACAATTAGACGACATGGAAGTTAGACTAAGTGATATGTAGACCAAGTGGTAATAGCCGAAATGGGTGTAGCCCAAATGAATATTAGACCAAGTGGCATGTAGACGAAGTGAATATTAGACCATGTGGAAATTAGACGTAGTGGCAATTAGCCGAAGTGAAAATTAGACCAAGTAGTGTTAGACTAACTGAGAATTAGACTAAGTGGTATTAGCCGAACTGGTCATTAGACGAACTGGATATTAGACCAAGTGGAAATTAGACGAAATGGTAAATAGACGGGGTTGTAGCCCAATTGGGTTTAGCCCGAATGGTGTTAGCCTAACTGGTGATTAGACCATGTGGTAATAGACCAACCGATAATTTACCAAAAAAATGTGTTGCGACAAGGATTGTCGCCCCGTCAAAGATTGTCGCCCCGGGCTCGGGGTGGTTGCTCCTGTGTTAAGCTTTGGTAGGACGGGTATGACTGGTAAGTTATGTGTATGTGTGTGTGTGTGTGTGTGTTTGTTGTGAGCTGCATGGTATGTGCTGTGTATGATTTGTAGGTGCGTACAATAAGTGACTTGTGTATGAGTTTCAGTATAGTTGTGTGTGTGTAGGTGTGTGTGTTTGGAGTATAATAATACAATATGTAGAAATTGTGCATGTATGGTGGTTGTATAGTGGTAGTGGTTTGTTTGTCTGTGTGTATACGTGTGTCTTTATGCGTACGTGTCAGAGCTACCAAGTCTCACGCATTCTGAGTGAGACTCAAGCATTTAGGGGCCATCTCACGATCTCACGCATGGCACCCATTTTTCTCACGCATCAGGCAAAGTCTGCAATTTGGGCCTTTAATAAGGAGCATAGCTCAAAAGATAAAAGTGATAGTTACAATTGAAGGTATATTTCCTTTTGTCTTTCAAAATAAGTAAAAAATAGTTACTTAAGTATGCACCTGATCGCACCATTAAGAGCTAAAAAATGAAAAAGCTCCCTACCGTGGGAGGCCACAGGGGTGTGTGCGTGTGTGTGTGTGGGGGGGGGGGGGGGGGGGGGGACTCCTCCCACACCCTCGCTTGCGCGCACATTCGCTCACCGAGATGCCGAGTCATGAAAATCTCACTCATAAAAATGTTTTGAACTTGGTATCCCTGACGTGTGTATGTGGTATATAGAGGCGTATGTGTATATCAAAGGGTATGTGATGGTGCGTGTTATTTGTGGGCGCAGTTTTGTGCCTGCATGAGTATCTGGCGGTTTGGTGTTCGTGGGCTACGTAGGCCCTATGTACATGTGTGTTGTGTGTGGGCGCGTTCATGTGTCTACGTAATGCCCCAGTCACACAGTGCCGTACGATGAGTTACATCCGCTGCGGATAGATACGGATAAGTGAACGCAGGGGGACGCAGCGTGGACGCAGGCATCCGCAGGGTCGTATGTAGGCGTAACTGTCCGTAACTAATCCGTAAAGAAACGCAAAATGACGGCGCCAAGCCTGCGAAATTTTTGAAATGTTCAAAATTTCGCAGAGGGACTCCACGGATGCAGACTTACGCAAGTAACCGTAATTAAACGTAACTGAACGTAATGATCCGTAGCTTGGACGCAGACTATCCGCAAATAAGTTTACCTCCCGTCCAGCCCCAGTCACATAATGCTTTGCGTCCGACGTTACGTCCAAAAAAATCATTTTTTCTGCGGACTCCCGCGGATCCTTTGCTGTCACCAGAAATTTGTTCAAAACATACGGGGAAAAATGCGGGCGATCCGGACAAATACGACCAGATGCGAGTACTTGCGTCCACTTGCGGATATTCTTGCGAATTGGGATATAATAGTTCTGAACACTTGCGGAGAGTTGCGGATATTTTCGGATAGTTAAGGATAGTTACAGATTGTTATAAAATAATTATGGATAGTATGGTTTTCTTTGACGATCCCTGCTAAGTCAGTGTTTTATGACAAGAAGGTTATCACATATTAGACTGTCTTACATTGTACACAGGGGAAAACTGAAATTGAATTACGCGCAAGTTCGTAATCCTTTAATTTGCTTTACAGTAATAAAAGATACCGGTATATGAAATTTTGAACTTGAGGTTTAAATTTTATTTGTGCAACTCAAATATGAATAAACTTCATAAATGTAAAGAATGCATAACTTAATTATACCACAAGTATAATACAACATAGATCGATAAGTTAAACATTAGAGTAAGAAAATTATTACTTACAGTCATGAAATAGACGTGTGGTTACGCTGTCGTCGTGCAGCGATATTCATGACTTATTGGGTTATGTTAAAAGCAATGTTTATTACATTTCCAGAAAAAAAAGACATCAAGACTTTCAAACACTTCAAAAACTTATATTAGGACCTTTACTTTTCATCATTTACATTAATGATTTTCGCAGATCATCCGACATATATTGCTTTCTTTTATACTTCTTGCCGATAATTCAAATATTTTTTCTCCCACCAAAATTCATTTGCCTTTGTCTATACTGTCAATTCTGAATTTTAAAAAAATATGACTCAATGGATAAGAGCCAATAAATTATCATTAAATCTTCAGAAGACAAAGTATATGTTATTTAGTAAGTCTATAGAAGTTTTAGGCACAGATATCAGTTTGATGACGTTCATTTAGAACGTGCATCTCACATAAGTTTCTCGGTATTACAGTGGACGATAAACTTTCGTGAAAGCCTCATATAATTAATATTAATAAAATAATTTCGCGTAATATTGGTATCGTTAAAAGACTTAGATCTCATATCCCGTTGTCTTCTTTGTTGACGTTGTATTTTTCATCAATATAACCTTATCTTGATTATGGAATTTTAGCATCGGGTAGTGCCCATCAAACTTTATTAGATAAAATATTCTTATTACAAAAAAGGCACTTCGTAATATTTTTGGCGTTTCACCACGTTCCCATGCAGATCCATTATTCGTGAAAAAGAAGATTTTAAAGATTAAAGATTTGTTTTTCTTTCAGCTGGGTCAGTTTATGTTTAATTATAACACAAATGCACTTTCCAGTATTTTTAATTGAATGTTTCCAAGAAATCATTTTTTTTTTAAAATAATCATCCCACCAGGCGATCTAATGAGTTTCATTTGCCCCTTTTTAGAACCTTATTGGCGCAAAATATATATATTTACACTGGCCCTAGATTGTGGAATTCTTTAATCAAGCTGTGATATAAAAAAAACTCTTTATCTTTGAATTCTTTAAGCGTATAAGTTGAAACTTTTTTTGTTGAATTCATACTGAGGTAATATACTATTCATTACTTAAGTGGTCTCTACTACCTAAGGGTTCATCGTCAATCATTTAATTCGTCAATCATTTCATTCATCATTGTGTGTGGTTTTTTACATTAACTTATTTGTACAAACTTTGCTGAGCTGCTCGAGCTCTGAAGCACCTCATTTCCCTCTTTCGATCCCGATGTTCAGCATGTTGGCTTTTCCTTTCATGTTTCCTTTTCTTTCTTTCCTTTCTTTCATTTATTACTTTTAATGGTATACCCTTCTGTCAAGTCATGTAATGTCGTGTGTTTCTCCTGTCTTGTTCTGTTCTGTTTTGTTCAATCCTGTCTTTATACACAAATATGTTCACATGAAGAATCCTTTGAGTGGTCCACAATTTACAAGCATGCTTTTCAGTGAACCTCTCAATTCTTTCTTTTTTCTTCTCCAGACATAAATTTGTATCTTGCCGGTATGCATGTATAATATATATATATATATATATATATATATATATATATATGTGTGTGTGTGTGTGTGTGTGTGTGTGTGTGTGTGTGTAATACACATTCCATGGAGCGTAAAGTGGGTAAGACAATAGAGAAATACTAAATTCGTTCTCATTTTATAATAGTTATCGCTGTCCCACACTTTTCCCGGGCAGAGAAATGAATGTAGGTTTAAATGCTGTTACCCCATCCCCTACCCAAAATATTGCCTTTTCGAAAAATATACATTCATTGAGTGCAAGAAAAAAATTTTCAGTACCAAGGGTCAACCAAGGTCATGAGTATATTGGTGCTACCTAAATGACCATTTGTGGGAGAAATTTCATAATTTGACCACACGGTTCTGCCTCTCCACTGCTCCGTGTTGTTGCATTCCTTCAGGTAAATGCACTGCAGCTTGCAACACGAGTTGTGTGGCTTCCCACGAGTCTCTGTGTTCCCATACGAGTGGAAAATGGAAAATTTCGAAGGACGTAATCGTCCGCAGCATCCGTAACTGTCTGCAAATATCCGTAAGGGGACGAAAGTGTTGAGATACGTTAACTTGCGGTTACTTTCGGATACTTACGGTGGACGTAAACGAACGCAAACGGACGGGAGGTAAAATATTTTGCGGATAGTCTGCGTCCAGGCTACGGATACTTACATTTCAGTTACGGATAATTACGTTTGGTTACGGTTACTTGCGTAAGTCTGCATCCGTAGAATCCCTCTGCGTTATTTTGAACATTTCAAAATTTCGCAGGCTTGGCGCCGTCATTTTGCGTTTCTTTACGGATGAGATACGGACAGTTACTTATGCATACGTCCCTGCGGATGCCTGCGTCCACGCTGCGTCCCCCTGCGTTCACTCATTCGTATCTATCCGCGGCGGACGTAACCCATCGTAAAGCACTGTGTGACTGGGGCATCCATTTGCGTTTATTCCCGTCCACTGTAAGTATCCAAAATTATCCGCAAGTTAACGTATCAGTGGTAGAACCGATGCATGGCCGAGTTATGAAATTTCTCCCACAAAATGGTCATTTTACGTGCCACCCATATACAGATGACATCGTTGACCCATGGTGCTGAACTTATTTTTCTTGCACTCTCTGAATGTATGTTATTCGAATCACATTTTGGGTAGGGAATGGGGTTTCACCATTTCATTTACTTTTCTGGCCGGGGACGATGTGGGGCAGCGATAAAGTATATAAAATGAGACAGACTGTATTTCTATAAAGTCTTAACCACTTTACACTCCATGGAATGTGTATTACATTTTTTATTTTGTATTTTGGAAATGGAGGGGTGTTCTATTCGGGTGCTGTTCGTTATTCCGAAGGTTAGTTATTCCGAAGGTTCGTTAATCCGAAACTGCTGCAGGCGCTACTGTGGCAATGAAAATGCCTTCAGCGTGAGCACGTGTTTAAACTTTAAAGAGGTCACACCAGCGTTCATCTAAAAATAGTACGGGTGTGTCAATGTCAGCGGTGACGCGGGCTAGACGAAAGAGAGACCGAGAGAAAATACATACGAGGGAGGTACCCACCCTAAATGTTATCTGTCTTTGTTCATTTTCTCACTGCGGTCATATTCTTCCATCAGTCTTAACTACAACGTCCATACCACTATTCTTTGTCCCAGAATAAGTTTGGCATGCTTTATGCATGAGCGAATAATTTCCACACGCCGTAAATAATTTGTCGATCGCTAGTTGATTTTAGCACAAACGAACTGCCATGATATGCACACCGCTAATACATACGTAATACAAACAAACACCAGCAAACACTAAAACAAATCCTCATAATGCAAATAAACCAACTCAACACTTTTTTGTTGTTTTTCCTTGATATTTATTAATTTCATTCAAATCATTCATAAATCGTTCATAAAAAGTTGCAAATGGCAATTCGAAACGCAAACAAATCCATTTGTCAATTCATACTAAATCCATTTGTCAATTTATACTACAAATTATCTCACTTCAACATAGATAATTCGATTATAGACCAACCCTACTAACAATTTCTTCACGAGAAAGTTTTGACATGTAGGGCCCTACCAAACCTATATCCCTTGAATATATTGGTTTGGATCAACACCTTCTTACCTACAAGGGCATATACATTAAAAAAAACACAAATACATTATACAAATCTAGAATGAAATCAGTCCTTAAAAAAACGACCAACTCCCCCCCCCCCCAACCGAAACAAATCTAGGGCCTACATCTATCCTAAATATTAGATCGTACCAAAGTCTGTCATACCATTTATAACTATCCTTCTTCAAATCAATTTCCCAACCCACCAACCCCTGATCAACCAAAACCTAAATCATCCCATACCCACATTCACCAACCCACATACACACACACACACACACACACACACACACACACACACACACACACGAAGGTTCCTTATTCCGAAGGTTCGTTTTTTCCGAAGGTTCATTTATCCGAAACACACAATTCCCTATACCAAGAGGTTCGTTAATCCGAAAATGGAAAAGGGTTCGTTAATCCGAACGTTTGTGGCGTTATTCCGACGGTTCGTTGATCCAAAAATGAAATTCGGAATAGCAAACCTTAGGAATAAAGAACGTTCGGACTAAAGAGCCTTCAGAATAACGAACTTTTGCAATAACGAAATGTAACCCCCTCCCCACATACACACACACAGCCGAACCGAACCTTCCTTCCTGATGAAACGACTTCCCAATGTTGATACAGAAGACATAATGGACCGTATGCAGAAAAGCAGCATCCGCCCGCACGCAAGCACCACTCCGAATTCATATATAAATCCGCCAAACAAACTCATCAAAGTCAAAGCTGCTGATAAAAGCAATATCAACGTTAATGCCAGCAACAGCTTACTAGGTATCCCTCCCCACGCGCAGTTAAAAAACACCACGCGAAAAGCTGACATAATAAACACATTCTTCCATCATACACACACACACACACACACACACACACACACACACACAAACGGACACTAAATTATCATGTGCGCGCGCACATATACACTTAAAAACACACACACACAAAAAAAAGTCCTCGGCTCATCTCTATCCGGCCACTTCCGGGTTTCTTCAGCTGACAAGCAAAAAAGGAAAAAGGTCTTCAGAGAAAAAAAACATAACCTTACCGCCGCCATATTTCGAGATCCCTATCTATTTCTATATTAGTACCACTTACGTACTTCCGGGTTAAAAAAAGTGTGGGACCCAAAATGATGACACCTTATGTATTCCTTTGTATGGTGCACAAAAAGTGTGGAGGCCCGAGCCCCCATGGCCCCCATGGCTGCGCCGGCCATGCGACATGTTGGTGATAAGCTATAGGTAAGTAAAATGTTGCTTGATCTATAGTTTATAGCCGTTTTCATATTTTCCTAATTTACCTAGGGTATAGGTAGTAATTATGATATTGACTAGCCTTTCTTTCCGGAGATACCAGATAAATATTGCCCGCACTGAAAGAATATTGCCCGAGTCGAAGTTTGTTCAATATTTTCTGGTATAACTATTCCCTAATTGTGTGGTTTGGACCCCCTGGGGCCCATTCAAGCACATTGAGATCCCATGCACCTAGGAAAGCTACTTGCCAAGTTTGGTGAAAATTCATAATATTGTTTTCAAGAAGAAGAAGATGAAAATGTACAATTTAAGCCCACATTTGGATCCCTCCCCCCCCCCCCCTTCAAAAGGGGGATGCGCACCCCTGAATCTGCAATGAACAAACTTGGAACTACAGTCATCAATGTACTATAGTAATCAAAGTGTTAACTTGGCTTTATCACTTCTGGTTGTAGAGAAGATTTTTAAATATTCTTTAATTTTGGAAGTTGGGCCCCCTATAGGGGCCCCCAAGGGGAGCATGGTGCCCAGTTGAACAATTTGAGATCCTAACCGTCTAGGAATGCTATATACCCACCAAGTTTGATGAAATTTTGTCAAGGGATTTTCAAAAAGAATATAAACACGTATAATCTAGGTTTCCATTGGGACCACCCTAGTACAACCCGACCCTCTCCTGGGTCGTAAGTGGGGCACCCCTGATTTTGGCATGTACAAACTTGAAACAACAGTCATCAATATATATCTCATAGTATAAACATCTATCACTTCTGGTTCTAGGGAAGAGGATTTTTTTTTAAGATTCCTTTATTTGTAGGACTTGGGTCTTCTGGGGGGGTTCCCAGGTGGGGCAGAGTGCTCATTTTTGAAGGAATTGAGATCATATCCCAAGGAATAACACCTGCCAAATTTGATATAAATTCATCATGGGGTTTTCAAGCAGAAGATGAAAATGTATTCCTACAATTTAGGCCCGAATTAGGACCCCTCTCACCCCCTCCTTGGAGGAGCGGCTTGGAGCATGGACCATCAAAGCCAGTGAAATGCTAAACATTCAATCGTCATGCTATAGAACCTACGAATAAATCTGCAAAATTTCTTTAGCACATCCCTGCGCTTAGCCTACACCTTTACACACACACACACACACACACACACACACACACACATACACCTACACCACACACCTACACCTACACACACCTACACCTACACCCTCATCCTAGACCAATATAGTCTCAGCCTATCAACAGGCAAATAAAAGTCACGTGGAATGCATAAACAATCCTTGTAAATAGATTACGGTACTACTTTATTGCATTATCATAGATGACAGGTTCGAGTCCCACTGGTTCCTTTTTTCTGACATGTTTATCAATTTACAGATCAGCAGTTGCGCTCTTAACAAATTTAATTTGTAGAGGGAGACAAACTGAAGAAACTCACACCTAAACTTAATAATGTAGTCACCTCCTAAGTAGACGTGTGTGTGTTTCTTGGGTTGTCTTGTGGCTGTCTATGGCGGGATGAGAGTGATCATGTGATATCCCACTACATATATATATATATTATATATATATATATACGTATATTTATATATACCACTGAGCGAAACAAAAAGTAATAATTTTACATAAAAGATAGACCGTTTCACCAATGTGATACAAATCTATGGATACGTCTACAACCTCCAAAACTCGGCAGAGAGCTATTCACTTTAGCATGTAAACTACAAAACAAAACAAAAAACAGCCAAAAAAAAAACATGCACACACATACACACATATCCATTAAATCAGATTTTGGTGCCATGTACATGGTTCTAAAAAACCAAAACAGGATCTGAGTTCATGCATAGCTGCGTTACTATTCGTTTTCTCATTACACGGAAATGGCAACCGTTTTAAGGGTGTTCCAATAAAATTGCGCTGTGGGGTTATGGAAGTGGTTCATTTCAGATCAAGTTCGAGACAAATTCGATTCGGGTAAACATGACGTGTGAAATAACCATCTATTTGAATAAAGTAGAACCTTAAGCCATACATGTCAGCTTTTCCTCTACACTTATACATTGGATAACCCTTACTACGTATGATTTCGAATATAAAAAAAAAATAGACACCCCGTGGACGTCCAAAAGACATCTTCTGTTTGATATCTCCTTCTACCCTCCCCCTGCTAAATACTGGTCAGTGATAAGTTTAGGGTAAAAGATTAGGGTTAGGGTTAGTTTTAAGGTACAGAGTTTGGGTTAGGGTTAGGATTAGGTTCAGGATTAGGATAAGGGATATGATCAGGGGAGGGTACCGGGGTAATTCCCCAGGGGGGTAATTACCCTAGACCCCCCCCCCCTTTGACATGGTTGCGTATACCTCATTTTTTCTTGAATAAACTCAGAAACAAGTTAGTCTACAGTGCGTAAAAAAAGGTAATCCAATTTTGGAGGGCTGCTATCGATGAGTACCTAATTATGTCGACAAATGACATGTATGACTGAGCATAAAAACTTTAAAGACAACAATGACAAATTGCACTTTTTCCAAGTTTGCGTGTTACTGTCAAGGAACACTGCATGTCTCACTGTATGGATGGGATCTGTCAATGACAGTTGCTAAATAGGCCAGCCTGTACGAATGCAGGTTTGTGTCTAGGGTTTGTGTTTAGGGTTTCTCCTAACATTTTATGGTCCATAACCTTTAACATGTCTATCTGTCCAATGGCTTGGTCGCTCCTACAGAGGTGAACCCACACAGTCCATTTTCTGTGTTCGTATTCAACACATAGCTCCCAGTGACAAACCATGTCTTGAATATGAAGAGAGAAAATGAATAATAGTTTAGTGTTTATTGGAGGACCAAGTTATCAACAACGTGGCAAAGTTGCAGGTTACCATAAAAGGTTAGAAGAAATCCTAAACACAAATCTGCAGTCAATGCACGCTGGCCTGATGATTTGACCACTTTCATTGACAGATCTCATCCATACAAAAATACATTCTAATTGAATTGTATTGAAGGATATTGATTCGTGTATATTAAGGTAATATTTCTGGAGATTGCATTATATAATCATTATGACACATTAGGCCAATTAGATAATGATACTGTTCTGTTGGTAGATCCTGAAGGAGTCCTGATGACAGGCCGAAAGCTCGATTGATTAAAAGGGGATTGAGAGCAATGTCCGCCTCCAGTCTAATTTCTTTCAGTATATGCTATATACCCGCAATGAGGCACCTCGTACGTTTGGGAAGGGAACTGTCTCTCGCACTATATATGTTATATATACGTTATGTATGATGTTACATTAGTCTATTTATTAGTAGCCCTACTATCATCACTATTGTTGTTATTATCATTATCCGTTTTTTATGCTTCTTGGCAGGTCTCAACGGAGACTCTCTTTACATACTGACTTGCATTTGAGAAAGTCAGTGAGATTCCAGAGCAATATCAAGAATATGCGACAAATTTCGCGACACTTCAAATTTATGGAAAAAAAACACCAGGGCTGCCGAGTAAATAATTTCTTTCCAAGTCTGCAAGATAGGCATCTACTGCCTGAGAGTTACCATGGTTACCTCTGGTTGAAGGGAGGAGCTCAGCTTCCGAGTCGGTCGTAGCGTCCAATAACTCGCTTACAATTCGGGCAGTGGTGATGCACGTCTTTGAAACTATCCACGCAAAATGGGATGAGACAGCAACCTAACCACCCTCTGGAAAAGACAAAACAAACAGCGAAGACAAAATATCAAACATGTCTTTCTGCAATTTCAGGTACTATTTATATAATTCAAATTCAAACGTTCTTTGGTGAATTCATTTCGGCAAAGAAGTAATTTATGTACAAGTAGTAGAATAAAGTAATGAGAATGACCAGATGAGCCATCCACCAAAGCTCAGAGGATTATTGAAAATGACTCCTTTCCTGTTTGTGCTCCAGAAAACTATAGTTGTAAACGCAACGACCACAATGATTATGTCCCAGATTGATATTTCTTGAATTAGATGTTTGAATCGCTCACGTATTCCTTGTTTGATTAAAAATAGTCCATAGATTCCACTCGAATGTCATGTTTTAACAGGCCATACCTGTCATCGTTTGGACAACCTCCGGAGGACAAAAAAAAAATTCCTTTTTAATAATAATAATAATAATAGTGGCTACTTGTATAGCGCAAAGGTCCACTTTTCAGTGCTCATGGCGCTTCAAAAATGAAAAGATATCATATATTTACATGCATATACATATTCAAACATTTCAACAAATAAGAAAATGGTAAACAAAAACAAATATATACCAAATAAAGAATGCAACATATACCAATTAAAAATACAATATTGATCCAATATTAATGACATACAGCAATTACAGTCCTTAGTATGAAAGGAACAGATAAGTTTTAAGTTTGGATTTGAATGACTCTGTCGATGACAGTTCCCTTAACCGAAGAGGTAACTGATTCCACAATTTTGGTCCCAGAACGGAAAAAGCACGATCACCATAGCCATGTTTTACTCTGGGTGTTTGGAGTAAGAATGCATCTGATGATGAACGTAGCCTTCGTGTCGGATTGTATTTTTGAACAGAATTACTTATGTATATTGGTGAAAAAGAATGAACTGAATGATGTACTAGTAACAGAATCTTGAAAATAATCCTTTTTTCTAGAGGTAACCAATGTAAGGAACGGAGAACTGGTGACATGGAATCAAACTTATTAGTAAAAGTTAACAATCGGGCAGCAGAATTTTGCAACCGTTGAAGTTTTGTGACATCTTTTTTTGAAAGATTACACAACAATGAATTCGAAAAATCCAACCGAGAAGAAATCAAAGCATGAATAAGTATCTCAGCTGCAGATTTAGACAAATATTTCCTTATGAAACTTAAATTACGCAACAGATATCAAACATTCCGCTGAATATGAGTTACATGACTTCGAAATGACATTTCCTGATCAAATATGACACCTAAATTACGGGCTGTTTTCGACGGAGTAATGCAAGTGCTACCGATGTTGACATGACATGACTGATAATCAACTTTGCTTAACATATGCTTTGATCCCAATAACAGAAACTCAGATTTATCATCATTTAGTTTAAGGCCATTGGATGTAAGCCAGATTTTCAGGTCTTGCAAACATGCTTCTAGTTTTGCAATGGCGGATGACAATGAAGACACAATGGGTTTAAAAGACAAATATAGTTGTATATCATCCGCATAACAATGATAACTAATACAATGCTTGCGAAATACTTCACTAATTGGTTGCATGCACAGATAAAAAAGCAGCGGGCCTCCAACAGAACCTTGAGGTACACCAAACTTTGTCATAGTTTTACAAGAGGTAGAATCACCAATTTTGACATAATGAGATCGATCACATAAGTAGGATATAAACAGTTCCTTTGATGCCCAAATATCTCAGTCGTTGAATCAGAATAGCATGATCGACTGTGTCAAAAGCTGAGCTCATATCAAGCATGATAAGAGCGGTGATGTTACCACTATCTAATTCTCTGAACACAATATCTGATAAGTTGACTAACAGTGTTTCTACACTATGACCAGGCTTGTACGCTGATTGAAATGAATCAAGCAATTCATTATCTTGCAGATACATTGTCAGTTGTGAGAAAACAACCTTTTCAAGTAATTTACTTAAATAAGGTAAGTTTGAAATTGGGCGGTAATTTTTTAGACACTCCTGATCTAAGCCTGCTTTTTTCAAAGTTGGATGAATAACTGCTTTTTTACACACCTGTGGAACTACACCTAATCTCAGGCTAGCATTTATGATTCTTGTGATAACGGGTGCTAAAACTCTGCCACACTTCTTAACCAAGTCTGTTGGGATTGGATCAAGTTCACATGATTTGTTAGGTGAGGTTTTTTTTTCTCTTTATTCTCCTTCGAGGGACTATATTTCATTTCAAATATCTAAAAAAGTTCACAAAGACATATAAAAAGCAAAATGTACGAACATAGAAAATAAGGGTGCGAACAATTAATTGTCAAAATCATATCATCACATAAATTGATACTTCAAATAGATTTTATCTAAATTATTCCCTGAATGTAACATTAACTCAGCATATTAATTTGTGCATCCACAGGTAATCAAATATAATTCTTATGATCCAACTTTTGCTCTAATTCACAAAGTTGCCTTTCTGTGAAATTAAGTAGCTTTTTTTTAACCAAAAATTTCAAATTCATAATGAGCTCCTTTCTAAAATCTGTCAATAGTGCGTAAACATTCGTTGCTTTTGCTGTGTAATTGCTAAGTATATACAAACGAAAAATCGTATATTGGGCAAAAACTAATATCAAATTCAACAACATCAAAGATTTATCACTTCCATTAAGTCCTGTTAATATCATTCGCTCATTAACAGTGATATCAATATGAAAATAAGCGCCTATAAAATTTGATATTTTTTTCCAATACAACTTTGTATCTGGGCAATATAACATAACATGCCAAATAGATTCAGCTTTGCTGCATTTCTTACAAATCATATCAGACGTAATTTTCCATTTTACTAAATTTTCTTTAAATGGTGATATTCTATGTAATAACTTAAAACTGTATTGCTTTACCTTATTATTGAATAACTTTCCAAACTTGAAGTCAAACAACACTTTCCAATCAAATTTTGGAGGTATATGCAATGTTTTTGTCCAAAAATATATCACACTTAACTCAGATTTCTTTTCATCCAGCAACAACAAATAAAACTGTTTTGTTTTTGAAGCTATCAATTCAATTATATCCCCAATATTTATCTGAAACAATTCTTTCTCAAACGAAACATCTTGAGTACATTGTCTTTTACACAAATAATCAAGCCACACCTGTGGCAATGCTCTTTTAATTCTTTCATATTGAAACGATATTAACAAAGAATTCAAATTCATTTTTTCATATATTTGTTCATGATTTTTCCATGATTCATATTCAATCAACTGTTTAACATGAATAATACCCTTTTCAACCCAATCTTTATTAAATAAAACTTCATTCATATACTTAATATTCGTATTATTCCAAATAATTTCATTTGGTATATCATTTACCTGCAATATATTTGTATAATGCATTTTTGCCCATGTAGAAAGAAGATCACAATAAAATACCGGTAATTTGTATCTTTTACACAATAACATCATATCTGCAGCTGAACAATTATAATGCAGACATAAATAAACCCCTCCAAATTTATATAACCAAAATTTACATATATATTTCCAAGATTTATCACTAGCATCTAATAATTTCGGCAACCAAGAAAGCCGAAGTGACTTCATTTTTACATCTAAATCAATCATTCCTAAACCACCTTGTAAAACACAATTCATTACAACCGCTCTTTTAACTTTATCTCTTTTTGAATTCCACAAAAAAGAAATTAATATCTTATTCAAATTTTTTACATATTTCTGAGAAATTTTATAACATGTTGAAAGATAAATCAACTGAGATACAAGTAAAGATTTAATGATAACAACTTTTCCATAGTACGTTAAATTTCTCATCCTCCACATTCTTATTATTCGCTTAATTTTCTCAATTTTCACTAACCAATTCAAACGATTAAATTCATTTTCTGTCTGACACAAAACAACACCAAGATATGTAACCGGCTCTTCTGTCCATTCTAAATTTTCTAAACAATTTACTTCATTAATATTAATATTCAATGGTAATATTTTTGTTTTTTGAAAATTTAACTGTAACCCGGCATATTCACCAAAAACTGATACCTCTTGCATTGCAATGTTACCCGACTCTACCGAGTCAACAATTAATGTAGCATCATCAGCTAACTGTGAAATACGTATATCATAAACATCACGGGACGGATCGTTATAAACCGGTATACTAATACCGTGTACATTAATGTTAGAGCGTATACGTGTTGCCATTACTTCAACTACTAAAACAAATAATAACGCTGATAGGGGGCAACCCTGTCTAATACCCCTTTTAATCTTGAATACATTTGTAACCCATCCATTATTGATAACCTTTGCCATTACATCTGTATATAAAACATCTATCCATTTAATAAATGATTCTTTCAAAATTCAATCTTTTTAAACCTGCAAAAGAAACTTATGACTCACACAATCGAACGCTTTTTGAAAATCCAAAAAAATAAGTATACCTTCCTTTTTAAGTACATGACAATAATCAATAATATCTTGAATCAATCTCAAATTATCTACAGCTGAACGCCCTTTTATATAAACCAGTCTGATCACATGAAACTATTTTATGAATAACTCTTTGCAATCGCTGAGACATAACTCGAGCAATTATCTTGTAATCTGTGTTTAGCAATGATATCGGTCTCCAATTATCTAATATTCGTTTATCTCCCTTTTTATATAAAAGTGTGAGAACCCCTTGCTTTTGACTTTCAGATAACTCACCTTTAACATAAGCTTCATTTAAACTTTTAACCAATAAATCTTTTATATCCATCCAAAAACATTTATAAAATTCAATCCCATACCCATCACACTCAGGTGCCTTATTATTTGACATAGACATAACAGCTTTATAACATTCCTTCACAACTATTTGCATCCAATTCATCTAATTCACATAACCTTGTTCCTTTCAAATAAATATCTAATTCATTATCATCAACAATATTTGTGTCAGAATATAATTTTTCATAATACTTCACCATGCTTTTTAAAATTTCACTTTGACAAAATGACTTTTTACCATCTTCAATAACACAATCAATTTCTTTTTTAACTCCATTCATTTTTTCTCGCTTTAAAAAATATTTGGTTGACTTCTCTCCAAACTCCATCCACTTTTCTCTTGCTCTTACATATGCACCTTTACATTTGTGCGTATATATTTCATCCAGTTCTTTCTAAACATTTTTCATTTCTTGAATATCTTCACTTTTACCATTTTTATCTACTATTTCACTTAAATCTGAAAATTTCGTTTGCAACTGTGTAATTCTTTCATTCTGCAATTTTTGTTTACCTCTTGAATATTTAATTGTCATTTCTCTAACCTTGATTTTAGATATTTCCCATCTCAACTGTGCATTTTCATTATGATACTCCATATTCACTTTTTTAATAAAATTTTTGATATATTCAAACTTTTCATCTAATAACAATGCATTATTCATTTTCCAATAACCTTTAACCCGAGAGGTGCTTAAAACTCTCAACTTGAGCGATACTGCGTTGTGATCACATTTCAGTGCTGGACGAATATCAGTACTATGTACAAAATCACATATGGAAGAAGACACCAGCCAATAATCAAGGCGAGAATAAATGCCTAAAGAAACTTGACGCCAGGTAAATTGTTTTTTGTGGGGATACATTTTTCTCCACACATCTGTCAATTTGTTTGTTTTAATAAAGTTTTGAAAGGGTTGTAGAAGCTTGCGCTTTTGAGAAACGCCCCTAGTATCCCTTTGAGGGTTTTGCGGTGTATTCCAATCTCCTCCACAAATGATCAAATCATTAACTTTCTTAATCTTTTTGACCCATATCAATACATTTCTATGAAATATTTGTTTATCTCGTGGTTTTGTAGGAGCATATATATTTACGAGTAAATAGAAACATTTATGATAACCTAACCGGAGAGCAACAAATCTTCCATCACCTTTATAATAAGTATTTATAACTTCTACAGGTAAGTTCTTACGTAATAAAATCGAAACACCTCTGGCATGATTTGAACCATTACAGAAAAATGTTCGTCCACTCCACTCTTTAGCCACTTGTTTTTCCATGTCTTTAGTCCACTATGTCTCCTGGAGACATGCAATATCAGTTTTCTGTGCATGGAGCCATGTAAATATTTTCTTTCTCTTTATCTGGTCACGCATTCCCCTTACATTAAGGGAAACAAAATGAAATAAATATTCCTTATTATTCACTATTCTGTTTTTTTCCTTTTCCATAAATTGCATTTCGTTTGTCGTTATCTATATGTTTCGCCATTGTGTTGTGTTCGAGTTTATAAGCCATGACACAGTGGGTTTAAAAGACAAATATAGTCGTATATCATCCGCATAACAATGATAACTAATACAATGCTTGCGAAATACTTCACTAATTGGTTGCATGTACAGAGAAAAAAGCAGCGGGCCTCCAACAGAACCTTGAGGTACACCAAACTTTGTCATAGTTTTACAAGAGGTAGAATCACCAATTTTGACATAATGAGATCGATCACATAAGTAGGATATAAACCAATCAAGAACAGTTCCTTTGATGCCCAAATATCTCAGTCGTTGAATCAGAATAGCATGATCGACTGTGTCAAAAGCTGAGCTCATATCAAGCATGATAAGAGCAGTGATGTTACCACTATCTAATTCTCTGAACACAATATCTGATAAGTTGACTAACAGTGTTTCTACACTATGACCAGGCTTGTACGCAGATTGAAATGAATCAAGCAATTCATTATCTTGCAGATACATTGTCAGTTGTGAGAAAACAACCTTTTCAAGTAATTTACTTAAATAAGGTAAGTTTGAAATTGGGCGGTAATTTTTTAGACACTCCTGATCTAAGCCTGCTTTTTTCAAAGTTGGATGAATAACTGCTTTTTTACACACCTTTGGAACTACACCTAATCTCAGGCTAGCATTTATGATTCTTGTGATAACGGGTGCTAAAACTCTGCCACACTTCTTAACCAAGTCTGTTGGGATTGGATCAAGTTCACATGATTTGTTAGGTGAGTTCTTAATAAGCTTTTCTATCTCATTAACAGTGACAGACTGAAACTCACTCAATTCTGACTTGACTTCACATACACTGTCATTTGGCTGTTCACAACGAGTTGGGAAACTCCGTTGGATTGCCACAATTTTATCAATGAAATATTGATTAAAACAATTGGCTAACTCAACTTGATTACCATGAGTGAGGTGTTCTGTAACTTAGCATCTTTAATCAAGGCATTTACACATCGCCTTTGCGCATGATACATCTGCTTGTGAATCTCCAGTTTTGTGGACCTTGACTTCCTTTCTAACTGTCTACGAAGCAGTTTTGCTTGAGCTATTTCTGGGGTATACCATTCCGTATTGGGGTGTATTGTGACCTTGATTCGTTTCTCAGGTGCCAACTTATCAAGGGTGGCAGTAAGTAAGGTGTTATACAAATTCACTTCATCATCAACATTATTCAGCTGATGAAAGAGACTTAACATGAGTATCAGCAACAAACTCTTGTGGGTTTGCAGATTTCAAATTCCGTGTCACAACAAATGTTTTTTTTTTATACAACGTTTAGGAAGGTTCAATTCACACATTATTGCTGAATGATCTGATATACCTTCCACAACACCGGTATTACAAAGTTGTACAGTGTTACCTTTATGAGTTATAAGCAGATCTAATACATGGCCTCGATTATGAGTCGGCTCATTAATATGTTGAATCATATTAAAGGCTGACAATAATTCAGAGAACAACTTCGAATTCGAAGTTGATGAGTCCACAGGTATATTGAAATCACCTGCAATCAACAAGTCAGACGAGCAGAGAAGCTGTCTATCGAGCACATTAGAAAACTCATCCAAGAAAATCTGAAACTGTACTGAACTGGGTGGACGATATACATTAATGAAATGCAACGATTTCTGCATATAATTCAGAGTCATCTGAATCATTTCAAATGTTGTAACATTTGGGGAATTTACAATTCTGACATCTAATTGACTTTTAAACAACACAGCTATTCCTCCTCCTCGTTTGACAACTCTGGGAATGTGCTTAAATGTGAAGCCATGTGGTGTCAATTGACCAATCGGAGCAGCATCATTAGGCGTAAGCCATGTTTCACAAATAGCAACAATGTCTAATTCATGATCAAGAATATAATCTACAAATTCAGCGGTTTCGTTCTTCAGCGATCTGGCATTTAACATAGCAAATTTCAAATTCATACATGAAATATCAGAATTCACAAATTTTCTTTCGTGTAACAACTTCACAGTTTGATCCCTATTTTGTCTTACTACTCTTTTACCTCTGTGAGTCTTTTTCACTCTGTTAATCTGTAGTGCTGTTATTCGTTGCCATGTCACTTCATTAATCCTAAGGCACTTACAAGAAGGTTTAGTGGAGTAAACATTGTAAGGGTTCAGCTGTAAAAGGTCCGAAATACTATATGCACGTCTTGTATTGTTATCAACATCATGATCTTTGGTAGCTGACACACTAAATGACGGACCTGGGTTGATTTCAACATCTCCACTGGTAAGCAGTGACATGTGAAAAGTAGAGCTTGCATTTTTATAATATAAAATGCATGTTTTTGAGTAGCCTTTTACTCTGATACCGGTACTAGACATGTTCTTATCATTCTTCACAGTTGGTAGTATAGACCTACTAAAAGTGCATGTGGCTGTACAACAATACAGACATGGCAAAAGAGTCAGTATTAGACTCACAACAAACATATACCTCATTCGTTCCATTATACTGATCATTATCATCACTGCGTTGTGCAAAACGTACATACAAATTTAAAAAACTACAGCTCATTCAAGTACAACAGTTGAGCGCATGAACATAAACGCGTATGACTTCTACGCGCTTAACAGCTCTAGGCTCGCATGAGCGCATAAACACATACCTGAATATGAAGGCTGTATTGTGGCTCCCGTACAAACGATACCAAACCCCAAATCCAGTTTGCCGATTTTCAGCCAAATCCTCGAATTACTTAACACAAAAATGGTCCAGGAGATTCACAAAGCACATACAATACAGTTGGCACAGTGACACAAAAATAATATCACAGAACAACACAAAAATCATAAACAACTCAGAGCACAGAAAAGAGGCAACCACGCAGGGCGCTCTCTACGCACGAATTTTTCGCGGAAATGTCAGATTAAAAACGTTTGGGTCTTTAAACGGACAAGTTTTTTTTGTGTTTTTTTTATGATTGTCCGGACTTTGTCATGGTGAATTCTGCAAATGCAAAAATCTCACACATTTCCTCCTCTCCGTCGCTGCGCTTATGAGATGTTAGATTTTCAAATGTTTTGAGTAGTAAATCAAACAAGTCCCACAAGCTCCTTCGTGGGAGAGAGGAACAAAAAAATCCTCGCATATGGTCATGCACATCACAAACTCTACCCGCCCAGTCGCGTTATCAGTCCCTCAAAATTCTTGGGACAGGCCTTGACGCAATGCTGTGTCTAAATATGTATCAGACACAGCATCGTACTTCTCTTGATTACTGTGATTTTATGATATGTAAACGTTTTATTGTCGAGCCTACCGGAGGTGAGAGGAGACTTAGGGATCGCCTGCGTGTTCTGTCCGTCCGTCGTCCGTCCGTAACGCTACTAAAACTTGAATAATTCTCTACAGAGAACTTCAATTTCAATCAAACTTGCAGGGAAGAGTGGTTTATATCCTACTTATGTGATCGATCTCATCATATCAGAATTGGTGATTCTACCTCTTGTAAAACCATGACAAAGTTTGGTGTACCTCAAGGTTCTGTTGGAGGCCCGCTGCTTTTTTCTCTGTTTATGCGACCAAACGTCGTCCGTCCGTAACGCTACTAAAACTTGAATAATTCTCTACAGAGAACTTCAATTTCAATCAAACTTGGAGGGAAGAGTGGTTTATATCCTACTTATGTGATCAATCTCATTATATCAGAATTGGTGATTCTACCTCTTGTAAAACCATGACAAAGTTTGGTGTACCTCAAGGTTCTGTTGGAGGCCCGCTGCTTTTTTCTCCGTTTATGCGACCAATTAGTGAAGTATTTCGCAAGCATTGTATCAGTTATCATTGTTATGCAGATGATATGCAACTTTATTTGTCTTTTAAACCCACTGTGTCTTCATTGTCATCCGATATTGCAAAACTCGAAGCATGTTTGCAAGACCTGAAAATCTGGCTTATATCCAATGGCCTTAAACTGAATTATGTTAAATCTGAGTTTCTGTTATTGGGCTCAAAGCATATGTTAAGCAAAGTTGATTATCAATCACGTCATGTCAACATCGGTAGCACTTGCATTACTCCGTCGAAAACAACCCGTAATTTAGGTGTCATATTTGATCAGGAAATGTCATTTCGAAGTCATGTAACTCATATTCAGCGGAATGTTCGATAAAAGTTGCGTAATTTCAGTTTCATATGGGAATATTTGTCTAAATCTGCAGCTGAGATACTTATTCATGCTTTGATTTCTTCTCGGTTGGATTTTTTCGAATTCATTGTGTAATCTTTCAAAAAAAAAGATTTCCCAAAACTTCAACGGTTGCAAAATTCTGCTGCCCGATTGTTAACTTTTACTAATAAATTCGATTCCATATCACCAGTTCTCCGTTCCTTACACTGGTTACCTGTGGAAAAAAAGGATTATTTTCAAGATTCTGTTATTAGTACATCATTCAGTTCATTCTTTTTCCCCTGTATACATAAGTAATTCTGTTCAAAAATACAATCCGACACGAAGGCTACGTTCATCATCAGTTACATTCTTACTCCAAACACCCAGAGTAAAACATGGGTATGGTGATCGTGCTTTTTCCGTTATGGGACCAAAATTATGGAATCAGTTACCTCTTCAGTTGAGGGAACTGTCTTCTACAGAGTCATTCAAATCCAAACTTAAAACTTATCTGTTCCTTTCATACTGAGGACTGTAATTGCTGTTTGTCATTAATGTTGGATCAATATTGTACTTTTAATAGGTATATGTTGTATTCTTATTTGGTATATATTTGTTTTTGTTTACCAATTTCTTCTTTGTTGAAATGTTTGAATATGTATCTATATAAAATAGCATACAATACAGGCCGGCAGTGCACGACAAAAGTTATAGTGCACGCAAAATATAACGATTGCAAACGATAACCCACTATCGATTTGATATCGGTTTTTGCTCCCTCATTTTAATCATCGAGTACTTGAATCCCGCACCTTATCAACGCGATTGCGCCCCAACCGCGATATGTTTTGCTCGATATTATCGTTATTCTCAATTCTCGCAGGCTGGCTATGCCAGCAACTTATCTGTGTGATGGGACTTGACTTTCAGCGGTAGATTTAAACATGGAAGCTGAAATGAACAGGTTCGCTACTTTTAGAGAGACTGATCTATATAAACAGTATCTTAGACAATAAGGACACAAAGGATGCCATCAAATACGCCCTACGAATTTTGGACTCCTACTGTTCTGAAAAAGGAATCAATCCGACGGATATTAGGCCTACTGAGCAAGTCAACCCAAGATTTGTGCCGCTTTCTCCGTACATTCTACGTGGAAGTGCGCCGTGGAAATGGGCAGCGTGTGGTGTGTACAGTATACGCTAAGCGCTCTTTGATCACGCTACGCTATGAACTTTACTACGACATTCACAACACACTCTCGGAATCCGCATGTGCAGCAATGGGGCCTGGCACGAGCCTTGTGTTTAAATCAAGTAGATCCCTAATCCTACAAAACATCATCTAGTCGTGGTCCTGGACCCACAGTGCAGTAAGTAGGGCGTCTAACGTGTTACTGTTAGTTGACCTATTGTAGGGTCAAGTGTTAACTACTCTCTTAATTTCTAGGACTTAAATTTTAAATCTTTCTTACGACTTAAAATATTTTAAGTCTTTAAGACTTATTTTAGGTGGCTTCGATTAAAAGTTGAGTGTCGAAGCTGTTCGCAATCTAAATCTAACGAAGACTTAAACTTTCAGCCAATCAGATGACTTGTAAATGACGTCATCTTGAACCGCCTAAAACCGGAATTCTCATGGTCGGACATCCGGGTATTTTGCGTGTCACGGGGTCATGGATAGCGGTGGAGTGAAAACAAACAGTCGCGTGAGCCTGGAGTGAAACGCTGTACGTGTTTTCTGCCGGGGCTCCCCGCGAGCATAGCGCTAGCACAAAGCTGTACTACTGTAGCTGTGCGGGCGGCAGGATTAGGCCCTAGGCCTACCCTGAATTAGGCCCTACCCTAAGTCTACTACAGTACTAACGTTAGGCCTATAGACCTACCTGAAGTTTCTATGAGGTACTAAGTAAGCGTAGATATCGGGGTAGGGCCTACTCAAAGAGGTTCTACTGCACATCTGGCCATTTTGTCGGGTCGTTGATCCAGAGTCCTGCCGCGATTTCATACGGGCACAGGTCCAGTCCGGCTGCCTTCAACTTGGCAAAATACCGGGACGATCGATCGACAGGATCCAGATTTTTAGAATATTGCTGGCAAGACATGATGTATGTATCTCATGAATGATGGCACAAATGACAAAATGAATAATGAAAAACAGTCCCCATGTCTGCGAAGAGTTGCACATAAATTATACGCGTCGCCCATGCACAGCATGCAGTATGCGCATTATGCAGGCTTAGCGCTTGCAAGCTGTTTGTTTTCACTCCAGTCAACCGGAAGTGACGTGTAGCCGACCGCAAGAATTGGCGCTGGCCGTCACTTTGCTAGACAGCGTAGTCATACACACACACATTCACATGTACCGTACTATAGTACAGTACTTGTACCAGTCCTAGTACCATCGACCATTTGCAAACGCTATTGACTTGAACAGTTGGTCCTGAAGGCAGAAGTCATGCAGGCCGGAGTTTTTCGAGGGCATGATCTGACGGAAGCTTGACCAAGTTGGTTAAAGGTGAGCATATTATTGTATGAATGCTTAAGAATGTGGTTGATAACTCTGGGACTCAGTAACCAAAGATAAAAGATGTTCAGGGGGGCGTTTCATGAAGGAACTTGTCGGATGAAATGTCTGACAAGTCAATTATATCCGACAAGTTCAGAGAAATCAGCCAATCAGACTTAAGAATTTCTCAAAACTTGTCGGATATAATTGACTTGTCAGATATTTCATCGGACAAGTTCCTTCATGAAATGCCCCCCAGATGTGCACTACATTTTTGGCGAGTTTGAGCCTTGCCGCTGTATACAGCGCTGTCCATCCCTGAAGCGCCAGTGCTAACGTTAGCTAGCTGTTCATGGCTTTATGTGTCTATCTAAACATTGTAACAAGTTACATGTAGGCTATAAACGTTATACTAGTATTGTTGGGGGGGGGGGGCTCTATCTCGGTGAAACTGCAAGTAATAATACAGGGACTCTAAAGCGCTCATTCTTATATGATTTACGATGTTGGTGTCTTGACTGAAAGGTAAAGCTATGGAGTAGGTACCTATGGGCAAAACAGGCTACCGTAAAACGGGGTGAATAGGGACAAATTTAAAGTATTCATGATTGTATTTTTTTTCATGCAGCCCAGAGACTCAATCTTATGTGGGGATTTTATGTCCACCTAAAATACCTTTAATTTGGTATTGTGAAAGAAAATAAATATTTTGGGGAAAAGTATGATTTTTGATAAAATGATGCTGTCCCTTTTGACCCCAAATTTGGGGTCAACAGGGACAACACTAATTTTGATCAAAAAAAAGCTGTTTGGAGGCATTTTTTTTTCAATCCATCCCATGAATTGGGTTAAGAGAACAACTACAGAGTTTAAAAATGATATACAAACATTTAAGAGCAATCTATTCCATTGTTAAATCAATCTTTAACAAAATTTCAACAGCCCAACAAAATGAGCTGATATAAAAAAAATGTGACCCATCAGGTCAAAGGTTAAGATTGAAAAGTAAGTCAAAACTTTACTAATCCATTGAATTACACTCAAATATCAACCCATTTCTTCTTCAAGTGGCAAGTCATGATGTACAATCTTATTCATACACTCTAAATTCACTGTAACTTGACTCTATGATGTTGGGAATATTTTGGGAGTTCTTACAGCAATTATAAGCTGGCACCTATAGTATGGGTCTGACCCAAACAGACGTGTTGTTGGCATTAAAACATGCAGAAGACAGAGAAAAGGGTCATGAAATACAAGTGGAAAAGTCCTAGCCTGTCTTAGGCAGTGAAAAAAATACCCAAGAGGGTGGGTGGGGCCAGGGTTCCCAGACCCTTCCTCCCCAAGTTAGGGTTAAGACAGCGAAGTTCACTCTCATCTATGTATACAAAAGTGAAGCCACATATCCAAAGATCTTATTGCTCTCTTGTCAAGAGATTTAGAATAAAAATTCACACTTTTGGAAATAGCTGGACATAACAAACATTTAGAGCAATTTATGACATTATAATAGTTAATCATACAGAAAATTTAAAGGGCCAATCAAACGACACCATGGTGTCCCTATTCACCCCAGTCTAACTGTTTTTTTTTTTTGCTCAAGAGAAGAAAAAAACTGCTATCACAAATTCCTGTTGAAATAATTATTTCAAAATTAAAGGTATGTTGTAGGACCTAATAGGCTAGATTCATGAACCTTTTTTAGCAGATTTCATTAATCAATGGCCACAGGAGCAGAAAAGTTTTGACCGCCCTGATTTTTTTGTGATTTTTTGAAAACTTTTTATTTGGACCTCCAGTACCCTTTAAAAAAATTTTCACATCAGGAGGACCACTTTCTGGACACTGTTGGATGGTCCTTCCATCCTGTAATAAAAATAAGAAAAAAAGTTCAAGCAAATTTGAAACATGCACATTCAAAAAACTTTTCTCGGTTTTGTCCCTATTCACCTCGCCGTCCCTTTTCACCCCGTTTTACGGTACTGACACTGTAGCATAGCCGTAGGCCTTACTGTCGTCTAGTGTCGGTTCACCCCTTCCTACACTCTTGTAAGGTTTAATTTATCAATTTCTACGTAGAAAGGCACAGTTCTAGGCCTTATCATGCCCTATAGTCCGTAGTCCGTAGACCCTACGGGCGCTAAAATAGAACAGCGACCAGCCCGAACACGAAGCACCCTGTGTGATGAGCGCCCCAGGGTTTAGGGCGCCAATGTTGCAATGCCAGTGCAGTGGCGTCAAGCTCTGAACTTTAAAAACTTCTATCGCATGGGCCATGGCTGACATCACCAATTTCCATTGACTCCCATATTAAAATAGTAGCGGTTACATGTTATAAACAGTTTCTGTTCCATTGCATGACTAGATCTAGGTCTACTGAGTCTGATGTCACAATAAACAATTACCTTTGGCGTGTGCACTCAACACTCTTAGTATAAGCGCGCATCCTGTCACTCATTTTACTGGAGTAAACAACTTCATTCAATGCTACTTGCACTCGGCTGCGTACATGTGTACGTAATGTGAATGTGCTACTGATTTGCATTCCATGAAAATACTACCACTCAGTAGTAGGCCTGGACTCCTAGGCCTTATGGTTGCCATTTCTGCACTGAATTCAAATTCAAGACTCTTTCTTGAACTAGTACGTCTGTTAGTGTTATCGTTGAAGGCGTTGTATGAAACAAATAATGTATGGGATTACTAATACCTCAGTAGTAGTAGTAACTCATGCAATGGAACAAGATTTCGCACCTGGATAAAGATATTCTACTCCAGTCTTTCTCTTTGTAGCATAATCAATGTGGTGATCTGCGTTTGAGTAGAAGGATCTAGACTTAAAAATTCTACAGATCTACACTTCTGGCTGAGATGTATGCATTAAGCATCACATACACCAGTGAGAGAATGTTGTGAAGCTTTACAATATATGAGGCCTTTTTTTTTTTACTTTTGATATCTTTTAAGATAAAGGGAATGCAAATTACCTGTTATTTGTATAAATTTGTACTCCAAGGAGTACTCTGTCAGGACTATCCCTTTTTGGTGTTTATGCAAGACATCCCTGGTATTTCTAAAAATTGATTTTAACGATAACATCTGAAACAAAAATCAGATATCGGTCTCATTTTTTCCTCCAGCATGAAATACAACCCTCGAGACCAGTAAGAAATAATTAATTACATAAAAATCTAGAAATGTGGCTATGGCGACCGTTTATACCCCCGAAGCATATTTGTTTTCTTCCTTTTTTTTGTCAAGCGTTTCTGTTTTTCATTTTCCACTTCCTTATCAGTGATATTTCACAGTTTTTGTGTTTATTTTCAGATCAATGCGGACTTTGCCCAGTTGTACTGAGAAAAGTGCAGGAGATGGTGAACAGATGGGGGCCATTTTACGTCAATAGAATCTTGCACTTGCCAAGCGAAACTACTCTTAGTTGCAAGACATCGTTTAAGAAGATATGAAGACATGGATGGAGACAGTAAGTCCTTCCGGCAATCCTCATAGATCTTGTGGCATTGATTATAATTACTGGAACAATTTCTGTCCAAGGTGTAAGAGTAAAACTTTCTCATTTGTTTATGCTTCATTGCTATTACACCTTTCAGGAAAGTGAATGTGTACGAGTTTGCTCTCCATAGACTAATATTGATAATAAGTCGAAAACTGAATGTTAGGGATTGTCATAGCTGATACAATACGTCATATCTAATATGTTAAAGAGAATGTGTGAAATACTTAAAAAAAAATATTTTGTATTGTGTTCCATTCTATAGGAATTGTGTGGAATGTCGCTACTTGCAGCGATGCTTCATAGACCCAACATCCCCATGTAGAAGAAAGGGAGAGGACCTCTCATGCTCCCGAGGGATGCCCAGCAGTACCTGGTGCAGAATGACTATGTGCCTGTACAGTGTAAGTACAGTATATATGCTTAATGTTTATAGACTTGAAATCAGTTTATGATCAAATCATTGAGCTTCCAATTTTGAGAATTATCAATATGCATGTTTCATTGGGCTTTTAAGTACCAGCTCATGTTTAGAGAAGAATATTTGAGCTTCATATCTTACAAAGCAAGACTCGTGTAGAATCTGCATGTACTCAGTAACAGGTGGAATTTAAAAATCTGAATTTCTCATGCTGTCGTGAGAAATGCAAAGTTTTCTTCTCTGATATATCAGTGTTTTTGAAACAAACTTTAGAACATTCAGCAATGAGTATTGTGTAGGGGTATCTACAGTGTTTTGACAGTTTTCTTTTAAATTCATTAAATTAAGGATTAAAAATGCATGCTCACTTCTATTGATTTGTAATAATATGTGCATCAAATATCTTATGAGTCTGGAACATGTAAATATCAAGTAGGCCCCACCCCGATGATGGCAAAAAGTAATCTAATTTCTGGGAATTTTTTTCAAGGCTTGAGGCTTACCAGATAAGACAAAATGTTTTAAAATAATATATTCCAAAATATATCAGAAATATTTACTTGTACATCACAAACTAAAAGGTATGTGATGAATATGTTATTAGTACATTGTATTTAAGATCAATATGTAAAATTATATTTTAATATTTTTTCCATCCAGAGTGCCCTCTCACTGAGAACTTAACTTCCCTCTATGTGATGCAAAGTTTATTTGATAATAATTGTAGCCTTTGTCATTTGCTCAAACGATTCAAGTGAAATTTAGTTCGAAATATCAGTAGTGCTATACATGTTTAATCTCTTTTCAGGTAGGAACCAATGTTCATGGCATTGCTGATGCAGAGACTCCAACCCCAGCCAAGCATCTTCTGATCTGGAGATTCTCCCGCCTGAAAGCCCTAGCAAACGGGAAACGCCAAGTTGATCCGCGCAAAACGTATACATCACGAGCGAGAAGCGCGAAGTTCAGTGATGCTAAAGATGCCACCTTCAGCCAGCCCTGCTTAGTCAGATAAGGGAGTGACTAGACGTACATCCAGTATTTTCTCATCCTGGACAACACCATACTTAGTCCAGGCTGGAGATGACCGAAAGCAAGAATTTGACAGACTCTTTAAAGCCCACTGTGTCTTCATCGTCAAATATGCTTGGGTGCTTGAAGCATTCTTTGATTTTGTGGCGGCATATTCATGTACTGCTACAATCCCAAGTGAGGGCTTCGGTCTGGGCATTAGCCACGAACTTCAAGAACACGTCAGTGTATGATGCTAGTAAGATTTTCCGACATTGTGCCACAAACCCATGCACACAAGAAGCATATCTGACTTGCCCTGATGTGCAGCAAAGTTTTCTTAATTTTCGGTGAATTCTTGAATCGCAGTAAGTAACACAGGTAAAATGCTGCAATGTTTCCTTTGAAGATACTATCATGCATAATGTTTGACTCATGGATATTGAGTTGTGTTATGTGTGCCTCACTTTTCCATTTATATTGAGCTACAAATCCATGCACACAAGAAGCATATCTGTCATGCCCTGGTTGTAGTAAAGCTTCCTTTTAATTTTTTTTTTTGGGTGCATTTTTAAATAAAAATAACACAATTAACACAATTAACACAATAAGGAAAGTTAATGCCACAACGTTTCCTTTAGAGGTACTATCATGTATGTGTGTGCCTCACTTTTGCATTTGCATTGCTACGTGAACATTTAAACAATATTTCAAGTTTTTATACATGTCCAATTTCAATTTGTTTATTGTTCATCTTTGGCTTGTTTTCTGTATATTATGTCTGGTTGATGATGAAAAAAAAAGTAATGCCAGATAGTTGGCATATAGATATGATTTAAATTGAAAGAAGAAAGTTTAAGTTCCCCTGAACACTTTTGTAATTATTCAACGATTACCTAATTTTCATCACTCCCACAGTGTTGTTGAGCCATTGTCCATCACATTTATTGAGCGCTGATTTGTTGCTATTTTCATTATGACGTTGTGGCTGAACACTTTATGAAACTCTCTATTTATAAAGAAATAAACTTTGGTTTTCCAGCCAAAGTATGTGCTTGAACCCACGAGGAAAGATAGATTCAGCGCAGATGGGCACCTTAAACAAATTTAGAGCATTTGACTTGAAATTTGGCACACATGACCACTATGGTATATAGTATATATATGGTATATATATGGTGTATAATCTTTCGTCAGTGGTGAGCAATGCGTTGCCATGGTAACAGCTTTTTTTAAAACCAAAAAACATACAAAAATATTGTGGATTCAGCTAACTTCCTTTAGTCTTTGAGCATTTAGCTAGAAATTTGGCACAAAAGACCACTGTGGTATGTAGATGTGTAAACGTAATCTTTCGTAAATGTCGATCAATGTGTTGCCATGGTAAAGGCATATTTTGAATGAAAATCATACAAAAATATTGTGGATTCAGTTAACTCCCTCACTTTTTGAGTAATTGGCTTGACATTTGGCACATGCAACCACTTTAGCATATAGATGTGCAAACTTTATCTTTCATCAATGGTGAACAATGCGTTGCCATGGTAACAGCATCTTTTCACTAAAATGCATACAAAAATATTGTGGATTCATGTAACAACCTCAGTCTTTGAGCATTTAGCTTGAAATTTGGCACACCTGACCACTATGGTACGTAGATGTGCAAACTTAACCTTTCGTCATTGTTGATCATTGTGTTGCCATGGCAACAACATAGTTTGAATGAAAATCATACAAAAATATTTTGGATTCAGGTAACTCCCTCAGTCTTTGAGCATTTGGCTTAAAATTTGGCACATGCAACCATTGTAGTTCAGAAATATGCAAACTTCATATTTTATCATTGTTAAACAATGTGTTGCCATGGTAACGGTGCATTTTCAATGAAAATCATACAAACATTTCGATTCTCCTGTCTCCGTTTAGAGCATTTTGGCTTCAAATTTGGCACATGTTACCTCTACATTACCTAGATGAGCAAAAAATCTTTTGTCAGTGTTTAAAATGTGTTGCCATGGTAACAGTATATTTTGCATGAAAATGAAACACTAATGTGAATTCAACTAAACCCCTCACCCTTTTAGCATTTGGCTTGAAATTTGGCACATATGACGGCTATGATATAGGGCCTATAGTTGTGCAAACTTCATTTTTTTCTTAATGTCCAACATTGTGTTGCCATGGTTACACAATTTTTAATAAAAATCATAGAAATCGTCAGTTTATTCATCTTGCTCACTCGGTTTTTGAGCACTTGATTTGAGAGGTGGAACAGTGCATTGCCATGGTAATTTTTTTTTCTTTATTAAAAAGTAAGAAAAAATAATCCTGGTTGAGCTAATTCCCTCAGTTGTGGTTGGGGGTATATTAATCACAATGAGTGATAGTTCTAGTTAAAAATTCAGATTGTATCACTTCGACATAGTGCTTTGTTACGAAATATGACATCAAAGTAATTAAAAAACTAGTGGTCCATCTCACGTGAACAGTCTCTTGAGATGGTTCCCTGTCATCAGTTGAGATGGATTCTTAAATATCAATAGATTAAGCAGGAATTTGTATATTCTTTGTCAAACATTTTGTCTATCAAAATGCAGTATGGAAATGTACTTATGTAAATCCATTTCAGACAATCGATATTCAAGGAATTTTAGAAATAAGTTTAGAATGATAGTTGTTATTTGAGCTTCTTAATGTTTTAAGGTGAATTTACTTCAGAGTTCACATAGTTCTTGATCCCTACTGTTGTATGTAATACAGTTTGGATCTAATTGTAAATTTTCCCTACGGAATAGTGGAAAAATTAGGAAAATCTGGTAAGAAATAAGGAAATGTAACACGTTTTCAGAAAACATTTCTTGACTAGTCCGTATGAATATGCAAATACATGCAAGTGAAAAGTGTAAAAATATTTTGAAGGAATGACATACGGTAATCAATTCCCTCATTTGGACGTTCATAAAGACTGGACAAGATCTGTTTTTTGGAAATGTGTGAAATTGAAAAGAGGCATATCTTCCTTATTTCGTAGCTGATTTTCATAGTCTTTGCACCATTCTGTGTAGGGAAATTTCTTCTCTTTTCTAATTTGATTACACTAATTTTGGCCTTTACTTCCCTCTTGATTAAATTTATACTATGCATCATTCCAAAAAAAAAAATCAAATAATTCTTTAAATTGCATGCATGGGACAAAGCGTGTAAATCTAAACGTCAAGTTAATGCAGGCTGTATTGTTTATTACACAGCATCATTTCAAAAAATTTATGTTATTAGAATTCATATGTAATCTTATTTGTTCATAGTTTCCATCTTACGACTTAACGATGCTCACCAGGGAAAGAAATACATAAATGAAAGTCTGAATCGAGTCGTATGGAGTCATCTTGCAAGATAAAAAAAGTGAAAAAAGTAATCTATTCGGCAATGAAGGTTCCAGTCATCTAGTAACTTGTTTACAGAACACAGTGAAAGAAGCATCAGTAACATGAATGTGAAGATGTGACCATCTGAGACTATTGCAAAATATGCTCTGTTTTCATCATGTCGTATTTCATTTTTTCTGGAGCCTACATGTGTATGACAATCATCTCTATATTTTGTAACTTATCGATGTTTGTGAAAAATGCATCAGTTTGATTTTGATAAAATAAATAGACCTTTACATGTGAAGAAAGTGCATCAATTGGCTGTCATTTTCAGTAGTCTGAGTTTAAATCCATGATGGATTTATTTGAAATAAATCCAAGGAAGACTTAATATAAGTCTTTCGTCGTTTAAATCCAAGCTGGATTTATTCTAAAAACAAGTCTAAGAAAGATTTAAATGTAATCTAATAAGACTTAAAAAATAAATCCTATAGACTTGAAATTTAAGTCGAACATAGACTTAAATTTTTAAGTCCTAGCTAAGACTTACTTTTAAGTCCTAAGGTTCTGTCTGTATTTACAGTCCGCTAGGACTTAAAGAAATAAATCCTTAGGACTTAAGAATAAATCCTAGAAATTAAGAGAGTAGCTCTGTTTGCTCGTAAGTGACGTACAGTACAGTGTACGTAGATCTAGTATAAAAACGTTAGGCCAGGACCCCTAGGGCCCTAGGCCTAACCTATCGTAGGGCCTAGAAAACGTTAGATATAACCACGTAGACCCTAGACTCTATAGTTGAATTTGGATCTTCAGGATTTTGTCTACACAGGTTCAAAGAAGCTGGTATTATTGCTTGTGTAGACACGTGCAACTGTTAGAAATGATCTAGGCTTATCTTGACTGGGTATGTATGCTATTTTATATATCACATAGTGCATGACATCTTATTGCACTATAACAAGTACCAAGCACCTCCAAATTCTGAATTTGCCCTCAGGCAATTATATTCAATTCGGCCTGCGGCCTCATTGAATATAACTGGCCTTCGGGGCAAATTCAGAATTTGTCGGTGCTTATATTGTTATAGTGCATTCAGCCTCATGCACTATATATATAATATATGCATGTAAATAATCTTTTCTTTTTTGAAGCACCATGAGCACTAAAAAGTGGACCTGTGCGCTATACAACTAGCCACGATTATCATTATCATTATCATAATTAATACAAAGTTACGCATTAACTATTTACCAAACATGAAGGTCATCTCAAGGTCAAAGGTCACAGACAGGGGTCAACGAACTTTTAGGGCCCAATGCTAAGTTTTTACGACGTGTTTCGAATATGGCTCATAACTTTTGATCCATATGTCTGGTTGTGACCAAACTTGGCTGGTAAATGTCACTCGTGGAGATGAAGATCACCACAAGGTCAAAGGTCATAGGTGGTGTCAACGAACTTCCGGGAGTTAGAAAAACATTAATTTCTTCAACGCGTGTGGGTGAGACACATTTTGGCACTTGCCTTGTTGGGATATTCAACTTGATGTTCTGCAACAAAACCTGCAGGATGGTATGTCGGGTTCGTACAGTTCTTTTCATGAATTCGGCCTATGTACAATTTCATCTATTCCGTCACAGTTGAACACATATACCAAAATTTCAATACACACATAATATGCTGATGATACGTGTTATTTATTGAAATCAAGCAACGGCTGATACATCCACTGAGGGGCGAAATAATGCAAACCATACAGGGTTTCACCACCCTGTCGAGTACTTGTAATGCTTTTCAAATGAGATTGCTTGAGACACATATCGTGTTCGATGGGAATTTAGTTGTAATGAACACAAATATCTGCACCCTTATTGTAATTTGCTCGCTTTTCTTGAACTTCTGTGATGTTGGTTGTTGTTTTTTCTCCATTTCAATCAGAATATCAATGGCATGTCTACTCTCTAAAAAAGATCGAGTGAAAATTTTCACTCTGAAAGGAGTGAATACAAAATAGAGTGAATTTAGAGTGAAAATTTTCATTTTCACTCATTTTGGAGTGACCTCAGGGATCACTCGAAGATTTTGGAGTGATCCCTGACGTCACTCTAAAACGAGTGAAAACGAACATTTTCACTCAAAATTCACTCCAATTTCACCTAAATTCACTCTTTTTTGTATTCACTCCTTTTAGAGTGAAAAATTTCACTCGATCTTTTTTAGAGAGTACAATTTACTAGTAACCCGGTGAATGGTCCTGACTTATACATCCTACTGGACTCCATCGAAGACCAGCTATTGCAGCTGAATATGGGCTATCCAGCCATCTTCTCAGATGGAAAATGAAACCACCCAACCAACCATGTTTACCCCTTCACGTAGTTACATATTCGACAAGGCTCCTTATCAGTGACTATCTGTTAATAGGTAACTTGGTAAGTGGAGCAATAAACAAAATTCCAAAGGCCGTTTGCCGCTCTCGTGCTAAAGCTCAAATATTGCGTCAATTAGACCTTGCTCTGGTAGTTTCCTATTTTCAAACGTAGTAACTATCATTTTAGATTGTGTGTTGCAATAATGTAACTTGATGGTTATGATAACTGATATGTTGGCAAAACTATTATGTCACATTCCATCCAAGGTCATGCTGTAATGTCTAGGTGAATAGCTTCGAAATCTGCAATTTGAAACAAAAGATTATAGAAGACATGATTTAAGTTCAGTATTACTCTTGTAGCATATTTGATAATCTATCTTGCTATATAGATACTTTTCTTTCAAAGTGTTAATCTCTTTGATGCGCGGTTTGGCCTAACAAATTACTAATCACTCTATTACATCAGACACGATTTTGCTTTATTTTTTCCTTCTCAACGCGCTCATAATGTGACAAATGTGACAAATGTTTCAACCTACTTAAAACGAATTTTCCTCTGAACTGTCAGTAAATCCGTCAGTAAACAATGCTTTCAGTCAAAGTACAATACACAGTTTTGTTAAACAAGTTTGTAACCTTTCCAACCGGTCTTGCATGTGAATTTCTTGCGTTAGCTTCACGACTCGATCGACTAGCTTCTATTTTACACGTAAATAACGTGTCCACGACATCTAAGGGAGGTAATTTAAGCAGGCCTCGACATCAGCTGTGGCCCGGTTGCCCTGGGCCCACTAAAATTTATGTCGGGGGCCACTACATTTTGGTGTTCCGATCAGGATCCCAAGATTGAAAATGGACTATTACGTTTGTTTTTTATTTCAGGCCACGGTGTATTTCTTTCTAGCCAACAAAATTTCAGCGAATTGCTGCATGCTACAAGGATTAGAACCAGCATAAGCCGTTGGGCGGAAGCTCTACGTTCTAAATGGAGAAGACACCTGCCCGTTGATCAGGGGGCCGTAGGTTTGAATCCTTCCCGGGTATGTATACCCACTATCTTTGTTTGGTTTATTTGTTATCATGACTGATCAATTTGATGCTTATTTACATCGATGTCGGGCAATTTTTCAATCAGTTGCAATAAAACAATTAGACGCAAAAACGTTGTATGAACTTTCTGTTATGAATCAGGAACCTTCTTTCCTTTGTCTCTCTATGCTTTCCCTTTGAAATGACGAAGACAAAACTTACCCCAGCATGATGAAGAAAAATACCATGAGATATGTCAAAGCCCCTGGAGTAAAGATAACCACTGTCCTGACCTCTTCGTTGCATCGGGAACATCTTGTGTAGATAGGAGAATCACGAAATACACTCTCTACCCGAGTTGCTACGGTAAGAGAAAAATAAGTGTCGCAAAAAAAAAAAATCAATATCAAATACACACATTTATAAATCTGACATATACTAGTAGTGTACACAATTATACACACACACACATATATATATACATAGATACTTCATGAGGTGGGTCTCTGAATCGTTAATCTTCGTGATAGTAAATCGGAGCATGACGTAGGCAATGTAAGTCCATTGAAAAGCTATTAGGGATTCATTTTTGTCAATTTTTAAACACTGAATTTATCCTTTCATCTTTGGCTTTTCATGGAGAGAACCAATCCATAACAGTCCTAACGCGCACAGGAACTGCGCGGTTACCATGCACTGTGGCAGCAACTACCAGACTAGACGCATTCCATCACAAGCAGGTTAGTTTTGAAATCCGTCCGACCAGAAGCAGACGTATACCCTTGTGTGTATGTCTGCTTTAGAAACGGATTTTAATCTAACATCACATCGCATCCTGGTCGCTGATGAAGAATGCGATGACTAACCGGTTTGGTGTCTTGTTTCTATATCATGCGCTTTCCTCGCCAGGATAAAGTGTTTTTAGTCTAATGCCATTATAGGTTTTTATCACACACACACATATATATATATATATATATATATATATATATATATATATATACATAGATACATACAAGGTGTAACAAAAACATTTCCACTTTTGGTGTTTTAAAGCTAACAAACTATGTATCAAATAAACCTGTCATTGATCTGAGTAACAGCTAAATAGTGTACAATATAGTTGGAGGTGATTTGAATATGAAAACCATGAAATCCATGATCAATTTCAAAGTAAGGTTCCAGAGTTTGGTCAAATTTGAACCCTTCGAACAAAACCTGAACCTTACACAGAAACTAATGATGTGTATGTGAGTGTGTACCTACAATGACCCTGAACGATGGAGCTGGATATGACCTGTTTAGAGCTCTGCTCCTAGCCTCCAAGGCACATGAATCCTTATCAATTATTCATGATTGATTGCCCTGGGCACTGCTAGTCTGAATTCCTAGCAAAGGGTGAAATGCCGGCTCATGAAAAAAGTAAGCACATGTTTCCATGTGCTTGCATACACCACATTTCAGAATGAATGAAGACTAGCTGTGCTAGTGGAATTCCTCATGAATTATTTAATGTAGCATTCATATCCTGGTCATTGTGCAGGACCATTGTTTTGTTGTCAATACACACTCCCATACACACCAATCGACTTCTGTGCAAAGCTGAAGTTTTGTACACAGGGTTAAAAATTAAGCAAAATCTGAATGAACTTAATTATGCTGTCATTTCAAAATTGCCTCCAACAAAATTGTGCACTATTCAGCTATTGCTCATATCAATGGCAGTGTTATCTGATGTATTGTTTTTGAACTATTCAGGACCAAAAGTAGGAAATATTTTTTTAACACCTAGTATAATACACATATATATATATATATATATATATATATATACTTCACGTCCAATCAAAGATTACCCAGTCATTTTTATGACTATCTTCATGGCCATTCCACCTTCGTATCGCACCGATTCACAACACATGGAGACTCCCCCCCCCCTCCTTTACACCTTTCTTTTCACCTTCCCCATCTTTTCTCTCTACAGTCCTTCCTCAAAATTCTCCCTATGTTAATCTCACCTTCAAATATCACATCATTCCTCAGGAATTGTATAGCTAAACGAAGCTTAACGTTTTCCTTTCGTCATTAATTTTCTTACTTCAAACGAAATCAGAACCCGAATACTACGACACACTCATTCAGCATTCCCAAGAAGAGAACACACAAGTCTCTCCGGAAGTAGGAATAGTCTTTAAGGGTTGTGTTTTTTTTTTCTATTTCCTTTTTCTTTGTTTTGTGTCTTCTTTATTTTTCTTGTTTTTTGCATTCCAGTGTTATTTCTGCATTATATCACAAATAATTCGAGAGCTTTCAAACTTTGACAGGGACAAGTGTTGAAGTGTTTGACATAGGATGCCTGTAGGTAAACTATGTGTTTACGTGATGATTTTGTTTGAATATAACAAAATGAAAGAAATGGGCTTAAACATTAAATATAGAATAATGATGCCGATACGACAATAAAGTGCAATGTGAAATATGCACGCAAACTTACTCGGAGGAATGCATCCTGGTTGGGGAGAAAGTCGAGACGGCTGACGAGGGGCAATAGTCTGAGAAAGAGGAATCGGAAATGATTCTTCGTAGGATGGAGGAGGCTCAGTGGGGAAATCTTCCTCTCCGTCGTATGAGGGTAACTTGAGCAGAATGGGTCTGTTACCCTCTACCGACGTCACATTGGCAGGAATGTTTTCTTCTGTGTCACTAATAGAGATGCTCACATCACACGTTTTTTGCTGTACATTTACTTGGGCCGACAGTGACAGTCCTGTCGCGTTTTCTGGCGCCGACGTGATTCCCACCGTGGATGCATAATTTTGTGAAGGACACAGAGCAGTAGCTGATACATCGCTTTCACTACGAGGTACTAAGAAAGGGCCAGCACTTTGTATCATATGCCCATTCTCTCGGTCATCCGCGTACCGTTCTTGTGATAATGGCACTTCTTGAGAGTCATTACTGTGCATGTCCTGGCCTGTGCTTTGGGTGGATACATCAGGTGCATACGCCACATCGACTGAAACACGTTCCTGGGAATGCGCTACTGTAGACACGGTAGACACACTGTTGTGTTGAGGTTTAGGTCCTGTGCTCCCCTCTGCACGGGTAACATTTCCATTGGAATTTGACGAACCCTTCGTTGAATGCTCTATAATCCCGCCACTTTCTACTGAATAAGCGGAAATACTCGTATTGTTAGCATAAATCCGAACGTCATCTTCGCTTCGAGAGCTTGTTTCCGACAAATTCTGGGATGAAGTGGACCATGACGTGTCCATGTTAACATTAGATGTGTCAAGCACTCTGCTCACAAGTGTGTTTCAAAAGCAAGGATATGCCAAAATGCATAAGGTTTCTCCTAGTAGCAACCGCTTTAGTAACAGCCTGAAGGTGTTTCTCTGAAATCAAATATTACGAAAATGTTCGTAAGAGTAAACATTCTAAATATGATATCATGTATTAGGTTCCTTTTTGAGGCATCGGAGGTGCATCACGACTTTGATGATGATGGGGTGTCATGCATGAAACTTCGTGAATGTAAAGAAAGAATAAACAGAACAAGTTACAATTGTTTGCGTTGCATCTATACTTCACTCGATCACCACGTTCTCCATGCGCCCTAAAATTTTCACTGTTCTGGGCATTTTGGGTAACTTCTCTGTTTTGTTTTGTTTTCCTAGGGGGTTTCGGTTTAATTCTTGTACGCAGTAGTTACGAGTGAAAAATAATACTTAAATACAAAACGAATGATACATGCCCTGAGGGGAAATTAGACACATTCTAACAAAACATTTCCCCATAGCGATTTCTCATCGTGATGTTATCAATAGAATACAAAAATTAAAGCTTAAACATGTAATAACTGCTGTCCTCCAGCGTCTCTACGTAATTGCTGCTGGCTTTTGGACGTACAAAACTATTAATGACATGTGACCGTGACGTAAACATGAATGCAATAGTGCTTCATGGTTACATCAAACTTTAAAAAAAAAAAGGATTTGACAAGGAACCAAAGTCCTGTGTAATCTGTAAGCGTAGAGAAACGGTTCGTAGGAACCCTTTATTACAAATAAAGGGTTTAACATCTTCAAGAACAATCGACGAAAACAACGATACAATGGACAACGAAGTAGTCTCCCTCGAAAGAAAAGTTCCTCATTAATTACGCGGGACAATGATTCGGGAACGAAATTATAGTCAGAGAGCCGTAACGCATATGTAATTTTATAATCCATTAGGAATGAAATATCGTTATTTCAAATCCCCATTCATCTTCATCAAGCTTACCCGTGGATGTCACCAATCATGACTATTCTGTTTTCTGGTTGACTCCGTCGGTACACTCCCCACTTGGAATACTTGTGATTCTCGGCAACTTGACACGGAAGAAAGCATTAATGAACAGGAGTTCATTGATATCTGGTTTCTGCAGCATTGTACTTAAACTTTTCTGTACGCCGATACCTCACTTGCCTTTTATAATGTGAAGAGATTCCTGTCTTTGCAGATGAGGGCAATCAATTATTAACAAATTACTGGGGTAACATCGACACAGTACCTCCCATTCTCATCAGTGCGGAAACTATTATTAGAAAGAGACCTTAGACCCTTAACAAGAGATTGGCAGAATGATACTTGGTGGCCAGTCACCGTGACTGAAGATGTGCGTACTGCAGCACAATGACTTTGTGCGATGATCGAATCCCTGTAGGGCCCACTAATGTCAAAACAACCACTATCGTCACAACACGTCGACCACAAGTGTCGTAACGACCACTAATGTCATAACAATGAAAAATCAAGTTTGCACATCGATTAGGCTAGATTAGGTTTGCACATCGGATCAACATACATTAGCGATCACATGTGCCAAATTTCAAGCCAAATGCTAAAAAACTGAGGGAGTTAACTGAATCCACAGTATTTTGTATGATTTTCATTCAAAATGTGTTTCCATGGCAACACATTATCAAGCACATCTACGTACCATATCGGTCACATGTGCCAAATTCCAAGCAATATGCTCAAAGCCCTTTTTACACTTGTGTTTCTTAACCCCGTACTTTCTCTGACCCAGGACTATCGTCAGTCCCGTACCAATTTTTTCAGCTTTTCACACTCGCCAATTAATCCCGTACTAAGCTCTTGTCCTGGGCTAAGGAGAAACTGACCTTTTTCCACTGGTATTTCTTAGTCCCGTACTTTCCAAACTACATGAATATTCATGATTACGCTGTGCACTGTACAAGTACACGCACGCACCGGCAGCACTTGATTACCTCGTTTCTGATTGGTCAGTGGGGGGTCGGACTTCGTCTCCGTCGCTTAGCCCCAAATAATTTTTTCGTTCTGCTTACATTCGCTTGCTATTTTGCACGGGCCAGATAGTACGGGATTATTGGTAGGGCTAGCCCACTTTGGAACAAGTGTAAACAGAAAGTGGGCTAAGGAAAGTCCGGTACCAACGGTGGGGCTAAGCCCCCCCCCCCCCCCCCCCCCCCCCCAGCCCCACCGTGGTTGGGACTAAACAAAAATTTGCAAGTGTAAAGAGCCCTTGAGGGAGTTAGCTGAATCAACAATATTTTTGTATTCTTTTCGGTGAAAAATGCAGTTACCATGGCAACGCATTGTTCAGCATCGACATAAGATGTGTCTATACACTGTAGTGATCACATGTGCCAAAATTCAGGTCAAATACTAAAACACTCAGGGAGTTAGGTAAATCCACATTTTTTTTATATGATCGAAATAAAAAACTGCTGTTGCTATTGCAACAGATTTATTCACAACCCCCCCCCCCAAAAAAAAAAATGAAGATATATGAATATATGATAAATGTAATGTATAATTGTGCAATGTGGTCGACCATATATGAGTTGATTTATCGGTTCTTCTGCGGTGCGTGTAACCGACACACAGCTACGTCCTTGAATGTCTTCTCTTTGTGGTCGACCCGAATGTTTACATGTAAAGTGATTGGCGAGACCCGGATGCTCGTGATATTCTCTAATGTCGCCTGCTAACCTCCACGACCCTACGAAATACCAACTGCATTTGACTCGCAAAACTGCCTCGTATAGGTAAATACTATGTGATATTAACGAATAAGGTGTCTTGCACATCTACCTTTGATAGCGGTCTCACGTGCCAAATTTGTGGTCATTTGCTCAAAAAATGGGAGAGTAGTTCGATCAACAAGTTTTTGCAACAGACCGACCGACCGACCACCCGGCCACCCGACCTCACAGTGAAAGCTATATACCGTCCATGCACATTATGTATGGATAGGGGTATAATAAAAAGGAAAAAAGAGGGGGTTGCGAAAGCCTTTGATTTTTGTAAAGGCACCTACCCTTTACGGAATTCCTGGATCCGCCCCTCTGATGCGTTATGACATTTGCAGTAAATTTGGAAATTCTGACATTTGTGTTCGACGTGTTATGACATTTGCAGTTTATCAGATTTTGACATTTGTGGTCATGTGTTATGACATTTCCATTAAAAATTGAAATTTTGACATTTGTGTTTAATCCGATTTTGACGTTCGTGGTTGACGTGTTTTCATGACATTAGGGACGTTATGACATTTGTCGTCGACGTGTAATGACATTAGTTGGTCGTTATAACTTTGTCGTCGACGTGTTATGATATAAGTGGTTGTTTTCCAATTAGTGGTCGATTTTGGACTTTACACCACTTTTGTTTTGTTTCTCAATATGCTTAATGAAGAATTTTCTTCAGCTGACAAGTGATATGAATTAGATGGTTCAAATACATCAAACTACTGTAAATTGAGGGTGAGCACTATGAAACAAGTGTGAAGAAATCTATTTGGCCAACAAATATGCATAAATATTTTTCATCAAATTGTACAACATTTAAATAAAGTTTTCCTTTTAGATGTTAAATATCAAGAACCTCCTATTTTGAGAGCACAAGTCACTTGAAGAAAATTCGTCATAAAACAGAATGAGATGAATATAACTGGAACCAAAATGATAAATCAGCGTAATGTATAAGTAAAGGAATTGTAGATTAAATCCACTTCGTCTCTTTTCGTCACCTTTTATGTTTGACTGCCTAATGTATTTGAGTACTCAAATGCAAGGCACACGTCTTTGTTGGAAACGCCAGTACTCTCCTGTGCAATGTGGAATACCAATTTGGTATATTGCATATTGATGGCAAAAGGGATTTTGTCACCCTTGCCGCCTTTTTTGTCATGTATTTGCAACCCGCTTCTCTGATTTATATATGTCTGAAATACAAAATTCTTGATAAAGCACTTTGAGAAATAAAACAAAGCGGTGTGCGATTTGATGAAATTGCTTAACATAATAGTAGGCCAAAAGAAGATATCGTCAAGGTTGTGCTTTTTTTTCGTGATCCTGTATGTAGAGCTGTCTGATGCATTTCAGTGCGCAAAGTGAAACACATGTCACTCAAAGTAAATTCTGCAGTGAACACATTGACATGCATGTAACTCTAACGAAAGTGGAACATGAATGTGACTTGATAGAAATGCAAATTGTTGACTAAGTCGACTTCGTCACCCTTGAGCATTTGAAAGCAAAACACGTCTCCGGGAGACTGTCTAATGCATTTGAGCGATCTAATCCACAGGACGAATTACTTGTAGAAAATTCGTAATAAAACCGAATGAGTTGATAAAGTTGATATAGCAGACTGAGGGTTTTTTTTTTTTTTTTTTTGGTCACAATATGTATACATCCAATGTGTTTCAAGCAGCCCATTCCAAGCGCGTGTCTTTTGGAAAAACTTCTTAGTATAGCACATTGAGAAGCATTCACTTCTCAGGAAAGCATTATTTGAGCGTACATTATAGTTTAACGTACTGGTGGCTAAAGCGATTTCGGCATCATTGGAATTCTTCGTCCACCCTTACATACGGATAGATAATGAATTTTAGCACTTTACGGAGCAAATCGTAAAATGCTTGTGCTATATTGAAGAAATCATTTCATTCTTTGCGTCATTACTGTAAATAACGCAATTAAGGGAAATTAAACGAAATGTCATACAACTGTAGATAGTTCGTGTATTATGTGATTTATTCAATTTGGTAAAGTAATTACATTCCTTTTCAGTTTGACTTTACTTACAACTGACTGATGTATTTGTACAATAAGTAAATGCATTTCGAAAGAAGGCAGTATAATGATCTAAGGTTCTACAGTATTCAAACATATTCATACTACTTCGCTTTCGAGTTTCAATGCTTGTCAAAACTCAGTTCAGTACTTGTCGAAACTCAGTTCTCTTCCATAGAAATACGCTTTGCATTAGATCATTTAAATGCATGCGGCAATGTAACAAAAATCGTGACATGAAAATTCGGCAAATGTGGCAAAATCGATTAGCCAACTATTCGCTTCGTTTATACAATTACATGCCATTGATATGCCACTTTTGTTATAACTTGGAGTTTCTCAATGTCTGTTATGAAGAATTTTCTTCAACTGAAAAGTGGCTCGCTCATATGCATCAAACGGCTATCAATTGAAAGGTGAAAAATTAAAAAGGCAACAAGTGTGGAGAAATCTATTTGGCCAATAAATATCGTAAGTAAATGAATAAGTGCTTGGTACTGCAAAATCGGAAAATAGCATTCAACACAGACATACTAAAACTTTTCGACATGCACTTATCAGAGTAAAATCGGATGAATGAAGAGAAAGCCAGAAACGAAACAATATAAAGGAAGCGAAAATAGCTATCCTGACCGTCTGATTGATTACCATGTCTCGCGCAAACTGCACAGGCCCACGGAGACACCGGTCTTTGGACCTACGAGATGCCCTATCTATCTCAAACTTGGCGAGGGAAGGCTTCCCAAAAGTTTGAAAAACAGATCAAACAAGCTGTATCCAGCGCTTTCCTTTGTGTTGAAGCGCGCGTGGTATTTACCACACACAGAATGAATGATCTCGTCTGCCCGAAAGGATGTGCTCCCTTTTACGCAATGTAGCAATGTTATTTACGAGTTCAAGTGCCGATGTGAAGCTCGGTACATAGGGCGTACAACCCAACGGTTAGCAGATCGCATGAACCAACCTGTGCCCGATTCAATCCGGAATAGCAAAACTAACGTGCGTTCCCTACCTTCGCACGCATGTAGACAGGCACCGGTGTTGTCATTGTAAATCGCAGTGACTACACAACCAAAATGCTTGATATTTTGGATGATGCTTCAAGGCCGTGTCACACCATTCCGGGCAAGCTACGCGGGCTTGTGGCGAGGAGGTAGTTTCCAGCACGTAGAAGATTGTCAGCGGGCGAACAAGAATGTTTGCAATTTTCATTCATGTCTTGTCGTACCGTACGGGGGGGGGGGGGGGGGGGGGGGGGACTTCTGCGGCTTGACTTGCGGGGAAACAAATTTACTCCCCGGAGCTCTCCGTAGTTGTTCCGCACCTGACAGTATCTAGCGTGTAGTTGCCCGGAGGTGCTCACGTAAGTTCGATTTAACCGCAACCAAGTTTTGAGCATGACCAATACTTTTTCCGGGTGAGTAGCGGGAATGCCCGTAGAGGTCCACGCAGAATGCCAGTAGGAGACCCTTGGCGGCAGTACTTCCCAGGCAATTCCCACGCAGGTACTTCGCAGTCCCGTATGCAGCCCAGATAATGAAATTCTGTGAGATTTCAGCCATTCCATTAGAGGAATTCCTTCACTGAGTTGTCAGCCCCCACGCGACTGGTACAAAGGTCACACAGTATACTCGCAAGTATAACGCGTCCAGCAAGTAAGACACATGCGCTGACTCGCACAAATCCTTTTCCGCCCTCCAAGTGCCTCAGGAATGTCCGGTATGCTAGAAAATCCCTACACGTAACAAGCCCGAGTAGCTTGCCCGGAAAGGTGTGACAGGGCCTAAACACGGTTGCGGGTAAAAAAAATATGCGTGCGCACCTCCGGGCGACTACTTTTAAGATACATGCTAGGTACTGTCATGTGCGGATCATCTACGGGGACCCCCGGGTAGTCAAAATTGTTCTTTGCAAGTCGCACGCAAGGCTGGTGTGACACGGCCTTTCCGCAAGATTGGAGATGCACCTGAGCATGACCGCACGGCATTGAAAACCTTAACTAATAAGAGTACATGTATAAGACAGGAAAGTGCACGCTAATGGGGAGGGCGCTCTTCAGGCCAAAGAGCCATGTTGGTGTGAAATTTTGCTCGCCTTTTTTGCAGCCATTTCGGTAATCATGTAGAAATGCACACCTACCGTTCGCTTCGCCGTTTGTCGATCAAATTTTGTGCGGCTATTGGAGATGCTAAATTGAACCATATCAGAGAGTTTTCATGGAATTAGAAAGCCGAAAAGGTAAGAAAAATGAGAAATCGGAGTTGAAAAGTACGTCGGTCGCGAACATAGTCTCCGACGTATTGTGCACCGATTTCGCAGAGAACGATGTCAACTATTATAATCGATTCTGGTAGTCTCTAATTAGCCGCTTACTACAATATTGAACTTGACTCGTGCAATACGTGTAGCTCCTACTTTCTTTTTCATATTTTTTTTCTTATTGTTAGCTCACCTGAGTTGAAGGCTCAAGTGAGCTATTGTGATAGTTCTTGGTTTTCATTGCCACTATCATGATTATCACTATTCAATAATATTATTGATACAGATTATTCATACCAGGATTTAGACATCGATCCTTTCTTTAAAAATTGTGGCAAGTATTGATTTCATCATGACAAAGTTGATAATAATAATTTGAGCAGTGTTGAAGGGAATAGAATGAGGTTGAAGGAAAAGTGGACATGGTGGAAGAAAAAGGTTAGGCTATTTAGGAGGGAGAGAGAAAGAGAGAGAAAAGATGAGAAGAAAGTTATATTCAAAGGGGATTTGTTTCTAGTAATCTACATAATTAATTTATAGGCCTAATTTAATAAATTAAAGAGAAAAGTATTACAAAAAGTGTACAGATGTATGTTTACATTGTGGACTTCTCAAGTGCTCATTTTACCTAAAAAGAAACAGAATATTGAAATTAAAATGGTAATATGTTTTTAATTGATAAGTTCATCTTAGGGATAGTAGAAAGTAATTGTTTTCATGATAGTATTTATTTTTCCATTTCATTTTTTAAATTATGTATATAAAAACTGCAACCCCAGTATTTGCTTTTGTTTTGTAGTAAAAATCCATTTTATTGTGCAATATTCATGATGGATAATTCCCATTTAATTTGTCATATATCTTTTACTGTTTTGTACGTGATCCGTCCATCATTTAGTCAGCAAAAAATGTTGACAGATATACAGTCACATGCAGGAGAAAATTAACTAAAACGATAAAAAACAGACGCATCAAGATCACTTTCTTTCTTCCACATTTTACTGTCGAGCCGACGTAATTATTGTGGTCAAACACCAAACAAGCGGCTGTATCACAGACTACAACGATCGATTATCGTCGTTATATCGCTCTTCCACATAATCGATCATTCATCATGCTACACTAACACAGCCGTCGATCGGCGTACTTTTGAGTCAAAATTAGCTACATGTACTTTTCTTCTGTAATTGACTATGAAATTTCATGAAACCGTCAGATAAGGTCCATCTTGACATTTCTGATAGCCACAAGAAGTTTTCATTGACAAATTAAGGAAGGAAATGGTAGGTGTGCATGGTGTGCATTTGTACATGATTACCGCCATTTCCATATTAACTAAAGGAGATATAAACTGTGATTACATTAGAAAGGAACTCTATGATCTGTGGAAGTGGGAGAGCTACAATGGAGGAAAATATTCACGTGAGTAATAACAATGAGAAGCTTTCACTTTTCGTTAAAAAGCCGAGGGTGAGTGACTCACCGCTCGCCGCATTGTCAACGCAGCCGCAGCCGGGACTCTCGGCGGAGACCCTCCCAACTAATGCGAAAAAGTCGCTCTTTCCGGTTGAACATACTTCTTCTTGCTTATGAGGCAGCAGCAGCTAAATAATGTCCCTCAATTGTTGTAGCCAGGTTACAGTCTGTGGAGTAGGGTGTGTCAGGTCCATGTTGTCAGGAGGGCGGAGATCAGGGCACTCACTCAAGATGTGTTGAGCAGTCTGTTCTGGTGCACCACACTGGCAAGCTGCTGACGGGCGTAGCCCCCATGATGCATGGCTGCATCAATGTGATGTGATGTGCTGGAGGACGGACGTGCCGGAGTGGAGCTCCATCTTATGCTCTGATTTCAGCGCCTTTTCGCCTCACCAGAGAAACTTTTTCATATGCCTGGATTGCACTCATCACGCTGATTCCGCGGATGTCTGGTATGTGTTGCGTAAATTGAGTGTTTGCGAGTTTTTCCGGGTTTTTTCTTCGTTTCTGGTCGTTTTTGTCGAAGAAGTATAATAAACTTAGCGTCCAACAATAACAAATATAAACAAAAATACGCTAGGTAGACGCGCAAATAGTCCTACGCAAGGATTTCAGCCTACTATGACGTCACTATAGATATCAACATTAGTATTAGTATCGCGTACCAGTCAACAATCCTCAGTGTGACGTCACCATTTACAGTGCAGTCAACGCAGCTTTACTATTAAAGTGAAAACAAAGTTTGGTAAGGACTTGAGAACCCGTCTAGCACCATTTCATATTTGCTTGCAATATATCGAAAGAGTCTACTAAGAAACTTACCTGGCGGTTTGCCGGAATGATGAGTCGTTTTGGAGTATTTTGAGAAAAATGATAATAGTAGGAAAACCGACTTTTATTCCAGAAGGTTCCAGACTAACTCGGTCTCAGGAAAAATTCGACCCTACTTCAGACAAATTACACGCAGTTTGTGATCACCATATTCTACTGGCCACTGCATAATACCAAACGAGGCCTAACTGAAGAGACAGGAAAGTGCGTGCTAACGTAATCCTGTACAAAACAAAAAAAAAAATCACAGCGCGCGGTCCTCAAGCCTATACGCACATCAACTCAGTTGCTGAGTCGAGTCGAGACGCGCGGTCTTTGAAGTTATTGTTGTTTAATATCGAGCGTTTTTCATTGATAGGCGCTCACTAATTTTACATGCGCGCAAAAGAGGTTTTTGATGTGCGTGGTGTAACAACTCGGACCATTACTGCGAGTAGCCAGAACACCAAGCGCTAGTTTATACAGGCCGCTCCCATAGGACAACACTGTACAATCAGATGGACAACCATTACATTAACTCATCCCGCCGTCAAAGTAAAGCCGAGTTATCCCCGAGTCCGAGTTTGGCCTGACCCCGTTCGGGTAAGTTCTGAGACTGAATCTTTTTAGTTAATATTTCGCATTTTCGTCGTTAACCATCGAATAGCTTGTTATTAAAGCGTTATCCCGCACATTTCCTAAGCATACGGTCATATTTGGGAGCGAAATTTGACAACTTTTGCAGGCGTACCAAAACTTTGTTAGGGCTTTAAAAGGAACAAGGCGTATACGCTAGAAACATGCAACAAGTGCGCATCTTCAGCCAACAAACCTCGTTGTGACGTCATCCCCTACAGTCATCGCAGCTAACTTTCAGCAACGCACACAAAGCACCAGGGGTGGTATTCTGTAAGCGCGATCCTTATTTCGATCCTAGGAGCGCGCGTAGGACAGAAAATAGGATACCCTTAGGACAGGCAAAATCGGTATTCTGTAAGCCTGTCCTAAGCCTATCCTAGGACAGTCATTTATGAATAATGAATATTAATGAGGAAAGACAGGACACGCCCGACGCAGTATCTATAAGCCAATCATCTGGCTAATTTTACGCAATGCGCGCCCAAGATCTACATTGCTCAAACATGCGCTTCACGCAGCTCTACTGTGCGAGGAGTTAAAATGTATTGTCAGTCTAATTTTACAGTTAAGAATACAATTTTGATTATCAAAGCTTTAGCACGCACTTAGCCCACCATAATAGATGTGACCTTACGAGTTCCATTAATTAGCATTTAAAGTTTTTGCAGAAATTAGCTCAAATTTTGAACTTTTGGAGGATGTTGGGTATGGGATATCATCACTGCACGCCAAACTTCGTCCTTAATTCAAAGTTATCATAAAATATATAAGATTTTCTTAAATAAATATAAAGAATAATAATAATAATAATAATAATAATAATAATAATAATAGATGCACTCACAGACACACACACACATGCGCTCACATTATTCTATGATCGATTGATATGCTTGTAATAATAATGTCTTGCTTATAGCTACTGTTTGTCCCACTTAAACCAAACCAATGTTCCACTTTTCCCAGGAAAAAAAAACCAATGATAACACAAATAATAATTATTTGTGATAACACAAATAATATAATAATATGAGACTTATAGGAATATAGCGTAGCAACCCGTTATATGGCGAGCATCAAAAGTCTTTTGGTCCGATACATGTGTGCTCCATTCTAAATATCAGAAAGTTATTCGAGAAACTTCATCAAATTACAATTTTTGTCCCACTTAATTCACCCCGCTAGCTCTCCCCTATATATCTTTATGGTAGTATAGACTCATACATGCAGGGCAATGATAACAGAATAAATAAAGGAGATTACTGATAGATTAAACAAAGATATAAACATGGAGCTACTATAGCTCCATGATATCCTTGTATACGAGTGCTGTTCGTTATTCCGACGGTTCGCTATTCCGAAGGTTCGTTATTCCGAAGGTACGTTAATCCGAAACACACAAATTCTCCGTACCTAGAGGTTCGTTAATCCGAAAATGAAAAAGGGTTCGTTAATCCGAATATTTGTGGCGTTATTTCGAAGGTTCATTATTCCGAAGATTTGTTAATTCGAAAATGAAACTTGGAATAACGAACCTTCGGAATAACGAATCTTCGGACTGGAAGAGCCTTCGGAATAACGAACCTTCGGAATAACGAGCTGTAACCGTATAGCCACGTAAGTTCACTACATTTTGAAAAAAAAAATGTTAACCCATGCACATGGACTGTTAGGTCACCGGGTTGCGTCACACACTACGTACGTCTTAACAAGATAATGTGAGCGTATGGATCGTTGCGTTACTAGTACTGTACTTTACATGGCCGGCGGAACCGTGGGGGCCGTGGGGGCTCAGGCCCCCACACTTTTTGTGCACCATACAAAGAAATACATAAGGTGTCATCACTTTGGGCCCCCACAATTTTTTTTAACCCGGAAGTACGTAAGTGGCACTAAATAGAAATAGATAGAGATCTTGAAGTGTGCGGAGCGCGGTAAGGTTATGTTTTTCCAATGTAGACTTTTTTTATTCGCTTTTCAGCTGAAGAAACCCAGAAATGGAAAGGGTGAGAGGAGCTGAGGACCAGACCTTTCTTTTATTTTTTTTTTCTTATTAGCTCATGAAACCCGGAAGTAGGCCCCCACGCTTTTAAAAACGTTCCGCCGGCCCTGCTTTATTCTTCACGCGACCTAGAAGCACACTGCGTACGTTTCTTTTTCTTTTGTTACTAGATCTCCATAGCAACGACTTCGAGGGTCACGTAATGTGGGCGGCGAAGGTAGGCTACTTGCACTGCGTCCGCATGACGTTCGGGCAGACGTTGAGCATAATAATAATGATAACAACAATAATGACAATAATAATAATAATAATAGTAATAGTAATGATAATAATAATGATAATAATAATAACAATGATAATATTAATAATGATAATAATTATCATCATTATTACAATATCAATTATAATTATAATAATAGCTTTTGTTGTTATTGTGTACATAATGTACTTTTTATTTATTTTGGGCCGAATAAAATGAAGTGTGAAAATGGCGAACAACAAACAAATAAACACATACCACAGAGCTAGATAAAGAATACAACTGTTTCGAACATTATAGACTGCAGTTTTAGAATCCTCAGTATGAGAGGAACAGATAACTCTGTTATACGATTCATGTATTTATTTTCTTGTTCATGAACATACAAAATAAGAGACAGTGGGTCGTCAGTAGGCCTATATACGCAATAGCCCGGCATAATCGCCAGAGAAAGATTGCCTAGAGGCTATCCTTATTTTTGCTCCTAAACGTGATCCTACTTGTGCTTACAGAATACCACTTATCTTAAGATCTCATTAACATCTAATTACATCTAATTAACATTTCAAGTTACGCCCCTATCCTAAGCTGGGAGAGAAATAAGGATCCCTGACGTCACTATCCTATTTCTCCTCCTACGCGCGGTGTTACAGAATACCAATCGCGTATTTAGGAGCGAGAGCTGTCCTAGGATCCTTACAGAATACCACCCCCGTAAGCAGCCAGATTTGACGCAATTCATTATTGTGACGTCGCAAGAGCTAAAGGACACATCCAATTTTTTCTCCTTTAGAACTATAAATAGCCTTCGAGTCGATACACACGAATATCGAATAGCACTGAATAGTGTTTGTCGGTCCGTGTTGTCAACCTCCTTGTGGTGGGCCCGGGGCAATGTGGAGCCGGGAAATGTGCAAACGCCGGGAAATGTGCAAACGCCGGGAATTGTGCAAACGTCTCGCCGGGAAATGTGCCAATCATTTACTTTAGCGATATTGTGTATAAAGATAGTATATAAACTCCATATCAAAACTGCCCATGAACTTCCACCATTAGATTTTCTTAATGAAATCCTTGACAGATTTTCAACAAAATTGGCAGGTAGCACGATTATGGCAATGGGATCTCAATTTGTTTATATAGTAGCCATCCCCCCCCCCCCCGAAAAAGGGGAGGAGGGGCCTCAAAGTCCCAGAACTACGGTATTATCGAAATTCTTCTTGTATCGTATAACCAAATAAGAATGAGCTACGTTTAATGGCAGATCCAGGGATGCAGGGCACGGGGTCATAAGTGGGGAGGAGTCTTCAAATTGAAGCCTCAGAGTCCCTAGACTAGTGCTATGAAGACATTAATGACTGAAATTGCATGTTTGATTATGACGAATCCAGGGGTGTACGCGTGTCCGGATCGTGGAGGGGGGGGGGGGGGTGTGAGGGAAGGAGAGGGATTTTCTACATTTTCAGTATCTTCTTTAAAAGTCTAGGACAGATTTTCACTAAACTTGTCAGATAGCCTCATTACGGTGATATGATCTTTATGAATTGAAATTAGCCCCCCAATCCTCCCCCACCCCCGGCCGAAAAAAAGGGGGGTTTGAAGCCTCAGAGTCCCTAAACTCTGGATTTGTAAAAATCTTTTTCCGTCGAACAAAAAAAAAATAGAGCTAAGTTAGTGCCTTGAAGACATTAATGACTGAAATTTCATGTTTGATTATGGCGGATCCAGGGGTGCCCTGATTGCGGGTGGGGGGGGGGGGGAGGGGAAGTGATGGAGAGGAGGGGGATTGTCCACATTTACTGCATCTTCTTGATAAATCTCAAGAAGGATTTTCACCAAACTTGGCAGATACCATTTTTACGGTATATATTATGGTCTTATATGGTAAAATGAAGTTTCAGGTCCCTAAACTCTGGAATTTGTAATCATCTTCTGTTGAACCGAAGAATATGGAACTACGTATCATGAAGACACTATAGTTACTAAAATTTCAGGTTTGATTATGACGGGTCCAGGAGTGCCCTGATAAGGGGTGTGAGGGGGAGGAGGGGGATTTTCCACATTTTCTGCATAGTCTTGTAAAATCTATGACGGATTTTCACCAAACTTGGCAAATAGTATATTTATGGTGATTCGATCATAGTTTGTTAAATTGAATCCCCCCTCCCCCCGCCGACGAGGAGGGGGGGGGGGTTGAACCCTAAGAGTCCCTATTCTCTTGATTTTTTTTTTTTTTTACTTCTGTCGAACCGAAAAAGTTAGTGCTGTAAAGACATTAATGACCGAAATCTCATGTTTGATTATGGCAGGTCTAGGGGTGCTCTGATCGGGGGTAGGTGAGGGGGAGGGGGTGCTGTTCGTTATTCCGAAGGTTCGTTATTCCGAAGGGTCGTTAATCCGAAACACGCAAAGTCCCTATACCTATAGGTTCATTAATCCGAAAATTTGTGGCGTTATTCCGAAGGTTCATTATTCCGAAGACTGGTTAATCCGTAAATGAAATTCGGAACAATGAACCTTCGGAGTAACGAATCTTAGGAATAAAGAGCCTTCGGAATAACAAACCTTCGGAATAACGAGCTGTAACCAGGAGGATCGAGGAAGGGGATTTTCTAAATTTTCTCCATCTGTTTGAAAAATCTATGGCGAATTTTCACCAAACTTGGCAGATAGCATCTTTATGGTGATAGTACTGTAAATACAGTTAAGACATGATGTAGGTTCAAGTTTACTATGACAGATGAAGGGATGCCCAAAAAGGGGAGGGGGTAGGAAGGAGGCTTAATTTTCACATTTTTTCTCTTTTTCCTGAAAACTCAAGATGCATCGCTCAGATAATAAGATTATATATCAGCTTAAACAAAAAAAAAAACAACCTTCTATACAAAACTGATGAGCTAATATGAGTGCTGGTGCCTGTTATGGTAAGTTAATTCATGAATTAATGTTAAGTGCGGCGGAGGCGGATTTGTCACATATTCAGCTTCTTCTTGAAACCCTTATATAATAGATATATGCCAAGCTTGAAACGTAGCGTAGCGTATTAATCTGGTGATATGACCTCAATTTGTCTAAATGAGCACTGCCCCAACAACTTAGGTGGGAGGAGATGGAGCCCCCCCCCCCCCCCACCCCATCTCCGCCCCTTGAACTTGAAAGGGACCAAGACAAGGGGGTAGGGTCGTTCGGGAGGAATTCAGAATTTTATTGAAAATCCCATACATATGAAAAAAACGGAATACATACTTTTTAAAGACATTTTCTATACAACCAAGAGTAATAGAACACAATTTTATCACATTTTTAGAAGATAGATCTATACTTTGATGACATTTCACGTCTGCTTACTAAATGACGTGGGGGCTACCCTGGTCTTATCCCTGTCTTTGGGGAAGGGGAACAACTTGGATTTGTTGTCCCTTCGAACAAAGTGGGATTCTATTACCTTAGAGATGCTACCTCCCACGTTCGGGGAAAATCCGTCAAAGATTTCTCAATAGGATGCAGAATATGTGAAAATTCCCCCTCCTCCCCCCCCCCCCCCCCCCCATAAGGACACCCCTCGATCCGCCACAATCAAACGTGAAATAAAATTTCAGGCATTAATGTCTTCATAGCACTAACTAAGCTCTCTTTTCCGGTTCGACAGAAGAAGATAAAAATTGAGTTTAGTGACTCCGAGGCTTCAACCCCCCCCCCAGAGTTTAGGGACGCTGAAGCTTAACCCCGCAGCCCCATCCCCCCCCCCTTCGACGGTGGGGGAGGGGGGGGGGCTCATTTGAACAAATTAAGATCATAATTATTACCATAATCTTGCTATCTGACAACTTTGGTGAAAATCCCTCATAGATATTTCAAGAAGATGCTAAAAATGTTGAATATCCCCCTCCACCCATCACCCCCTCCCCCCCCCCCCCCCCGATCTGGGCACCCCTTGATCCGCCATAATCAAACATGAAATTTCATTCATTAATCACGTTAATGTCTTCATAGCACTAACTTAGCTCTATCTTTTTCGGTTTGACAGAAGAAGATAAAAAAAAATCCAGATTTGGGGGATGTTAAAAGTGAAGCTTAACCCCCCCCCCCCTTCGGCGATAGGGGGGGGGGCATTTTAACAAATCAAGATTATATTAACATAAATATGACTGTATCTCACAAGTTGGGTGAAAATCCGTCCTAGATTTTTCGAAAATGTGCTGAAAATGTGGAAAATCCCCTCCTCCCCCTCACCCCGATCAGGGCAACCCTGGGTCCCCCATAATGAAACAGGAAATTGTACTCATTAAAGTCTTCATAGCACTAACTTAGTTCTTTCCTTTTCGGTTAGACAGATGAAGAAAAAAAATCAAGCGTTTAGGGACTCTGAGGCTTCAACTCCTCCCCCCCCCCCTCCTTAGGGCTGGTGTGGGGGGGGGGGGGCTCATTTTGACAAATTACGATCATATCACCATTAAGATGTTATCTGCCAAATCTGTTGAAAATTCGTTATAGGGTTTGCAAGAAAATGCTGAAAATGTAATTAAAAACTAGAAATGTCGCTATGGCGACTGATGCCTCCGCCAAATGCATGATTCTCCCAATAGGTGTATAGTATAATGTCTTCACAATGTGAGATAACAGTTTCACATAACTGGCAAAATACTGAAATGACAGGTTTGTTAGAAATATCTTGAATGTTCACTTTCCTTGAACTACGTTTGCTATAATTGTCTATTAAAGGGTGCAGGTACATGTCTTTGGGGAATTGAGGATTTTTACTTGACTTCTGACTGACCCTTTTATAAGTTTATGCATTGAATAATTTTCAAGGTACTCAGTATAAAGAAAGAGTGTAATTACAGTATAAAATATATATATTTTTTTTGCATTTAAACCTGGCCTTGACCCTTAACCTTTGACCTTTGACCTTCTGGCAGGAAATTTCCAAGAGAATCTCCATTAGGTAATATATGTATATCAAGTTTTAAAAATAATAGTGCAAGCATTGCATATACTAGTATATGAGGGAAATAGTAAAATTTTGACGAGTTGACCTTGACCTCTGACCCATGACCCCTAAATTCCCTAGATAATCCCTGCCAGTCAGTACATGTGTATATACCAAGTTCCATGAAGATAGGCCTACATTGAACCATTTGTGAGAAAATTGATATTGTAACATTTTCACCTAATCTTTGACCTTTTGACCTTTGACCTTATGACATGAAACTCCCTCTGGAGAATCTTTATGCAGTAGATATGTCTACACTAAGTTTCAAGAAGATACCTTGGGCATTGCATGGATATGGGGAAATAGCAACATTTTTAGCATTTGACCTTGACCTTTTGACCTTTGACCTCTTGTCAATGTCACTAAAATCTACTCAACTGATTTCCGTATCATACATCATCCTTGGACCAAGTTTGGTGAGAGCTGCTTCATCGAGTTTTGAGTTATCACATAAAAAGTTAAATTTTAGGATTTGACCTTGATCTTTTACCTTTGACCTCTGTCCGATTTCACTCAAAAATTAATCAAGTAATTGTCTCACCGTACATCATCCTTGGACAAAATTTGGTGAAATTTGCGTGATCCAGTCTTGAGTTATCGCGTAAACAGATATAATTTCATGACTTGACCTTGACTTTTGACCTTGGACCCTCGGCCGATTTCACCCAAAATCTATTCAAGTAATTGCTCCATCATACTTTATACTTGGACCAAGTTTGGTAAAATTACAGTAAATATTACTCAAGTTATCGTGTAAACGAATGCGGACGGACGGACAACCCGAAAACATAATGCCTCCGGCACCACTTCGTGGCGGAGGCATAAAAAACAAGACAGATGGTCGCTAAGACAGCTGGTAAAGATGGTAATGGTTCGTGCGCAGCTTTGATTGAGAGTTTCTCTTCCATCTGTACATAATATATAGGTGAGATGAATGGTTTGCACATTTCCCGGCGACGTTTTGCACATTTCCCGGCAAAACTTAACATTTGCACATTTCACGGCGTCACATTTGCACATTTCCCGTTGATGAAATTTAGAGATTTGCACATTTCCCGGCAAGACGTTTGCACATTTCCCGGCGAGACGTTTGCACATTTCCAGGCGTTTGCACATTTCCCGGCGTTTGCACATTTCCCGGCTCCACAGGCAACTGATCGATCAGGTGACTGATTTATCAGGCGAATGACAACAATCTGAGACAGCAGCAGCAAAAGTCGAACATACTGACACACGCCAGCCGCCTGTTCAAGCCCCTGAATGGTTTGCTAGATTCGAAGCCACGCTGACACTGCTTGAATCTCGGATGGATACTTTGGTTCAGCGGATTAATGTTAAGCTACAGGAACATGAAGAAAAAATACAACACCTGGATTTCACATCCGCAAAGCTTGAAAAAGATGTGAAGAGACTAACCATTGAAAATGGAGTTCTGCGTAATAAGGTTGATGATCTCGAAAACCGAAGCAGACGAAAGAACCTCGTAATCTTCGGCCTGCAGGAATCGGCCAGAGAGGACCCGCTGAAAAAGGTGACTGAGTTCCTCAAATTTGCTGGTGTGGAAGACAGTGATGTCGCAGCAATTGAAAGGTGTCATCGTACGCCAGGAGGTCCCCCTCGTGGCATGTCACAATATGGTCCAAACCCGAAACCCAGGATGATCCATGTTGGCTTCGCAACCTTTGTCGCTAAAGAAAGATGCAGGAAAGCCTGCATTGAGAAACTCAAAACCACATCCTATGAAAACCAGAAACTCTACATTGCCGAGGACCTGTCAAAAAGAGTGATAAAGCTCAGGAAGGAGAAGATGGTCGAATTCAGTAGGATCAAGAAGGAAGGAAAAAGGCCCTTTTTTGTATTTCCTGCGAAGTTCTGCTATGGAGAGGGAGACAAATTGGTCATTGTGGAATCTACCTTGCGCAGCAAATGATTGCAGTCATGATTTTTTGATCGGATACCGGTTTAGCTGATGAACAAATCAGTGGAGATAAACTGCCTGTTGTCGGTTTTTTTTTCTCATCTTTATCTGCATGCTTATTAAGAACTTCAAGAAAAGATTTGATGAATAGACCTATTTTTCATGATCAAATGGTATCATGTTCTTCTTTTTCTCTACAAGTGTGTTCGAAGCTTTTAATAGTTAATATTTTTCACACTTTGCCAATCCAAGCTTGCAGTCTGAACAATATACACATGTATGTGGACATATCGCTTCTTTCCTGAAGACAATTTTTTTTTTAGTTGGATATTTCTGATTCTAAGATTAACAACATTCAAGTTTATTATAGAAACTTATAAGTACAAAATGTGTTGTAGAAAAAAAAGTTTAATCAGTCTCAACAAGAGAATAATTTTGGTAAATTCAGATATGAATAGTGTATAAGTAGTATAGTTTTTAGCTTTTTAAACTGTTGGTAAAAAATTGGTTCCATGCAAGAACTGTATTATTTAATGCATGCATTCATTTCAGGGTGTTACAGCTGTAGCTAGGGGTCTTGGAGTTCAAAAGGGCCTTATATATTAGGTGTTTCAAAAAACATTTCCCACTTTTGATTCTTAATAATTCAAAAACTATATATCAGATAACACTGTCATTGATATGAGTGATAGCTGAATAGTGTACAATTTAGTTGAAGGTGGTTTAAATATGAAAACATAAATAAGTATCATGAAATCCATGATTAATTTCACAGTTAGGTTCCAGACTTTGCTCTATTTTCAACCCTCTGTACAAAATTTCACTTTGCACAGGGGTCAATGGGTGTGTATGGGAGTGTGTGGTTAACACCCTGACAATGGTCCTGAACAATGGCCAGGGTTTGAATGCTTCATTTTTTATTCATGAGAAATTCCACTATCACAACTAGTCTTTATTCAGCCTCTGTTATGGCAGTATCTGTGTAAAGTCAAACGCCTGTCGATACTGTCGTCGAGTCGCGACAGTGCTCTCCCTACTTCTGAAAAACAAAATTACAATGAATACCTTCTGTTCTATCGTAAACATGCTGACAGGAAGTAAAGAAAGTCAATTAGTCAAGAGTATATATACACTTGTGTATATGGAGCCTCAAATAAATCTACTGTGAAACAAATCGCCCCAATGATATATGCTGCTGAACTCTTTACCAAAAATGATCTCTTTTTATCGAAAAAGCGAAAAATTTGTCAGACTATTTAATTAGTAGACAGCTGTATCAAAATGAGGAACTTTAGATCATTTATGCTTATTTATATCCAAAATTTAGTGATATGTGAAATTTGAAAATGATTGCCAGCTGGAATGAAATGTGGTGTTTGCAAGCACTTAACCGTGCATGAATTCACACTAGCAGTGCCCACATGAATTATTGATTAAGCATTTATGTGCCAGGGAGCGCGAGACTGACGCCTAGTCAACAGGTGGTTCAGGCATGTCCAGTGTTCAGGGCCATTGTCAGCACACACTCACATACACATCATTGGTTCCTGTGCGAAGTTCAATTTTTGTACAGAGGGTTAAAATTTGACCAAAATCTGAAACCTTACTTAAAAATCAATCTTAGATTTAATGAAACTGATTGATGCTTTCACGCGCAAATTACCTTCAACCAAATTGTACACTATCCAGCTATTACTCATATCAATGACAGTTTTATCGAATGAATAGTTTTTGAACTATTAATGATCAAAAGTGGAAAATGTTTTTTGAAACACCTAGTACTTTTAATTATCTGTAAAGGATTGAAAAACTTAGATTCTTATATTGTGAATGATCATGGGCCGTCCAAGGCACATTTTTTGTAAATGTCTATTGTTTGTAGACCTAGGCAACTGTATAACTGTACACTAGAGCATGCATTGTATTCGTGCTATGTTTCTAAAATGGAATCCATTTTGTTTTTAGCTGGGTCAGATGCGTATTACCAAATTTTGTATAAAATTTATTGCTCATCAAGTCATGATCATACATGTACATATAGTCCAGGTGCAAGAAAATTTGATTTGACCTGGTTTTGAAACTACATACGTGTATAAAGACATGGATCTCTGTAATTGGCAATCTTGTTATGGGGGGGGGGGTTGAGCAGTACAAATCTGCTGTTATGATGATGCACTGGATTCCTGCTATAGTAGTACATAGAGGTTACACGGTCCTGTGGTCACAGAAATTTAATTTGTCATTTTATTTTTGTTCTGCAGTTTTTTGTGGCTCACACGAGAAAAATATAACGCAGTAATTTTGTTTGATTACGGAGTCTAATACTGAAATTTAGTTATTGAGAAACATTTATAACAAACAGTGTAGTTTCATGGGGCCCAAAAAAATTGTTTGTTCCGCCTATTATTACATGTATCCTGCCACATCCAGCCCTGGTTCTATACGGCCTTCAGACACCAGGTCTCCACAGTTTTGTTGTTTTTTTTTATTATAGGGTTTTATTTTTCTAAAGACAAACTTGGATATTGGCTTGCAATAAAGTTGCAGAGTGTATTTTATTATTTTTTATTCTGCGTGCCTTTTAGCTATTGCTTGTCTGCATCTTGTGGGGCTGTGTTTAATTTGAAGCCCTATTTCCATCATATTTGCAGCATAGCACTTATTCTGTTGCATTGTTTGAATTTTTGCTTGTATGTATATTTTCACATGTTTTGTAATTGAAATGTTCTCAATTGTTTTTCCTGATAGAGCAGTATATTCACATGTCCATTTTCTCTACATGTACGTATATATCCAGTTTTCCTCAACCTGTATATCAGTCACAAATGTTTTCACCTCTATGAAAGAACAGTATGACTATAAATTCTTTTTGACTCTGTCTTCCACATATGTCTTTACAGCGTTAATGTGTTTATTGAATCATGCATGTTACCCCGTCTACATATAATTGTCGAGGTCTTCGAGATTTTGTGAAAAGAAGGAAAATTTTTCATTATTTACGCTCCAGTGGCTCTATTGAAAGTGATGTTATATTCCTTCAAGAAATACACTCGTCAACTAATAATGAAAAATATTGGAAACAGCAATGGGGTGAACATGCCTGGTTTTCTAGCTTCTCCTCAAATAGTAGGGGTGTGGCAATTCTGATTCGTAAACATCTCTCCCCCTCAGTTAAGGCTGTATATAGTGATCCTAATGGTCCGTTTTTGATTATGTCTGTTACCATTTATGATTTATCCTTGACTTTTTGTAATATCTATGCTCCTAATGATGATGATCCCAACTTTTTTATTGAAGTGTTTGGTAAAATACATCAATTTTCTCATGCTCCGCTCATAGTTGCCGGGGATTTTAATGCAGTATTAGGTCCTCTGGATTATCAGGGAACGAGATTACATCACTCTGACGCAAAAGCTTGTGACACTATCTCACTTTTAATGGATGATTATGATTTGGTTAATATTTGGCGATATCTACACCCAAATCTTAGACAATATACTAGACACCAAAAAATCCCAGAGTATTGTCCAGACTAGATTTTATTCTGGTCTCTAATGTTTTAGTGAACAATTGTTTGTCCTCCAAAATGTATCCTGGCATCCAATCAGATCATTCTTTGGTATCCTTAAAGTTTAAAGATGCCCAACCTTCTAAGGGCCCAGGTTATTGGAAATTGAATAGCAGTTTTTTACATAATGATGCTGATTTTGTTCAGATAGTGAAACAAAATATAATTGATTTTAAATCTGATCATAAAGACTCACAATGTAATCCAAATATACTTTGGGATGCGCTTAAATGTAGATTAACAGGAATTTGTATGCAATATGGAGCCAGAAAGAAAAAGGAAAGATTAAAAGAAAAAAATCATTTATTAAAAGAAATTGATAGAATTCAGACGAAAATTAATAAAGCCCATCTGATGATAGCCTTAGTGAAAAAATTAAGTTCTTTGAGTGATCAGCTTGATAAAATATCGGAGAAAGAAACAGAAGGATTAATAATTCGCTCTAGAGCACGATGGATAGAAGAAGGTGAAAAGAGCACAAAGTATTTCTGTAATTTTGAAAAGAGATCTGCGGAGAAAAAAATCTATACATAGGATTAAGAATGACAAGGAGGAAATAGTATGTGATCAAGCAAATGTTTTGAATGAAATTCAAAATTTCTACCAAGATTTGTATAAAAAGCGATCCTTTCAACCAACTGATATGAGTTTTTTGAATGAAATTGAAATCCCTAAATTAGCAGAAAATGATAACATTTCGTTGAACCGCCCTATCTCTGAGAACGAAATTTATAATACGATTAAATCAATGAAATCTAATAAAACACCAGGATTAGACGGCTTACCTGTTGAATTTTACATTACCTTTTGGCCTGACATATGTGATATGCTTTTTATACCCCCGCCAAACGAAGTTTGAAGGGGGTATATAGGAATCAGCGGACGGTCGGTCGGGCGGTCGGTCGGGCGGTCGGTCGGGCGGTCGGTCGGGCGGTCGGGCGGTCGGTCGGGCGGTCGGTCGGTCGGTCGGGCGGTCGGTCCGTTGCAAATCTTGCGTCGCGAACTACTTCCTCAGTTTTCAACCGATTCCCATAAAACTTGGCACAGATGTGTGCCTTGGGTTGTAGATGTGCAAGACGTATTTTTTGACAGTACCCAAAAGTACGTTGCCATGGTAACGGCATATTATGGGCAAAAATGGGTACAAATCTTGCGTCGCGAACTACTTCCTCAGTTTTCAACCGATTCCCATAAAACTTGGCACAGATGTGTGCCTTGGGTTGTAGATGTGCAAGACGTATTTTTTGACAGTACCCAAAAGTACGTTGCCATGGTAACGGCATATTATGGGCAAAAATGGGTACAAATCTTGCGTCGCGAACTACTTCCTCAGTTTTCAACCGATTCCCATAAAACTTGGCACAGATGTGTGCCTTGGGTTGTAGATGTGCAAGACGTATTTTTTGACAGTACCCAAAAGTATGTTGCCATGGTAACGGCATATTATGGGCAAAAATGGGTACAAATCTTGCGTCGCGAACTCCTCCCACAGTTTTTGATCAATTTTTATGAAATTAGGTACAGATGTTCATCTGAATATGTTAATGTGCAAGACACATATTTCCGCAGTGGCAAAAAGTGCGTTGCCATGGTAACGGCATGTTATTGGTAAAATATAGGGCAAAATGCTTCATGGCAAAACTGCTTCATCAGTGTTCTTCCAATTCTCATGGAATTCATATTGAATGTTTGTCTTAGGATATAGGTCAGCATGACACATTTCTTGACAGTGACAAAAAGTATGTTGCCATGGTAACAGCTCACATATTATGAGCCAAAATGATGGAAAATTTTGTGTTGCAAACTACTTCCTCAGTTTTTGCCCAATTTCCATGAAACTTGGTACAGATGTGTGCCTTTGGTTGTAGATGTGCAAGACGCATTTTTCGACAGTACCCGAAAGTACGTTGCCATGGTAACGGCATATTAATGGCAGAAGATCAAGGAAAGATCTTGCGGATTTAACTACTTCCTCAGTTTTTTTGACCAAAGCTTATCAAATGTTGTTTTGACCAAAGCTTATGAAATGTTGTTTGGCGGGGGTATAACCAGTCGCTGTAGCGACATTTCTAGTTGACTCTTATATTTACTCAATGGAAAATGGTATGATGTCAAATTCTCAGAGAAATGGTGTTATAGCACTGATCCCAAAGAAGGATAAAGATGTTCTTTATTTAAAAAATTATAGACCAATTTCAATTTTAATTGTTGATTATAAGATTTTTGCTAAGATCCTGGCAAATCGTTTGAAAAGTCTTTTGGATCATTTTATTCAGAAAGATCAATCCGGTTTTTTAAAAGGAAGAAACATTGGTTTTAATATTCGATTAGTTTTGGATGTGATTGAATATACAGAAGCAAATGACATTCCTGGAGTGATCCTCCTCCTTGATATCTAGAAGTCATTTGATAGTGTGAATCATGAAATTTTGTTAGAAATTTTGAGTCGTTTTAATATGGGAGAAAATTTCATTAAGTGGGTAAAAACAATATATTCTGGAAGAAAAAGTTATGCTATTAATAATGGTTTTATGACCAAGCCTATTAATATGGAAAGAGGTATATTCCAGGGCTGTCCAACTTCTCCATATTTATTTTTATTAGTGATTGAGACAATGGCCCTAGCGGTCAGACAAAATCCCAGTATTAAAGGTATTCCAGTTCAAAATAAGGAAGATAAAATTTCTTTGTTAGCAGACGATTCAACTTGTTTTTTGGACGGATTGCTGAATTCTTTTCACAGTCTTTTTAGTTTACTTGATAAATTTGCTGAGTGTTCAGGATGTAAGCTCAATTTGTCTAAATCAGAAGCTGTAGGGGAGACCCAGGAGAGTTGAGCCACTTTTTACATAATTTGTCATATTTCCCCCTAATTGTATTTTGGGCTGAAGACTTTCTTATGATTGGAAGTTAAGGTCATATGTTATAATCCAGTTTTGTTAATTACACGGAAGGTGATTGCATTTCAGAATAAGAGCCCGTTCAAAAAAAGATGTCAAATGGCACAAGTCTCCTGTAGGACGAGGAGAGTTGAGCATACCCGCAATGAGAGTTGAGCCACCCATGGGAGAGTTGTGCCACACTGTACTAGGGAGTGGGAAAGTCGTATATCTCGTTAGGATGGGCCAGCATAAACACATTTAATGTGCTGTTCTTATCAAATATCACTATTTTGTAAATTGAAATACAATGACTATAACAGAGAACTATTGATTTTTTTTTTTCAGATAGAAAGAACTTCAAGATAGGCTTTCCAAGTTGTAGACAAATTGATGATGTCATCGAAATGTTCTGACTTAGAGTTGGCTACCTGGGGCCGACAATCAATAACTTTAAAACACTTCCATGACATATGCTCCGGCGACAAATGCTCCGGCACGAATTGCTAATGTTGAAGCTTACACAAACCCTTACCCCTACCCTAACCCTAACCCTAATCCAAATCCTTACCCTGCTCTGACCCAAAAACTCAATCATACCCACGAGGCTCACTCTCTCTTCGGAGAGATATTAATGTCAGAGCAATAATTGTCGGCGGAGCATATGTCGTGTCATCCTTTAAAACACAATAACTTCTTTGAGAAATCATTACCCATGAAGACAATAACTGAGTAAGCGAAAAACCATTGGCAGCTTAATTAAAACTTTAAAACAACATTAAAACACAACTGATATAACCCTTACTTAGATCTTACAATGCTTTTCAGAGCTCGCTCAAACAGATATGCAACCTTGAACAGGAGATAAAGATTGTAGTGCGTGGAAATGAACATGACATTTTGTTTCATTTAGCTCACGTCAGATTCAGGCTATGCTATTGATATTTATGTATCATCCTCTTTGTTGTGAATTTCAATTTCCATGGGGTTTCATTCAACGTCTAAAGACAACAAGGGGCCACAAAACTTTCCAGAATTGCCTCAATACAGTCACATCTTTTCCAGTCACATCCTTTCAAATTTCAGACGATGATATCATATTGTTAACAATATCTGCTCAAAAAATATAGTCCCATGAACAACATAATGCCAACCAGTGACTCTTCCATCTACCTGGCAAAACAATACAAAATAACAAAATGACCTCGACAAATGATTTGTTAGATTCAACGAAATGCAGAATACCATGATTGCAGTGTCAACCACACAACTTTAACAATAATGACACAACAAATGATGGTGTCCTTCACTCTTACAAAAAATGTGCTGATTAGAACCTCTTCTTGTCCCGTATTTAAGATTCTTTATAGACCCTTTTTGTATAGGGTTCTAGAATGTATAAAGAACCCTATACAAAAACGGTCATTTTTCTGTTTATCCATGTATCTCTTGAGTGTCATTCGATCTACACCAAATGCTCGAGCGGCAGCTCGAACACTGTTCAACTCTTCGACTGGTTTTGCTCCTCGCTGGAGCAATCCTGGATCACTCCCACGGTCTGATGTCCTTTTGTATAATTATTTGTGGCATTGTCTGAAAGAAAAGTAAAAATTTGTATAAATAAGATAATGGTAAAAGGAGAGTTGAGCCATGGATCATGTCTCCTCATGATGAGTGGCTCAACTCTCCAAAGGTCGGCCATTTTTGCATGTGACTTAACTACCACTAGAGCAGTTGCATCATATTTAACCAAAAACATCAGAAATAATCAGCAATGCAGAGGCTACGCGTTGCCCATATTGCGACCAAAGTAACTGCTAGTATATGAATAATAAGAAGGGTCTTACCTCTAACTCTCAAATCCACTTTTCAGCGCGATATTTGGTTTTTCTTTCACAAAATCTCCCATGAGGTACCATGGATCTTGCTGACTTAACTGGAAAGAAAGTTATATTATACACTACCAGCAGAGGGAGTTTTAACTTTTTATCTAAAGTGCAAGTGTGAGATTTAGGGGGTGGATCAACTCTCCTTGTGGCTCAAGTCTCCTGGGTCTCCCCTATGGATAGGTTCAAAACAAGGTTGCTAAAACCACTCTTTTGCTGAAAGGGGTTTAGTGTGGAAAGAAAGTAGTTTTAAGACTTTGGGTATTCATTTTTTCATTGAATTTTAATTTGTTGTATGATCTTAATTATATACCAAAGTTGAAGCAGTTAGAGGGTGTGTTAAACTGTTGGCGTAGCAGAAATTTGTCCTTCGTTGGAAAAATATGTGTAATTAAAACGCTACTTTTGCCACAGTTGCTCTATTTATTTTCTGTTTTATGCATAAAAATCCAAAATAAATTTTTTAAGGAGCTTAACTCATTATTTTATAAGTTTATTTGGAATGGACGTTCAGATAGGATCAAGAGAGGTTATTTTTGTTATGATTTTACCATGGGTGGGCTCAAAATGATTGACCTCTATATTTTTTCATTGGCACAGAAAATGTTTTGGGTTAAGTTACTAATTGATGATAAGTATGATAGTGTGTGGAAAACAATAGAAATGTCCTTTTTAGAGGACTTTAACCCTATGAAAGACATTTTTTGGAGATCTTATGCACCAGAGACGATTTTAAATAGATTAAGCTGACCCCTTCTTGCTGATTCTTTGAGAACATGGTATTTGTTTAGAGATAAGGCATGCATGAAAGAATGTGGTTTTGATTTCCTATACCTTGGGTCTACAGTGTATTTGGTTCAACAAAAATATTAGATCAAAATCAAAACCATTTTTCTTTTATGAAGATTGGTTTGAAAAAGATATTTTTATTAAAGACCTTCTTAATCCACCCCACCCTGATTGTAAGCTTTTTGAAGAGTTAGTACTTAATTTTGATATTTCATTAAAAGGAAGAAGGAAATACAATTTCTTGCTACAGAATATTCCTTCCCCGTGGTTAAATGGTTTTGACACAATTTCATCTGAAAAAGATGATTCTTTCATGATTCTTTCATGCATGCCTTAAGAAGAAAATTACTAGATATGTGTCAAAATGAATCTGACATTGGTGATAGAGTATATTTTGTTTTGGTGTCTATAGAGGGAGCTGGTGACATGTAGACAAATATTTTGGAATAACAATTTAAATACGATTTGAATAGTATGTGACAGGAATGTATGGTTAGGGTGCGGGTGTGAAGTGAGTGAACAGCGAGAGTGAACAGTTGCATGTGAGGCTTGCTGGCGAGAAGGTGCGCAGACGGGTTGACAAGCCAAGAGCAGGGCCTGAGCATCATTGCATTGAATTCGGCTACGTCGCTTGGTGCATTCCCCGTAGACACCGCTGGCCGTCACTCAGAAAGGAAAAGGGACAGAGAAGCTGTAAGTTTTTTGCTGAATTTGGTATCATTATTAGTCAATTAAGCACACGGTAGGAAATAAGTTTTTTTTGAATTGATTAGAATAGTAGTAAAGAAATGTTAATGTTAAAGAGTATAAAGCAAATACATCACGTGAGGTTCTCGAAATATAGCTTGAAATGATGCTTGCTTTTGTGTACGTAATGAGCAAAATTACATTCAAGCCAGAAGGAGAACTGGTTTGGTAGCGAGAGGGGTAAGTTATTGGTATTAGGTCAAAAATGAGATCGTTTGAGTAAAAGAAATAGTAATTAGATTTTAATCCTAAATGATGAGTTTTGTTGCTGGTGTAATTGCTACGACATTTTTTTCTGATAATTGTAATAATTATGATATTAGTAATATTAGCGATTTGTGTTGATCCACATATCTACGCCAAGGACGATATGTATGAGGATCGATAAAGCGTAGCTGTGAATCGATTCAGACACAGAAATTAATGGTAAGAGAAAGTATGTCTTCTCTGAAATTCGGATATGAATGTTAGAACGACGAGAGATACAGTGTGAAGAGCATATATACAAAGTTAGTAAAAGCAGCTAGAAAAGAGTGAGCTTTTACGGGAGAGATTTGTTTTGTTTGGTAGATTAATTCTATCGCTGGATTGTGATAACTGTCCCATTAATTGTGTGATTTTTTAAGTGTTCGCAGAGGTTTGATAAAAGGGTGAATATTGTTAGGCCTATGTACATGTATTTCACTGTATGGCAATTTATTGCAACAGAACCGAAATGTGACAATTTTTTGTATTCATTCGCAAGAAAGGTCACAATGAACATGAATGGAGAAAGTTGATGTGATAAAAAGCTGAGGATGTTCAGATATATTTCTGCCTTAACACATTACTGCAAGGGTGAGCACGTATGTTGTATTATAGGAGTGGAGGATTAATAGTTGGGTAGAAAGGTATTTTGACAAGGGATTGCTGTTATATTTCTAGCCGTCCGTATCCAGGCACTGAGTATCTGGACTTGTCCGGAGGACGTATCCGGAGTCGGATACCGCCCAGTCTGAGAATCAGGGTATTAAAGTACCATTCAGTGACCGGTCGAAAACTGGTGTCGAAAAATCGAATATTGCGTGGAAATCCCGTCGCCCGTCGCCTATTCCAACGGAAAATGAATAAAATATCAATATCCTATTTTCAACTGAAAATGGAACACAGGATAATGGATTTGCTCTTAAATTCTGTTTTTTGCGTTTCATTCTAATGAAATGTCAAAAAATGACTTTAATACCCTGATTCTCAGACTGGGCGGTCAGACAAAATCCCAGTATTAAAGGTATTCCAGTTCAAAATAAGGAAGATAAAATTTCTTTGTTAGCAGACGATTCAACTTGTTTTTTGGACGGATTGCTGAATTCTTTTCACAGTCTTTTTAGTTTACTTGATAAATTTGCTGAGTGTTCAGGATGTAAGCTCAATTTGTCTAAATCAGAAGCTGTATGGATAGGTTCAAAACAAGGTTGCTAAAACCATTCTTTTGCTGAAAGGGGTTTAGTGTGGAAAGAAAGTAGTTTTAAGACTTTGGGTATTCATTTTTTCATTGATCATGTATGAGGGCTTGTGAGTTGTCTCGGATTCATTCAAGACACTGTTCGTTCAATGCTTTTGTTTGTCTGTTTGTATACCACTATTATAATACGTGCAATATATGTTGTCTCCTTTTCCTTTGTTATGCCAGTGGAAGACGAATTTCTGTATTTTTAACAGACAATAAAGTTCCTTGTATCCTTGTATCCTTGTATCCTTGTTTGTTTTTAATGTACGGCAAGGATCCCTTTGAAAATCAGCCCTAACTTTGGCTGACAGGGCAGTCCTTCCCATGAGTGGGAAATGCTTTAATAGAACAGTAAAAAAATAATAAAGAGGAAAATCTGTCTTTGTTCGATCATGTATTGAGGGCTTGTGAGTTGTCTCGGTATCATCGTTGGACATGTATCTTTGATTGAATCAGTAATTGTTCTATAAAAGGTACCTATGAACGGTATGCTGCATTAAATGTTCTGTCATGACCAGCCAGGTGGTAGGCCTATAATGGACAGTCGATAAGATAAAATAAAATGTGGTCTTATCATGGTCCACCTGGTGGTCACTTCTGGGAGGTGTTTCATCAATATAGTCAGCACTGACAAGTTGTCAGTCTCTAACAATAACCATAGTAACAGTCAGTGATCAGAGCATCTCAGCCAGGATTTTGCTAAAATTGTCAGAGACTGACAACTTGTCAGCGCTGACTATATTGATGAAACACCCCCCTGGACATGCACAATCACATGAAATCGAAATGAAATGATCACATGAAAAGAAGGGACAGCTAAAGGAACATATGTGAGAAAAGAGGTGAATCATAACGAATAGAGGGTTTCATTTGGTGTATATTTTGTGTATAGAATAATATATTATGATTATAAATTTGTTAATCTAATCTTATAGATGTTTGAACCATGATAAGAAAAAAATTGAGGATTTCATCTGAAACTATTTTCTTAGTTCATCTCAGTTTCAGTCGGAGAAGAAAAGGGTTTTCCGTAGATGGAAATATCGCATAATTACGGTCGGAAGTCTCTACAAACTTGTAGTTTCTCAGCAGAGCACATCGCCACAACAAAACTACACCCTGGCAGTGCCTACTGGATAGTTATTGACATTACCAGTGCGTGTACACGAGGTGCGTAGCGTAGCCAAAGGTATAGTCTCCTTCTTCTAGACGCTGAACAATACCAAATCGCTACCACCGATTTATGTGTCGAAATAAAGTGGCCGTTGGGGGCGGTCTTCAATATCCCGTCGCTCGTTGCGAATGGAAAATGGAAAAACGAATATCGAACCGATATCCTGTTTTTCATTTCCTATTTTTTGAAATGTTCAGAAAATAGGATTTTGAGTCATTTTTTGACATTTCATTATAATGAAACGCGAAAAACAGAATTTAAGAGCAAATCCATTATCCTGTGTTCCATTTTCAGTTGAAAATAGGATATTGATATTTTATTCATTTTTCCGTTGGAATAGGCGACGGGCGACGGGATTTCCACGCAATATTCGATTTTTCGACACCAGTTTTCGACCGGTCACTGAATGGTACTTTAATATCCTGATTCGAGCGGCCTGTATAAACTAGCGCTTCGTGTTCTGGCTACTCGCAGTAATGGTCCGAGTTGTTACAACGTGCGCATCAAAAACCTCTTTTGCGCGCATGCAAAATTAGTGTGCGCCTATCAAGTGCCTCTAAAACAATCAAAGGCGCTTGATAAACAACAACAAAAACTCCAAAGACCGCGCGTCTCAGCAACTGAGGACCGCGCACTGTCATTTTTGTTTTGTTTGTACAGGATTACGTTAGCACGCACTTTCCTGTCCATTGAGTTAGGCCTCATTTGGTATTATGCAGTGGCCAGTAGAATGTGGCGATCACGAACTGCGTGTGAATTGTCTGAAGTAGGGTCGAATTTTTCCCGAGACCGAGTTAGTCTGGAGCCTTCTGGAATAAAAGTCGGTTTTCCTACTATTATTATTTTTCTCAAAATACTCCAAACCGACTCATCATTCCGGCAAACCGCGTCAGCCAGGTAAGTTTCTTAGTTGACTCTTTCGATATATTGCAAGAAAAAATGAAATGGTGCTAGACGGGTTCTCAAGCACTTACCGAAACTTAGTTTTCACTTTAAAGAACCTGTGAATATTTCTTTGAGCCACTCAGTGCAAAGAATTAACCATCCAAAAGTATTAACATTAACTGAACATGCTTGCACACACCATTTTCCAGTAGATTGTCTGTTGTGAGTTATTCGTGAAGAGCTCTCCGAGAGGTAGTGTATGGGAGTAATTGAACAGGACTAATTTACAATACCCTGGGAGGGGTAATGCTGCGGTAGTAATTATAGTGACTGTAATTGCTGTATGTCATTAATATTGGATCAATATTGTATTTTTCATTGGTATATGTTGTATTCTTTGTTTGGTACAATGTATATATTTGTTTTTGTTTACCATTTTCTTCTTTGTTGAAATGTTTGAATATGTATATATATGCATGAAAATATATGATATTTTTTTCATTTTTGAAGCCCCATGAGCACCTGTGCGCTATACAAGTAGGCACTATTATTATTATTATTGTTATTATTATTATTTGAGTTGATCTACAATCATCTGGTGCTGCAAAAGCCTACTCCCTAATCATGTATCATAATCCTACCCATTTCAGAGATGTCGAAAGGTATATTGAAGATATATCAAATATTTGCAACCATTTCCTTCATTGTTGCTAGCTTTATTTACTTTATGTATGAAGAGCAGGTAAAATTGGATGTATTTTTGGCATGCCATTCTTATTGATACTTTTCCTTCTATTTAATGTCTCTCTTACTGTCAATGCTACAAAAGTCAATTTGTTTAGTCTTTAAAGTGCGATGTAATGATTATTTGTACTTTCACAGTTTCAACTTAGTCCTGCTGACAGGTCTCTACCTATTTGTCTCTGTAGTAGCAAGCAAAGCTCAAAGCTTTGGAGTACCTGTTTACAATGTATTTCATCCCCATATGGCCCTATGAAAGAACAGTCTCTGGACTAAAGTATGTGCCGTGATGAAATGATTGAAATAAATTTAATGTTTTAGTTAAATTTAAGTGTTTTTCTTAGTACAGTGTATAATTCTTTTTGACTTCACAGGCGGTGCAAAACTAAACATCAAGCCGACAAAAATAGTTTTGGAAAGAGACGGCACAGAGGTTGACGATGACGAGATCCTTATGGCTGGTGAAGTGCAAAGCCAAGTGCTTGTTCTACTGGAACAAGAGGAGTCATGGTGCAGCAGTCTGCTGACTGCTGCGACGAAATGCGACGCATCACTGTCTCCCGCCCGTAAGGAGATAGGGGAATCCAGTCAAAAGTCGGAAATGCCAAAACAAACCAGTATGTACTTAAGTGATATTTAATACCATAGATTTTCCACAAAATCCAGATTTTAGATACATATGCTTGAAATTCATTATACCCCCGCCAAGTTTGAAGGGGGTATATAGGAATCAGCGGACGGTCGGGCGGTCGGTCGGGCGGTCGGTCGGGCGGTCGGTCGGGCGGTCGGTCCGTTGCAAATCTTGCGTCGCGAACTACTTCCTCAGTTTTCAACCGATTCCCATAAAACTTGGCACAGATGTGTGCCTTGGGTTGTAGATGTGCAAGACGTATTTTTTGACAGTACCCAAAAGTACGTTGCCATGGTAACGGCATATTATGGGCAAAAATGGGTACAAATCTTGCGTCGCGAACTCCTCCCACAGTTTTTGATCAATTTTTATGAAATTAGGTACAGATGTTCGTCTGAATATGTTAATGTGCAAGACACATATTTCCGCAGTGGCAAAAAGTGCGTTGCCATGGTAACGGCATGTTTTTGGTAAAATATAGGGCAAAATGCTTCATGGCAAAACTGCTTCATCAGTGTTCTTCCAATTCTCATGGAATTCATATTGAATGTTTGTCTTAGGATATAGGTCAGCATGACACATTTCTTGACAGTGACAAAAAGTATGTTGCCATGGTAACAGCTCACATATTATGAGCCAAAATGATGGAAAATTTTGTGTTGCAAACTACTTCCTCAGTTTTGCCCAATTTCCATGAAACTTGGTACAGATGTGTGCCTTTGGTTGTAGATGTGCACGACGCATTTGTTGACAGTACCCGAAAGTACGTTGCCATGGTAACGGCATATTAATGGCAGAAGATCAAGGAAAGATCTTGCGGATTTAACTACTTCCTCAGTTTTTTGACCAAAGCTTATGAAATGTGGCACACACCTTGATCTTGGTGGGAAGATGTGGAAGACATATTTTTCGGACGTGTCGGAAGCTGCGTTGCCATGGTAACGGCATATAAATGGCAGAAGATCAAGGAAAGATCTTGCGGATTGAACTACTTCCTCTGTATTCGACTGAAGCTCATGAAATGTGGCACACACATTGGTCTTGGTGGGAAGATGTGCAAGACATATTTTTTGGACGTGTCGGAAGCTGCGTTGCCATGGTAACGGCATATTAATGGTGGAAGATCAAGGAAAGATCTTGTGGATTGAACTACTTCCTCAGTTTTTGACAAAAGCTTATGAAATGTGGCACACACAATAGTCTTGGTGGGAAGATGTGCAAGACATATTTTTCGGACGTGTCGGAAGCTGCGTTGCCATGGTAACGGCATTTAAATGGCAGAAGATCAAGGAAAGATCATTCCTTGGGTAAGACTGTCGTCACGGGTTGGGGGTATTAATCACCTTAAGTGATATTTCTAGTTTGTTTTGAATTTCGTTTTTTGAATGATAATTAATTCCAAGCTATCACCTTTCCTTACAAAATCCCTGCTCAAATCTAATCAAAAACTGATAGGAAAGCATTATTTGACAAATATTGAGGAGAGCAAATTACAAGTATCTAGCTATGAGACAGTGAATACAAAAATTGTCATAAGTTTGCTTGAAAATGCTAATGAATTAGAAAAAAAAATAAATGGAGGTTCGGAAATTTCTAGAAAATTCAGTAGTATCTACAAAGATTGACCCAAGACACTACAAGTGCTGATGTAAAGAAGAAACTTTGTTTTAGACCTTTTAATTTGAGTTTGCTTCTGGATTCAGCCAGCTTTCTTGCTTTACATGTAATTAGATCTGATTTGAATCAGTGAAGTATTGCAAAGTCTACTGATTTGTTTTCCTTCTTGTATAATTATTATCTCTTTGTACCAGTACATGATGTGCGAAGTCCATCCAGAGAAATACCGGTATCTCTCCCGAAGTTCAGTTCATACGTCCATAATGAACTCAAGAGGGGGCACGCGAAAGCGGTGTGGATCAAGCTAATCGATGAAAGCGCCTACTTCTATACGACTCAAGTGGCACTTATACTTCTGAGGACTATAGGAGCATTGGGAAAGAGATGCATCTGAAGTACCCTGAAATAGCTCACGAGGGCAGTGAGCCGTGGGTAAATTTTTTTTGAATGCTACATTAATAACCATTTGGTTTAATGCTAAATGTATTTTCATCTTTTTTTTTAATTTGTAACTGGAAAGCATTGCATACAGTCCCCACTTTCTTTTTTTCTTCTAAAGCTGCTCTCTAGACTCTGTAATTGTTTCTCATCAGGTTGTCCATCTGGTGTATTGCAACATGGCATATGCTTGTAACATCACATATCATTTCAAAGTGATTTTGCAAAGATACCTTACACATAATATTGTATATCTATACGTATACATATTATAATTGACAATATGTATACAATGCCCGTAAAAACAAGTGATTTCTATGATAATAGTAATAATAATAACAACTAGAGAGGGGCCGTCAAAGGCGGCAGACCCACGCCTGAAGTACAAAGTCGGGGTAAACATAATGTGCATTCGGTCATCTACCAGAATTCGGTCACTTAATTGCCAGTGTGCTTTATCACCAGCCAGTGAGTTCTACCAAAGATCGTACACTGACATCGTTGACTGAGGTGTACGATCTTTGGTTCTACAGTCACATCACACGCAAAGTCACATCATTTCACATACGGTAACACTCATTCACAACAGGAAAGTCCTTTAGTCTCCTCCAAAAATCCATCAAATATCCCAAATTCCACCGTCAAAAGTGCAGAATCGGAACTTTTCCAAGCGCGCGCGAATTAAGTCCAGTTTTAAGAGTATTGTCTACGCAACGGGTCGCCGAAAAAGCGCTAAAAATCGAGAAATACGCCGTTTTCTTGCGGGATATTTTGATTATAGCAAGCCGAGAGTGTGATGATATCAAAGGTCGTATGAGTGTACGATCTTTGATGGTATCCACAAAAGCGCAAAAGAGAAACAAAATTTACGTACCCCCTAAGCAATTACCCCTATGATTAGTGTCTACGGGAATTATTCAATGCAAGGGTTGAATGCAAATGTCTACTGCACCAGTATTCGGTCACCAACGAGCGCCGCAACGTCCCCGATTCAATTCTGCACCAACAGTGTAGAGCGCGATGCATTGTCAGCGGCCTTGCACACGCATTGACATTGAGCGCGCATATCGTGCAGTGTGACTGCGACCGAGCAAATGCTCCTCCAACGAAAAAAACAATCAATGTTAATTTGAAAAATCATCAAAATACGGGCCAGTTTGTGGCGACGGAGAACGAACTTTCATAAATCTAGAAGGACATAGTCCCTCAAATAGGCCTAAACGTAAATTTCGGAATTCTTACGAACATTTGAGCAGCGAAGTCGGATCGTTTGGGAGTTTATGTTTTCGTATGGTAGCGGAAAATCGCAAAGTGAGAAACGGAAAATTTTCGAAGTGGTCACTACTAGTGGGGTCAAAACTTCAAGGTCACACAGAATTTGCAAGGGTCAACCGATTATCACCAAAATCTAATCGATTCTTTCCTACCATTATCCAAACATCCCCTGAACATTTCGTGCAAATCCGTTTACTCGTTCTCTTGTTATCTTGTACACAAACAAACAAACAAACAAACAAACAAACAAACAAACTAGAGAGGGGCCGTGAAAGGCGGCAGACCCACGCCTAAGTACAAAGTCGGGGTAAACATAATGTGCATTCGGTCATCTACCAGAATTCGGCCACTTAATTGCCAGTGTGCTTTATCACCAGCCAGTGAGTTCTACCAAAGATCGTACACTGAAGTGTACGATCTTTGGTTCTACAGTCACATCACACGCAAATCACATCATTACACATACGGTATTAACACTCATTCACGTACAGGAAAGTCCTTAAGTCTCCTCCAAAAATCCATCGAAAATCCCAAATTCCACCGTCAAAAGTGCAGAATCGGAACTTTTCCAAGCGCGCGCGAATTAAGTCCAGTTTTAAGAGTATTGTCTACGCGACGGGTCGCGGAAAAAGCGCTAAAAATCGAGAAATACGCCGTTTTCTTGCGGGATATTTTGATTATAGCAAGCCGAGAGTGTGATGATATCAAAGGTCGTATGAGTGTACGATCTTTGATGGTATCCACAAAAGCAAAAAAGAAAAACAAAATTTACGTACCCCCTAGGCAATTACCCCTATGATTAGTGTCTACGGGAATTATTCAATGCAAGGGTTGAATGCAAATGTCTACTGCACCAGTATTCGGCCACCAACGAGCGCCGCAACGTCCCCGGTGCAGTTTTGCACCAACAGTGCAGAGCGCGATGCATTTTCAGCGGCCTTGCACACGCATTGACATTGAGCACGCATATCGTGCAGTGTGACTGCGTCCGAGCAAAATGCTCCTCCAACGAAAAAAAGAATCAATGTTAATTTGAAAAATCATCAAATATCAAAGGTCGTATGAGAGTACGATCTTTGATGGTATCCACAAAAGCAAAAAAGAAAAACAAAATTTACGTACCCCCTAGGCAATTACCCCTATGATTAGTGTCTACGGGAATTATTCAATGCAAGGGTTGAATGCAAATGTCTACTGCACCAGTATTCGGCCACCAACGAGCGCCGCAACGTCCCCGGTGCAATTTTGCACCAACAGTGTAGAGCGCGATGCATTTTCAGCGGCCTTGCACACGCATTGACATTGAGCACGCATATCGTGCAGTGTGACTGCGACCGAGCAAAATGCTCCTCCAACGAAAAAAACAATCAATGTTAATTTGAAAAATCATCAAAATACGGGCCAGTTTGTGATGACGGAGAACGAACTTTCATAAATCTAGAAGGACATAGTCCCTCAAATAGGCCTAAACGTAAATTTCGGAATTCTTACGAACATTTGAGCAGCGAAGTCGGATCGTTGGGGAGTTTATGTTTTCGTATGGTAGCGGAAAATCGCAAAGTGAGAAACGGGAAATTTTCGGAATGGTCACTATACCATGGGGTCAAAACTTCAAGGTCACACAGAATTTGCAAGGGTCAACCGATTATCACCAAAATCTAATCGATTCTTTCCTGTCATTATCCAAACATTCCCTGAACATTGTTATCTTGTACACAAACAAACAAACAAACAAACATACAAACAAACAAACAAACAAACAAAAAAAAACCAAACAAACAAACAAACAAACAAACAAACATACGGAACCCTTTACATAACCCCCTGCCGATTTTCATCGGCGTGGGTAACAAACATACGGAACCCTTTACATAACCCCCTGCCGATTTTCATCGGCGTGGGTAATAATAATAATGATAATAATGTAGTATTTATGCAGGGTAGCCTCTTCAGTGTTGCTACTGCTCTATTCAGCAGAGGGTCCTGCCATTATTATTACCCTAGCATTGCCAGGTACCCATTTTACACCTGGGTCGAGAGGGACATTGTGGGTAAAATCTTCTTGTCCACATACAATTTCACATACAATTGTCAATTACTGAGAGTGCAGTGTTGGATGTGAGTCAAAGGGAACTCCTTCCCTTTCTATTGATAGCTAACATGTTTACAGACGTCAGGCATGACTGAGCACCTGAACTTCAAAGACAACAATGACAATATGCAGTGTTTCAAAGTTTGAGTGTTATCGTGTAAGGAGCAATGAGTGTCTTACTGAATGGGTGAGATCTGTCAATGAAAGCGGACAAACTAAGAGGCCAGGCTGTACAACTGCAGGTTGTGTTTAGGATTTAAGTTTTCGATAGCTTGGTCACTCCCAAAAGGGCTAACCTATTACCCATTTTCTCGCTTTATATACAATTAAGACATGTTTTGTTGCTGCAAGATTTGTGTTGAAGATGATCAAAGAAAAGTGGACTATGTGGGTTGGCCTTTGTGGGAGTGACACAGTTATGAGATTGCTGGCAGTTTTAAAAATATGTACCATAAAATGAGAAACCCAATTTAAAGCACAAACCCTACACAGAAACTTGCATTCATACAGGCTGGTCTATTCATTTGGCCACTTTCATTGACAGATCTCATCCCTTCAGTTAGACATGCATTGTTCCCTCAAGTAACACTCAAACTTGTGGAGTTTGTCATTATTATCTTTAAACTTCATGTGTTCAGTCATGCATGACATATTTGTCAACATAATATGGTATATATCAATGGAAAGCAGAAGAGTTCTTCTTTCCTCACAACCAACATTGGTCTCTCCGCAGCTGACACTTATGAAATGGTACGTAGACCTTCAAAGTTGGATTATCTTTTATTTTTTATATTCACTGTATAAAATATTCAGGTATTTCAGAAATCCTTCTTTACTTGCTTTATCGAGGATGAAAAGAATGTTTTTGAGGATTCAATTTTTAAAATGTGATTATGAGAAACTATTGTGTATTTTTCAGTTGAAAGTCATTTGAGGCAATAAAGTTCACTCTAAAAGTACCTGAACAAAGGCTTTCAACCCAGCAGAGGTACAAAAGTACCAAATAAAGCATGTCACAAAACAAGTCTTTCTACATTCTATCATGTCTTGTTTGTATGTCTTCCATCCCTAATATTTGTTTTGTCATATGTTATCTGATTACCTTTCTATCTACATTCTGCAGTCGTATTTTAATCGTTGCCTGTCACAAAGAATCCGTCATGTGCGTTGGAACTTGAAACGCAAGAGTACAGATACGCAGACTGCTCCTCCAAAAGTCTCCAAAGACAGGAGTAACGTGCTGTTCCCACAAAGCAGTTCCAGCACTGTCGAGATGGACCCTGCTGAACATCTGTCCCATGTAGAGATGATAAAGAAGGAAATGGAGAAGGGCACGCCAAACAAGCAGCACCTATTCCTGCTTCTTAAGGAAAGCTTTCCCAGCAGACGAAGATGGATGTCATCTATCAAGAGTGGGGACATCAACACAATCGTTTCTGAATATCCTTGTCTGGAGATGGGTGAATTCGTAAGTGTTCCTATAAAGGACAAAACGGATTTGCACCAGATGTTTAAGGATAGTGACAGGAAAGAATAGATTAGATTTTGGCGATAATCGGTTGCTTGTAGTTTTGACCCAATAGTATAGTGACCACTCCGAACATTCCCGTTTCTTACTTTCCTATTTCTGCTATGCCCATACCATACAAAAACAGAACTTAACCCTTGTACATTGAATAACTGCATCGGCACGTACAGGGAATTTCGTTTTTCTTTTGCTTTTTTGCAGATACCATCAAAGATCGTACACTTGTACCATTTTTTATACAATCATCACACTCTCAGCTTGCGATAATAGCCAGCAAAACCGGCGTATTTCTCAGTTTTTAATGCTATTGCGGCGACACATACTCTTAAAACTGGACTTAAAGGGCTCCTGAAATCCAAATGCATGTTGATTTGTTTTGATTTATGATACCCTCAACATCATTATTGCAGTAAAACCAATATCTGGAAATATTCATACTCATATGTCAGCATCGTAAAGTAAACGTTCCATATACCGGTATTTTTATGTTGTTTTTTTTCTTCAGATTACTTTAGAACGCCCACAAAAATTACTTCCAACCCAATATTCCTCAAATGACCCCATCTGTCGATCATTGCTAAAGTGGTGTAATGTTTAGCAAAATACGTTTGAATTCACTTTCATGAGGCAAATCTCTCGTTTGAAGAAGCTACACCCCTGTAGACAATGCAAGTGTATATCTTGGCAATCAAGGACTTAAAATCAAAGATATAAAACACCTGTTTCTTGACCCTGGCCTATTCTAAACATCAGTCACCGCCACAAGGGGGGGGGGGGGGCACCCGCGAGAGGAGGAGATTGTTTTGGTTTTGGCATGGGCTATAATGTAGCTCCATGGTGCGTGTGTGTGTCGACAAACTTCTACAATGCTCTCCTTCTTATTCCTGTATTTTCGTTATTTATGGGTCAAATTTTTCGTTCGAAATTCAAAACGGATGACTATAGAATTTCTCATAGAATATAAAATCTAAAACATTAGAAAGAATAGAGAAAATTGAGTGCACTTTGAATGGTCTGCCACAGGCAGATATCCTTATCTACATGCTCTTACGTAATATGACAGCTGTTGCGGTCATTAAACCCTGCCACGCCTGAGTAGAAAGTCGTTTTGCAGTGGGCAAGTACATCAACTCCCAACTCTCAAACGAGAATCGTTAGGGGGGTATAGCACCCCATCAGCTTCGTTTGGCGATGGGGTCTCGCCTCAAACGGGGGTTTGACGGCATGTTCCCCTCGACTCAGCATAACTTGCATTTTTCTGTATGATCTTGATGTGTCTAACAATAGACATGGGGAAGGAACATGCAAGTGTATGTTTTCCTTGAATATTTGCTGAAATGCTTTGCCGACTGTATTTGGTACATAGGCTCACTTGACCACTTTCTGTTGCATCAGAGAAAGTTTTTATAAGCATTTATCTTCCATAGTGCATGTTTCGAGTTTACTCTTGTCAACTTCTATTTGCGAATAAGCACTTAAAGTTTAAGACATTGAAGAGGGCTGAAGTTCGGAGATCAAAGATCCTGTAGATATGTGAAAAGCAACAGCGTAAACAGGCAATTTCCAGTGTGGTTGTGTATTGATTGTCACAAACTTTACAATTTGCCATAGTACTGCAAAGGTGACATGTATATAAACCTATATACATTATTCTCATTACCTTTGTTCTTTGTTGTTTTGGATCTTAATGTTAAGGTGATGCAAGAGTTCCTCCTCATCACAAAACAAGCTGTGGAAGACATCAGGGACCGTGCAGACACAGTCATGAAAACAGTATCGAAAATGACGAAGTGCAGACAGGTACAACCCTTGTACTCATATAACTGTAGATTATTGCAGCTTTGACTGAGATGTAATATATTATTGAAAACTATTACATTTAGAACAAATTTGTTCTTTCTTCTTCCTACAGTACAAAAGTTGGATTATTGCGGCACCATTGGTTGTACTCTTGCATGCTTGACTTAACTGCAGACCACATGCACATAATGGCTGCATGTATGCCCAAATAGTATTTTAACTAACCACACACACACACACACACACACACACACACACACACAAACAAACACGCACACATATACATGCACCAGCACAAAAACACATGTACATCAGCAAAAATTAAACATTTCACCCGAAAAACATAAACATGCAGTAATTGCCCAGGTTTAAATTTTGTGAACTTGCCCAAACATCGTTCGTGTATGCCTATGCATTAGATAGCATTCGTTTTGTTTTGTTTTGTTCCAGATAGCCAATGTTTCGACTTTCCGACAAAGTGTGCCAAACAGCAATTATGTAATTTTATATGACAGCAACACTGAAGGAACATATTTTTACCAAAGTTTAGGAGATTGATTTAATCATTTATACTAGATTAACGTTCTTCAGGTTAAGTACTGCTCACAAAAAGGAAAAAAAAACACCTACTGTGTGATTATAAATTGAGTGTGTACATGTTTGCCTTCGTATGCAGGACGCACTCCAGATGCTGGATGTCATCGAATATGTGGAAACTGAGACCAGATTTGATCGTGGGAAGGGAAGCAAGACACAGTCATTCCTGACCATCTGTGAGGTCTGTTGTCTTGTACAATACAAAAAATATCTAAACAGTGTGTCAGGCTTAGACTACATGGATAAGGTAGTGCTATTGCCCTTCAATATTTAAAAAAGAAAAAGTGCATTTTTATTATAAATGCATTTTTATACAGGAGGTCGTGAAGATATAAATTGGGATTATGACTCCTCGGGGGTTTTTTTTGGTCTCATTCACTGAAAGTCCAATGAGATTTGGGAATCATAATTGTCTGTGCATGTGCTCATATGTTATACTTATAAAATCAAATGTTTATTGTAGACTGTGCACTTGGGTGACCTGTTTTATTTCATCTTCCTTTTTGTGGGAGAGGGGATATTAAACGGATTGTGGTCGTGGGTTGAAATTGTAACGTTTTTGACGTGGCATTGATATATACTGCACCCAAACTTGGATGACGCCAAGGAACTTTGGAAACTCCTAGCTGACCCATGCACGGGGACTTCATGTTACTAAGTATATGGATCAGATGAGGTTGCCATTGCGACCAGGGGTTTAAAAAGTTACTGTGAGATCATTGTACAGTTCGCCAGAGGACTTTTATTTATCAGAAATCTTGGTTGTCATGTGTTTGCATGTGTACAGACTGCCCCTCCCCCTCCCCCCCCCCCAAAAAAAAGCAACGAAACAACAAACAAACAATGGAGCTAATGTCTCTTGTGTGGCATAGTCTTTCTTGAAGTTAGCCCTTTTTTTGGCGGGGGGGGGATTCTATTGAAACCAAATATCCAAATTTGAGTTACTTAAATGAAGTAGTAACTGCATAATTTTGACAAACATATGAGCTAATGTTTAAGGTATATCATGTGAAAGGTACTCTGATACTTCGCAAGAATTGGCGAAATAAAAAGGACGAAGAGAAAATATTAAGATCTTTAATGGTGTCCCAAGCCGATGAGGCCACAGAAATGTTGTAATCAGTTTTCTTTTGTAACGAAAAATCCTCCGATGTGATGATATTCTGTAAGTGAATTTCAGTATAGGTTTTCTGAATGTGTACAACCTTTATGGATATAAGGTCTCTTTTCTTGGATGGGCAATTTTAGATATAAAGTGGATAAAAAAAGTTATAGGATGCATTGTCTTTCAGCATCCTTCTCGGCTATACAGTACGTGCTGTGTTTCTATTTTTTTCTCCCTGTTCTGTTGTAGGACGCTGCAGATTTAGAGAAACCGACCACTTCTAAGCCGTTAGAACCACCCCGCCTTGTTGTGTTCACCCAGGATGATCAAATTCAACAGTGCACTGTTGTGGGTGATGGTGTTCAAGTAACCCACAATTCAGCTACAGCGGCGGATGCCATCATTCTGCTGCTGGCGTGCTATTACGCCTTTGATTTGGAATATCCCAAGATTTTTTCGCAGGCGTTGGGATTTTTCCAGAATTTTGTGGTAGGAGAAAGGTTCTTCGGCAAAATGTCCAGCAGATACAGTCAGTTCACTACGAAATACCTATCTATTAGTAAGGAGCTGTAACTGCACGATGTAACAATTGCACGTTACCTATACAGTATGTCCCAAAAAAAAATTACAACGGGACCCCCGCAATGATATCTTTAAAAATAGGGAATCAATCTAAATACAAATTCAGGGTATGAAACTATAACTCATTGCCCACATCTTACAGAAAACCCCATTCGATTTGCTTCAGTGGTCAAAGAGAAATGAGGAATTTTGTAGAGGATGTCGGGAATCTCTTTTGTCCAAGTTCTGTCTATTATTCACTCACTACAGCATTGAATTGCTAAAATTGGAAAAATTAGACTCATGACATGCTTTACAACAATCTACATTTCTCTGTGACCGCTTAACCAAATTGAATGGGATTTTTTGCAAAATAGCGCTAAGTTATATTTTAAGGACCCGAAGTAGCACTTAAGACAGGTTGATCATTTTGGATGTTATCAATTCGAAAATTTGATTGTAATTTTTGAGGGACATGCTGCAGTATGTCCCACAAAAATTACAATCAGATTTTCGCATTGATAACATCCAATATGATTATCTTATTTCAATGCTACTTCAGGGTCTTAAATTATAACATCTTAGCTCTATTTTGCAGAAATCCCTATTCGATTTGGTTAAGCAGTCACAGAGAAATGGAGATTATAGTAAAGCATGTCATGAGTCTGATTCGTCCAAGTTTAGCACTTCGATGATTTTGTGTGTGAACAATAGACAGAACTTGGACAAAAGAGGTTCCCGACATCCTCTACAAAATTCCTCATTTATCTTTGACCACTGAAGCAAATCGAATGCGGTTTTCTGTGAGATGTGGGCAATGAGTTATAGTTTCATACCCTGAATTTGTATTTAGATCGATGCAATATTTTTAAAGATATCATTGCGTAGGGCCCCGTTGTAATTTTTTTTTGACATACGGTACAGTACACTCTCCAAGGAGCAGTTTTCAGCTCCACTCTGTAGGCTCGAGTGAGATATTGCGATCTTTCTTCGTCTGGCGTTCATTGTCCGTTGTGCGTATTTTTTTTTTGTTTTTACATTCTCTTCTTGATGAAGACCATTATTGATTTTAGCCAAACTTGATGGGTAGCATCCCACGGGGGAATAGGGTCTCAATTTGTTCAAATGGGCATGCCCCATCCTGCAGGCCCCAAGAAAATGAAGGAATCTTCTTCTCTAGAACCAGTAGGGCCAAATCTAAGTTGAAACTGTGAGTTAGTATGTTGATGACTAGTTTCGCAGGTTTAATGCACCCCCTCCAAATGGGGGAGGGGGGATTGGGTACCAAAATTGGGGCTTAAATTGTACATTTTAATCTTTATCTGGAGAACGCATAGTAACATTTTCACCGAACTTGGCAGGTGCATGTATTATTGCTTGGGGGATTCATACAAAATTAATGTTCGTATATATTCCACACCTGAGTGGCCACTGGAGCACAATGCTTGATGGGGGGGGGGGGGGGGAATGGAGCAGGGGGGCAGACTGCACAAATCTCCCAATCTAAAGAATCTGTTCAAATCCTTTTCTGTACCCACAAGTGATATGCTAGGGTGGCAGAGAGGGACCAAATTGCTCCCACAGCTGTTTCACAGCCCCCTTTAGTTTGCACCGTTTACAGGTTGAAGTTTACAAAAATGCATTAAAGGTAAACCTTGCAGTACTCAGGTGAGTGCAAGGCCCCCGATCTCTTGTTTTTCATTATAACCAAATCTTGTTATAACCGAACAAATAAGTATAATATTATGATGAAAATGCATATTGTTCTTTGCATACTACTCATACTCTATGTCAAATGGGATTTTATCTCAATAAGCATTATATTCAAGAGAAGGATCGAGCATAAAGTTGTTTGATTTCGATGTGTTACTTGGAATCATATCATTTGTGACCCTGCACCTCAAAACAAACAAAAAGTCATCAGACATGAATTTTTAGTTAAGACCATATTCTGAAAGAGCAGACTTTAAGCTTTAAAATGATGTATAACTCAAATCAAATGGACTCACCTAACCTATCTAAATATTGGAAAGAAAGCACAAACTCAGGAAAAGTGTGAACTGAGAAAAGATGCTCTGAAGTACAGTGTCTATTCAAGCGCTTAATCTTTACCAAACCGTGCTGGCTGTGCGATGAATGGGACAAAAAACAGGAAGTAAAGCACCAGGGTAACAACAATGAAGAGTTTATTAGATTAAACTGAAATTAAGCATGCCTCATTAACACATTCTGTCCATAATTAATGCCAACTTTCAAAGCAGTAGCACTATCCTTTCAAAAGTTATTAGAGTTGAAAGTGAAGAGCGTGGACAAGGTTTTTCAGAAATGAAAAAGGGATTCTAAAGACACACCTAATCACACTATTCTACCAAAAATGTTCGAGATAAACTGCTAAAAAAACACACTTTCCTTCCCGTTTTATGATACCAAATTTTAGCATAATGTAAAAGAAGACCCGCTCTTTCAGAAAATATGAAAAAGTCAAGGTCGGCTACGTTGACCCATTTCACTTATTTTTAGTCCTCACGCAAAATCAGTGTGTGCGACTTTATGTTCGTTTTGAGGTGCACGGTCACATTTATGTAATGTGATGGTTTAGGATTCGGTACAGTTCACCATGGAAAAGATTCTTTCTTACTAAAGTTTGTAATTCCAAAAATTTGTTGATCTGTAAATAGAGATTCATTATTTTGAAGCTTCATTCTTCTGAAGATTCATCATTTGGTAGGTTCATAATTGTGCAAGTGAAATTAGGTAGGATGTGTTTTGAAGGCTCATTAATGCTTCCTAATTGAATTGTATAAGGCTCATTATTCCGAAGGGTTTTTTGTGTTTTTTGTTTTGTTTTTTAATGCAAAGATATAAAAAGTTTTTTTTATTCTGAAGGTTTATTTTTTGAAAAATTAGAACTATAGGTTCAGAATACTGTTTGTTCAGAGACGATTTGTACAGTCAACCATGCTTATGTATGAGTGAACAAAGTTGTGCCTCTCAAACTTGGGTGCATATGCTGAAGGTTAGAGGTTGAGGTCAATGCTCTTTCCAATGTGCTAGTGTACACTCTATCACAACGTGTACAGTCTTGTAAAAATGTTCCCTTTTAGAAGTAAGTTGCCAGTGATTTCCTGTATATACAAAATTAGAGTTTTGAGGTGAATTTCATACATGCCATTAACTCTGTAGGATTTCATGTTTTAAGGCATGATAGCATTCAAGGTGTTCTGTCTAATAATTTGTGATGTTTTGCTCAAACATTTTAATCAACTGACATGTAGCTTGTAAAGAAGAAATAAAGTCCAAGCATATATTAGTCTGATAAAAACGATCAAATATTACGAATTCAACGGTAAAATATTGATCAAAATCGGGTGAAAAATAAGGAAGTTAAGACATTTTGAAGTTTTGCAAATTTTTGAGGAGACAGATCATGAACAGTCAATATGAATTTGCAAAAATGGCTAAGTGAGCATGTCATCCCTTCACAAATGGCCATTTATAGTTTGTACATATAATTTTTTTTAAATTCAAACGCAATTATGGCCGAGGCTCATTTCCTGATATATCTAACTAATCTCTCTTCAGAAGTTATTTAACCAAGAATAACATGATGTTTCAGACTTCAATCACTTATCAATGACAGAAACATCAAATTTTCATCATTTTTTTTTTTTTTGTACACAGTCCACAGAAAATGTTGAGGCTATGACAAGTCAGCTCAATCATTTGCATGAAAATATTCATATCCACTTTACAGGAACTGATTTGCAGAAATTTAGCAGAACTTCAACATTTCATAACTTCCTTATTTTTCGTTCGATTTCAGTCAAAATTTTACCGTTGAACTCGCAAGATTTTACTCTTTTTTTGTCAGACTGAATTATTTTTGGACTGGATTTCCTCTTTAAATGCAATGACTTGTGCTGTGCACTTAGGTCTTTTATTCCAGTTGTCTTCGGATTGATTGTCATTTGCAATTTACTGTTCTTCTAAAACAATTCAAGAATGTATATATGACTATGACAGTGATTCTCTTGAGAGTTTGAGGGTCATGGTATCAAAAGTCAAGGGTCAAAAGCCAGATTTGAATGCTAAAATTTTACCATGTATTACTTAAATTACACTTTTCTCATACCCTGGAGATAATTCGAAATCCTCAAATCCCCAGATACACCTACTAGCATTAACAACGTAGCAATTCATCCAACTAACCTAACTTACTGTATAATTATAAAACCTATTTGGAGAACCATACCTAATGATGGAGGCCTACTCTTCGCTTCAAGGGCCATTTCTAGTTTCTTCAGGTGTTTCCTATGTGTCAAAGAACTTTCTGGATAGAACAGATGCCAATATTTATACTAGTGGTTTCTGCAAATGTCAGACCCATAAGAGGGCAGTACTTGTATTTGTTTGTAATTTCTTTGCAATTTGTCTAAAGTGACTAAAACCTGCCAGGAAGCGCAGCATTCAACAGTCATTTTCTTTCTGATACATTATTGAAATTGGTCACATGGAGAGAGGTAATTAATGTTAGACAAATGTAGTATGAAGTGCTAATCACATACAGTACATGGTGTGTGCTCATAACTTTCTTACATACCCTCCCGTCTATGGCAATGAATGATTCTGTCCAAAGTTATGTTCTCTTGACTTTACGTAAGATCGGTGTACAGATGGTAATTACCTATCCATACTTTGATTAAGTGGAGTGTGGTGAGACTGATTAGTCTCTCATAGAATGTTCCTGATTGTATACTCATTGATTTTGTCTTCCATGTTCTAATGCACGGCAGAAATCTCCCCCCCCCCCCCCCCATGTCCCGTTAACATTTTCATTTCACTCAGAGTAGCATGTTATCAATTGTACACATGTACTTACGATGATGGTCACAGTAACAATGGCAATGATCGAATATTTTCATTTTCCCTTGATGGTTCTAATCTGGAGATCGTGTAAATGTTCACTATGAAGTTAAAACTGTGAACAACTTAGGATTTTTATTGATGGGGAGGAGAGATTGCATGAAACATGACTAATCTTGTGAATTGTATTACTTAGTATTTGCAGTGATCATATTCTGAGTGAACATCGAAAAGTATTTTGCCAGTGATAGATGCATTCTTCAAGGTTTGCATGGATGTGCCCATTGAATGCAAGTGCCAGTACATTCCTGAATGTGTTCCGCACATTGTGTCAAACTTGTGAAGTATTGACCAATAGTTGATTTTCAAAGCAGCAAGGTTTTTTCTTCACTGATCATAAAAGACTTCTGTCAAGCATTTGAAGCATTGACTAGTAATTCATATTCATATTAGCACATTTTTTTGGGCAGTCCAAAATGCGACAAGTTGGTCTGTCCATGTTACACTCGTTCATCACTAATTCTAGAAATGGTATAAAAATATGTTCGATAGAATTTTAGAGCTGTCATCTTCTCTCATCATGATTAGGCCATTCATTTGAAAAACAAAATTTCAAGGAGCATTAACCCTAATCCCGCCGGGTTTGTTTGTTTGTTTGTTTTTTTGAGGGCCCTTTAGATCTGGGTCGTGGATAGCACGATCTTTGCAACAATTCGCACTGAGGTAGAGGCCAATGTAATATACAGGACTGTATAACTAGATTTTTCAAATTTTAATTCATGTATTTTATATCAATTATTTTATGATAATTTATGCATTTTTTTTTGGCCTATAAATAAAAAGATAAAGCTCCAAAACTTCTAACTTTTGGTAAACATATTCTTGTTAATATCCTCAACAATATTGAAGCGAAATTCGGCTTCACAATTTCTCATGTATTTCATTGTCTATAGAATTTCTTATGTATTTCTTTGTTTTTTACTCTTTTTTGTGTGTGTTTTTTCATCAAAAATTTGTCGCCAAAGATTTTAAAGCATAATGAGGCTCAATTGGCTCTAATTGCAAAAACAAATTTACATTTGATTTGTACAAATGAAAAATAATATTTTAGAGCAATTTTGGGGTTGACGATTTTTTTTCTTTTTCAAAAGGGCGTGGCTTCAAAACGGTATGCCCAGGAGCAACAAATTTGATCTTAAAAGTTGCGCGATACCTGAAAGAAAAAAATCATAAATGTCGCGGCATGAGCATCACGCGTTGCGGAATAATCACGCGAAACGTCGAGGGGGGGGGGGGCAAATGCCTCCCCCTGTGGGAATAGTTATAAGGGGGTAATCCACATTAGAAACAGAAGACAAGAGAAATCCCTTTAAAAAAAGTGCCTTTTTTACTGTGGAAATGCCCCATGTTTCTGTTTTCCCCGAGTTATACTTCAGTAATCAATCCTATTATATAGTCCATGAAGAGCACAAAAAGTATAAACTGTTTTATTTATCATCCGTCAGATTTTCCTCAAACTTCGACTGGGTTTTCTTGGTAACTATCATTCGAGAAATACACTTTTGTACCTCTGAATGTTGTAGCCCAAATATGTTTGTGCCAATTAATGCACGTTATTCGTGCTGTTGTGCATTGCAGGTGTGCTAATATGTAAAAGTGGTTTCTTTCGCGTACAGAAACGTTCGCGGTTTCCATCTGTGCCGACTTTTTCGCGTGTGTTTAAATTCGCGGTCGGTAATGACAGCGTTGTAACAAGCAACGAGTTCAATACATTTTCGCGTGATGTTAAATTCGCGGTTCAACCTCAAAGCGCGAAAAGCGCGAAAATAAAACCACCGCGAAAGAAACCACTTTTACAGTAGTAATAGAACATTAATTTTATAAACAGGTCATGTGCTTACTGCAGTATATCATTCCGTGCAGAGGTAGAAAACGCAAATCCGCTTTGGTTAAACACTTGGAAAATAAACGTGTGTGGTATGTAAACGTGTCACAAGTAAACACTGGAAATAAACATGTTTTATGACTAAACATGTCACATGTTTAGTATGCAAAATTTTGAAAATCATCCATGAGAGTTAAACATGTTCTGTGAATAAACACCGGAAATGGCAAATAAACATGTCGCAGTGTTTTTAATCTGTCACAGCGCATGGGCGTCACCAGGGGGGGTGCGTTGGGTGCGAACGCACCCCCCTTCAGACCCTTAAAAAAAAAAAAAAAAAAAAAAAAAAAAAAAAAAAAAAAAAAAACCTTCAGTTTGCGAGCGACCTCAACGCCGGACACTAAATGATTATTATTTTTTATCTATTTATTTATTTTTTTTTAAATTTTGCATCGGGGACAAAAACAACAAAAAAGAAAAAATCGTGGGCAAAAGCAATTCGCACCCCTGGTTCTGACAGCACTGATTTTATATATAATCAATACTAGTGCAAGTGTATTCTATACGTGTTGACTATATACATAGATTTTGGACATCCTTCCCATACTTGGTCACTTCGACGCCACCTCGCTGGTCATACCTCCCACAGTCATGAACATAAACCGACACCCTTGACTACCAGTGGCGGATCCAGGGGGAGGGGCGCACCGGGCGTCCACCCCCCCCCCCCCCGCCCCTCTTAATTTCCAAAGCGAAAAAGTATAGCTACAAACGGCAGTTTTTGGACTGTAAAATGTCAAAATTTTCAAGCTCGCTCGCTGGCATTTAGTCGTAATGCCATTCTCCTGAAGTTGCTGGCAGTTCCACCCGGTGCGCCCCCCCCCCCTTACTGCAAAAAATATAGCTACAAACGGCAGTTTTGGGACTGTAAAATGTCACAATTTTCAAGCTCGCTCGCTCCGCTCGCTCGCATTTAAATTCTCCTAATATTGCTGCCAGTAATTGCCAGCAATTCCGCCCGGTGCGCCCCCATCCCTTGATTTCCAAAGCGAAAAAATATGGCTAAGAACGGCAGCTTTTGGACTGTAAAATGTAAAATGTCCAAGCTCGCTCGCATCTAATCTTTATGCAATTCCCCTGATGTTACTGCCAGTAATCGTCCAGTTGCGCCCGGTGCGCCCCCCCTTGATTTCCAAAGCGAAAAAATATAGCTACAAACGGCAGTTTTTCTGCTGTAAAATGTCAAAATTTTCAAGCTCGCTCTCTTCGCATTGAATCGTTATGCAATTCACCTGATGTTGCTGCCAGTAATTGCAAGCAGTTGCGCCCGGTGGCATGCGCTCCACCCCCCCTTAATTTCCAAAGCGAAAAAATATGGTTAGGAACGGCAGTTTTTGGACTGTAAAATGTAAAATTTTCAAGCTCGTTCGCATTGAATCGTTATGCAATTCACCTGATGTTGCTGCCAGTAATTGCCAGCAGTTCCGCTCGGTGCGCCCCCTCCCTTAATTTCCAGAGCGAAAAATATGGCTAAGATCGGCAGTTTTTGGACTGTAAAATGTCAAAATTTTTAAGCTCGCTCTCTTCGCTCGCTCGCATTGAATCGTTATGCAATTCACCTGATGCTGCTGCCAGTAATTGCCAGCAGTTGCGCCCGGTGGCATGCGCTCCCCTTAATTTCCAAAGCGAAAACATATGGCTAAGAACGGCAGTTTTTGGACTGTAAAATGTAAAATTTTCAAGCTCGCTCGCATTTAATCGTTATGCAATTCACCTGATGTTGCTGCCAGCAATTGTCTGCAGTTGCGCCCGGTGCGCCCCCTCCCTTAATTTCCAAAGCGAAAAAATATGGCTAAGAACTGCAGTTTTTGGACTGTAAATTGTAAAATTTTCAAGCTCGCTCTCTTCGCTCGCTCGCATTTAATCTTTATGCAATTCCCCTGATGTTACTGCCAGTAATTGTCTGCAGTTGCGCCCGGTGCGCCCCCCCTTAATTTCCAAAGCGAAAAAATATAGTTACAAACGGCAGTTTTTCTACTGTAAAATGTCAACATTTTTAAGCTCGCTCTCTTCGCTCGCTCGCATTGAATCGTTATGCAATTCACCTGATGTTGCTGCCAGTAATTGCCAGCAGTTGCGCCCGGTTGCATGCGCTCCCCCCTTAATTTCCAAAGCGAAAAAATATGGCTAAGAACGGCAGTTTTTGGACTGTAAAATGTAAAATTTTCAAGCTCGCTCTCTTCGCTCGCTCGCAGTTAATCTTTATGCAATTCCCCTGATGTTACTGCCAGTAATTGTCTGCAGATGCGCCCGGTGCGCCCCCCCCCCCTTAATTTCCAAAGCGAAAAAATATAGCTACAAACGGCAGTTTTTCTACTGTAAAATGTCAAAATTTCCCAGCTTGCTCTCTTCGCTCGCTCGCATTGAATCGTTATGCAATTCACCTGATGTTGCTGCCAGTGCCAGTAATTGCCAGCAGTTGCGCCCGGTGGCATGCGCACCCCCCCCCCCCCCTTAAAATTTCCAAAGCGAAAAAATATGGCTAAGAATGGCAGTTTTTGGACTGTAAAATGTAAAATTTTCAAGCTCGCTCTCTTCGCTCGCTCGCATTTAATCGTTATGCAATTCACCTGATGTTGCTGCCAGTAATTGCCAGCAGTTCCGCCCGGTGCGCCCCCCTCCCTTGATTTCCAAAGCGAAAAAATATGGCTAAGAACGGCAGCTTTTGGACTGTAAAATGTAAAATTTCCAAGCTCGCTCAATATAGCAACAAACGGCAGGGTTTTTTTTACTGTAAAATGTCAAAATATTCAAGCTCTCTCGCTCCGCTCGCTCGCATTTAATTGTTACGCCTTTCTCCTGATGTTGCTGCCAGTAATTGCCGGCAGCTGCGCCCGGTGCGCCCTCCCCTTTTATTTCCAAAGCGAAAAAATATAGCCCCAAATGGTAGGTTTTTTTTACTGTAAAAGATGAAATCCTAGCTACGCCGGTGCCCTTTCCCCCCTTGGTTTCCCTCAACAACAGTAAAAGTCTAGGGATTGAGAGCTTCCTATAATGTCTGTCAAAAAAAAAATAAAATAAAAAATCTCGTTACATTAGGGTCAAAACGCACCCCCCTTGAAAAAAAGCTGGTAACGCCCCTGCAGCGAATAAACATGTCGCAGTGTTTACAACGTAAACACTGCGTCATGTTTATTTTTTGGTTCAGTGTTTAGATCGTAAACATTGTGGGTGATTACGTGACTGTGCGGTGTTTAGTATTTAAACACTGTGAGTGATTATGGTGTAAACGTGTGGTGTTTAGGCTATAAACAGAGCAGATGTTTAGTTTTTAAACATCAGAACCGTTTAAAACATAAACATGTGTGTGTGATAAACACCTAGGGTGTGATGAAAATAAACACAGCATGTGTTTAGCTCCTAAACATGTTCAATATATAAACGCGTCGCAGTGTTTTTAAACTGTCACAGAAAAGTGTTTAGTTAGGTGTTTAGAAACTAAACAAATTTTTTACAGTGTACCAAATACCCAATTTACTGGAAATTCCGTGAAACTTTCATTATGGGCTAATTCGATTTCATCACCGTTATAACACCGAGAGTCATTACACACACTCATTTCGTTTTAAAACATGATTGTGAACCAAATTGTCTACTTTGCTCTTCATTTGTAAAGTCATGCTATGGAATCAGTATTTTCTTGTATTTACATAGTTTCTTTTAAATTTGTGTGATTTGTGTCATCAGAAATGAAAACTAAATTCACATTTTTAATGATTTGTTTCCTTTCAACAAAGAAGAAAGAGCTCTCTACCAGATTAACAAAATTGCGGTATGTGAAAACATTGCTTCATATAATTTACTATATTCTGCGTCATTGGTAGTAATGACGCAAAGATAAGAAACCATAGGACACGCAATTAGGATAGAGAAGAAAAAAGGCCTTTCATTTCTTCTATTACTTTCAAATAGTTTGGTACTTGTGGCAAACGGCAATAGACTATCATGCATCTTACATTGGTCATTTATCATTTACTTGAATTCACAGCACACTCTTTCTTGAAAATGAATTATTTCGTTTACCTTACACGTAAATTTGACGGTTTTACTTTGGAAACTGTTTCAAACCCGTTTTCAATGTAATATACGATTTACCCAATAGGGGATTTTTGTCATTTTGTCTAACCTTGCACAGATTTCTAGCGAGTAACAAAATCGACGAAATCTACAGAACAAATACAAGGAATTTTCTATCCTTGTATAACCACATCGAATATACTAGCAAGATGTTTCTCTTAGCGTCGTTACTACCAAATACCCAATTTACTGGAAATTTAGTGAAACTTTCATGGGCTAATTCAATTTCATCAACGTTATAATACTGATAGTCATTACACAGAGTAATTCCGTTTGAAAACATGATCGTGAACTCAATTTTCTACTTTGCTCTTAATTTGTAAAGTCATGCTATAGAATCACTATTTCTAATTGGTGTCAACTGATTTTAACTGGTCTCAACTGGTTTCAACTGGTTTCATCTGGACTCAACTGGTTTTAATTGGGTTCAACTGGTGTCAACTGGTTTTAACTGGTCTCAACTGTTCTCGACTGGTCTTAACTGTTTTTTTTCTGGTTTCAAATGGTTTTAATTGGTCTCAACTGGTTGTACTAGTTTCAACTGGTTTTAACTGGTTTCATCTGGTTTCAACTAATTTGAAATGGTCTCAACTGGTTTCAACTGGTTTCATCTGGACTCAACTGGTTTTAATTGGGTTCAACTGATTTCAACTTGTTTGAACTGGTCTCAACTAGTTTCAATTGGTTTCATCTGATTTCAACTGGTTTGAACTGGTCTCAACTTTTTTTAACTGGTTTAAACTGGTTTGAACTGGTTTCATCTGGATTCATCTGGTTTCAACTGGTTTGAACTGCTCTCAACTGGTTTTAACTGGTTTCATCTGGTTTCAACTTGTCTCAACTTGTTTTAACTGGTTTAAACTGGTTTGAACTGGTTTCATCTGGTTTCAACTGGTTTGAACTGCTCTCAACTGGTTTTAACTGGTTTCATCTGGTTTCAACTGGTCTCAACTTGTTTTAACTGGTTTGAACTGGTCTCAACTGATTTTAATTGGGTTCATCCGGTTTGAACGGGTTTGATCTGGTCTAAACAGGTTTTAATTGGGTTCAACTGATTTCAACTGGTTTGAACTGGTCTCAACTAGTTTTAACTGGTTTCATCTGATATCAACTGGTTTAAACTGGTCTCAACTTTTTTTAACTGGTTTCAACTGGTTTGAACTCGTTTCATCTGGTTTCAATTGGTTTGAACTGCTCTCAACTGGTTTTAACTGGTTTCAACTGGTCTCAACTTGTGAATTGGTCTCAACTGGTTTTACCTGGTCTCAACTGGTTGTACTAGTTTCAACTGGTTTCATCTGGTTTCAACTGGTTTGAACTGCTCTCAACTGGTTTTAACTGGTTTCATCTGGTTTCAACTGGTCTCAACTGTTCTCGACTGGTCTTAACTGGTTTTTTTCTGGTTTCAAATGGTTTTACATGGTCTCAACTGGTTGTACTAATTTCAACTGGTTTTAACTGGTTTTATCTGGTTCCAACTGGTCTCAACTTGTTTTAACTGGTTTGAACTGGTCTCAACTGGTTTTAACTGGGTTCAACTGATTTCAACTGGTTTGAACTGGTCTCAACTAGTTTCAATTGGTTTCATCTGATTTCAAATGGTTTGAACTGGTCTCAACTTTTTTTAACTGGTTTAAACTGGTTTGAACTGGTTTCATCTGGTTTCAACTGGTTTGAACTGCTCTCAACTGGTTTTAACTGGTTTCATCTGGTTTCAACTGTTCTCAACTTGTTTTAACTGGTTTGAACTGGTCTCAACTGATTTTAATTGGGTTCAGCCGGTTTGAACGGGTTTGATCTGGTCTCAACAGGTTTTAAATGGGTTCAACTGATTTCAACTGGTTTGAACTGGTCTCAACTAGTTTGAAATGGTTTCATCTGATATCAACTGGTTTAAACTGGTCTCAACTTTTTTTAACTGGTTTCAACTGGTTTGAACTCGTTTCATCTGGTTTCAACTGTTTGAACTGCTCTCATAACTGGTTTCAACTGGTCTCAACTTTTGAATTGGTCTCAACTGGTTTTAACTGGTTTCAACTGGTCTCAACTGATTTGGACTGGTTTCAGCTGGCCTCAACTGGTTTGAACTGGTTTCAACTGGTCTCAGCTGGCCTCAACTGGTTTGAACTGGGTTCAACTGGTCTCAGCTGGTTTTAACTGGTTTGAACTGGTCTCAACTGGTCTTAACTGCTTTTTTTCCGGGTTTCAAATGGTTTTAACTGATCTCAACTGGTTGTACTAGTTTCAGCTGGTTTTTACTGGTTTCATCTGGTTTTAACTAATTTGAAAGGGTCTCAACTGGTTTCAATTGGTTTCATCTGGACTCAACTGGTTGTAATTGGGTTCAACTGGTGTCAACTGGTTTTAACTGGTCTCAACTTGTTTCAACTGGCCTCAACTGTTCTCGACTGGTTTTAACTTTTTTTTCTGGTTTCAAATGGTTTTACCTGGTCTCAACTAGCTGTACTAGTTTCAACTGGTTTTAACTGGTTTCATCTGGTTTCAACTGGTCTCAACTTTCTTTAACTGGTTTGAACTGGTCTCAACTGATTTTAACTGGGTTCAACTTATTTCAACTGGTTTGAACTGGTCTCAACTAGTTTCAATTGGTTTCATCTGATTTCAACTGGTTTGAACTGGTCTCAACTTTTTTTAACTGGTTTAAACTGGTTTGAACTGGTTTCATCTGGTTTCAACTGGTTTGAACTGCTCTCAACTGGTTTTAACTGGTTTCAACTGGTCTCAACTTTTGAATTGGTCTCAATTTGTTTTAACTGGTTTAAACTGGTTTGAACTGGTTTCATCTGGTGTCAACTGGTTTGAACTGCTCTCAACTGGTTTTAACTGGTTTCATCTGGTTTTAACTGGTCTCAACTTGTTTTAACTGGTTTGAACGGGTCTCAACTGATTTTAATTGGGTTCATCCGGTTTGAACGGGTTTGATATGGTCTCAACAGGTTTTAATTGGGTTCAACTGATTTCAACTGGTTTGATCTGGTCTCAACTATTTTGAACTGGTTTCATCTGATATCAACTGGTTTAAACTGGTCTCAACTTTTTTAACTGGTTTCAACTGGTTTGAACTCGTTATATCTGGTTTCAACTGGTTTGAACTGCTCTCAACTGGTTTTAACTGGTTTCAACTGGTCTCAACTTTTGAATTGGTCTCAACTGGTTTTACCTGGTCTCAACTGGTTGTACTAGTTTCAACTGGTTTCATCTGGTTTCAACTGGATTAAACTGCTCTCAACTGGTTTTAACTGGTTTCATCTGGTTTCAACTGGTCTCAACTTGCTTTAACTGGTTTGAACTGGTCTCAACTGGTTTTAACTGGGTTCAACTGATTTAAACTGGTTTGAACTGGTCTCAACTACTTTCAATTGGTTTCATCTGATTTCAACTGGTTTGAACTGGTCTCAACTTTTTTTAACTGGTTTAAACTGGTTTGAACTGGTTTCATCTGGTTTCATCTGGTTTCAACTGGTTTGAACTGCTCTCAACTGGTTTTAACTGGTTTCATCTGGTTTCAACTGGTCTCAACTTGTTTTAACTGGTTTAAACTGGTTTGAACTGGTTTCATCTGGTGTCAACTGGTTTGAACTGCTCTCAACTGGTTTTAACTGGTTTCATCTGGTTTTAACTGGTCTCAACTTGTTTTAACTGGTTTGAACTGGTCTCAACTGATTTTAATTGGGTTCATCCGGTTTTAACGGGTTTGATCTGGTCTCAACAGGTTTTAATTGGGTTCAACTGATTTCAACTGGTTTGAACTGGTCTCAACTAGTTTGAACTGGTTTCATCTGATATCAACTGGTTTAAACTGGTCTCAACTTTTTTTAACTGGTTTGAACTGGTTTGAACTCGTTTCATCTGGTTTCAACTGGTTTGAACTGCTCTCAACTGGTTTTAACTGGTTTCAACTGGTCTCAACTTTTGAATTGGTCTCAACTGGTTTTAACTGGTTTCATCTTGTTTCAACTGGTCTCAACTTGTTTTAACTGGTTTCAACTGGTCTCAACTTTTGAATTGGTCTCAACTGGTTTTAACTGGTTTCATCTGGTTTCAACTGGATTAAACTGCTCTCAACTGGTTTTAACTGGTTTCATCTGGTTTCAACTGGTCTCAACTTGCTTTAACTGGTTTGAACTGGTCTCAACTGGTTTTAACTGGGTTCAACTGATTTCAACTGGTTTGAACTGGTCTCAACTAGTTTCAATTGGTTTCATCTGATTTCAACTGGTTTGAACTGGTCTCAACTTTTTTTAACTGGTTTCAACTGGTTTGAACTGGTTTCATCTGGTTTCAACTGGCTTGAACTGATCTCAACTGGTTTTAACTGGTTTCATCTTGTTTCAACTGGTCTCAACTTGTTTTAACTGGTTCAAACTGGTTTGAACTGGTTTCATCTGTTTTCAACTGGTTTGAACTGCTCTCAACTGGTTTTAACTGGTTTCATCTGGTTTTAACTGGTCTCAACTTGTTTTAACTGGTTTGAACTGGTCTCAACTGATTTAAATTGGGTTAAGCCGGTTTGAACGGGTTTGATCTGGTGTCAACAGGTTTTAATTGGGTTCAACTGATTTCAACTGGTTTGAACTGGTCTAAACTAGTTTGAACTGGTTTCATCTGATATCAACTGGTTTAAACTGGTCTCAACTGTTTTTTAACTGGTTTCAACTGGTTTGAACTCGTTTCATCTGGTTTGAACTGGTTTGAACTTCTCTCAACTGGTTTTAACTGATTTCAACTGGTCTCAACTGATTTGGACTGGTTTCAGCTGGCCTCAACTGGTATGAACTTGTTTCAACTGGTCTCAGCTGGCCTCAACTGGTTTGAACTGGGTTCAACTGGTCTCAGCTGGTTTTAACTAGTTTGAACTGGTCTCAACTGGTCTTAACTGCTTTTTTTCCGGGTTTCAAATGGTTTTAACTGATCTCAACTGGTTGTACTAGTTTCAACTGGTTTTTACTGGTTTCATCTGGTTTTAACTTATTTCAAAGGGTCTCAACTGGTTTCAATTGGTTTCATCTGAACTCAACTGGTTTTAATTGGGTTCAACTGGTGTCAACTGATTTTAACTGGTCTCAACTGGTTTCAACTGGCCTCAACTGTTCTCGACTGGTCTTAACTGTTTTTTTTTTCTGGTTTCAAATGGTTTTACCTGGTCTCAACTGGTTGTACTAGTTTCAACTGGTTTTAACTGGTTTCATCTGCTTTCAACTGGTCTCAACTTGCTTTAACTGGTTTGAACTGGTCTCAACTGGTTTTAACTGGGTTCAACTGATTTCAACTGGTCTCAACTAGTTTCAATTGGTTTCATCTGATTTCAACTGGTTTGAACTGGTCTCAACTTTTTTTTAACTGGTTTAAACTGGTTTGAACTGGTTTCATCTGGTTTCAACTGGTTTGAACTGCTCTCAACTGGTTTTAACTGCTTTCATCTGGTTTCAACTGGTCTCAACTTGTTTTAACTGGTTTAAACTGGTTTGAAGTGGTTTCATCTGGTTTCAACTGCTTTGAACTGCTCTCAACTGGTTTTAAGTGGTTTCATCTGGTTTTAACTGGTCTCAACTTGTTTTAACTGGTTTGAACTGGTCTCAAAATATTTTAATTGGGTTCATCCGGTTTGAACGGGTTTGATCTGGTCTCAACAGGTTTTAATTGGGTTCAACTGATTTCAACTGGTTTGAACTGGTCTCAACTGGTCTTAACTGCTTTTTTTCCGGGTTTCAAATGGTTTTAACTGATCTCAACTGGTTGTACTAGTTTCAACTGGTTTTTACTGGTTTCATCTGGTTTTAACTTATTTCAAAGGGTCTCAACTGGTTTCAATTGGTTTCATCTGGACTCAACTGGTTTTAATTGGGTTCAACTGGTGTCAACTGGTTTTAACTGGTCTCAACTGGTTTCAACTGGCCTCAACTGTTCTCGACTGGTCTTAACTGTTTTTTTATGGTTTCAAATGGTTTTACCTTGTCTCAACTGGTTGTACTAGTTTCAACTGGTTTTAACTGGTTTCATCTGGTTTCAACTGGTCTCAACTTGCTTTAACTGGTTTGAACTGGTCTCAACTGGTTTTAACTGGGTTCAACTGATTTCAACTGGTTTGAACTGGTCTCAACTAGTTTCAATTGGTTTCATCTGATTTCAACTGGTTTGAACTGGTCTCAACTTTTTTTAACTGGTTTAAACTGGTTTGAACTGGTTTCATCTGGTTTCAACTGGTTTGAACTGCTCTCAACTGGTTTTAACTGGTTTCATCTGGTTTCAACTGGTCTCAACTTGTTTTAACTGGTTTAAACTGGTTTGAACTGGTTTCATCTGGTTTCAACTGCTTTGAACTGCTCTCAACTGGTTTTAACTGGTTTCATCTGGTTTTAACTGGTCTCAACTTGTTTTAACTGGTTTGAACTGGTCTCAAAATATTTTAATTGGGTTCATCCGGTTTTAACGGGTTTGATCTGGTCTCAACAGGTTTTAATTGGGTTCAACTGATTTCAACTGGTTTGAACTGGTCTCAACTAGTTTGAAATGGTTTCATCTGATATCAACTTTTTTAAACTGGTCTCAACTTTTTTTAACTGGTTTAAACTGGTTTGAACTGGTTTCATCTGGTTTCAACTGGTTTGAACTGCTCTCAACTGGTTTTAACTGGTTTCATCTGGTTTTAACTGGTCTCAACTTGTTTTAACTGGTTTGAACTGGTCTCAACTGATTTTAATTGGGTTCATCCGGTTTGAACGGGTTTGATCTGGTCTCAACAGGTTTTAATTGGGTTCAACTGATTTCAACTGGTTTGAACAGGTCTCAACTATTTTGAACTGGTTTCATGTGATATCAACTGGTTTAAACTGGTCTCAACTTTTTTTAACTGGTTTCAACTGGTTTGAACTCGTTTCATCTGGTTTCAACTGGTTTGAACTGCTCTCAACTGGTTTTAACTGGTTTCAACTGGTCTCAACTTTTGAATTGGTCTCAACTGGTTGTAACTGGTTTCAACTGGTCTCAACTGATTTGGACTGGTTTCAGCTGGCCTCAACTGATTTGAACTGGTTTCAACTGGTCTCAGCTGGCCTCAACTGGTTTGAACTGGGTTCAACTGGTCTCAGCTGGTTTTAACTGGTTTGAACTGGTCTCAACTGGTCTTAACTGCTTTTTTCCTGGTTTCAAATGGTTTTAACTGATCTCAACTGGTTGTACTAGTTTCAACTGGTTTTTACTGGTTTCATCTGGTTTTAACTAATTTGAAAGGGTCTCAACTGGTTTCAATTGGTTTCATCTGGACTCAACTGGTTTTAATTGGGTTGAACTGGTGTCAACTGGTTGTAACTGGTCTCAACTGGTTTCAACTGGTCTCAACTTGCTTTAACTGGTTTGTTAGATAGAGACCGTACAAGACATGGTGGCGGTGTGGCTGTATATATTTCCAAAAGATTCAACTATAAAATAAGAGACGATTTGAATTCATCTATTTTAGAATGGCTTTGGTTTGAATTGAATTATCCAAATAAGCCTTCCATCCTTGTAGGGGAATTTTACAGACCTCCGAATTCTCACGCTGATCTCTTTGACGAATTAGAGAGGACTTTGGACTCTACTCTCTCGGAACATATGAGTTGTACAGTATTATATTAGGTGATTTCAATTGTAGTTATATGCCACACCAACATGATGTGAATGCCGAAAAAGTTATGTTTTATACAAATATGTACGGACCAAGTCAGTTACAAATACTGCTTCTACTTTTACTGCTTTTACTTTAATTGATTTGATATTTGTATCAAAGAACTTTACAGTAAATGGGGAATATTTGATACTAGCATTAGTGATCATTATTTGGTATATGCTATTCGGCACTTCAGTGCAAAGATCCATCAAAAATCTGAATGTGCGTAATTTCGCTCATTAATAAATCTTAATGAGGAGGAATTTTATAGTGATTTGAGAAGTGCTCCGTGGCAGGTCATAAAAGATATAGACGACGTTGATGATACGTGGGATATGTGGTTGACTCTTTTCAATAATGTTGTCAACAAGCATATACCTTTGCGCAAAAAGGGGATAAGAAAACATGCATGTCCATGGATATCTGATGAGGTTGTTAAGCTCATGACGGAACGTGATAAAGTTCTCAAAGCTCCTAAAACTAACAACAGCAATGATCTTTGGAATACCTATAAATATCTAAAAAACAAAGTTACTCATCTCATGAGAATAAGAAAAAAACAGTAAAACACTGACCAAATTTTACAAAATCGTAACAGCAGTAAAAAAATGTGGAAGAGCTTGAGGGAATTTACGCCTAAATCATCACCCATTTCTCCCAATACCATAAAGGTTGATGATGCAGAAGTATCGGACAACGCAAGTATTGCTGAAGCATTCAACAATTTTTTCATATGTAATGCTACTAAAATTACAAAAGATCTGCAGAGAAATACTTCTCAAATGATATTAGATGAGGACAAAGGCTTTGTTCCTTCTCATTCTCAATTTAAATTACGTATGATAACGAGAGATTTTGTATTTAGACAGTTCGAGCTTCTTGGCATAGATAAAGCAACCGGAGAAGGTCACATCGGCTACAAACTTTTAAAGATGACAAAGAATGTTATTGCAGAATCTCTTTGCGATATTATTAACAAATCCCTGTCTACGGGAGTTGTTCCACATGAATGGAAAAAGGCTCTTGTAGTACCAATATTTAAAGCAGGAGATATTTTTTCGTTGAATAACTATCGCCCCATCTCAATCTTACCAACAGTGAGTAAAATTATCGAAAGGACCGTACATCAACAACTGAGGGAATTCATGAATGCGAATGATTTACTACACCCTAATCAATCTGGTTTCAGACCATTTCATTCCACATCAACTGCTCTTGCAAAACTTGTGAATCAGTGGTCTTTGAATATAGATAATCAAATTTCTGGAGTTGAATTCATAGATCTTCGGAAGGCATTTGACGAACCTTGCACAGATTTGTAACGAGTAACAAAATCGACGAAATCGACAGAACAAATACCAGGAATTTTCTCTCCTTGCATGCAGATCGAATATACTTGCCCGATGTTTCTCTACTTTGCGTCGTTTGCTACCAAATACCAAATTTACTTGAAATTAAGTGAAACTTTCATTATGAGCTAATTCGATTTCATCACCGTTATAACACCGAGAGTCATTACACAGACTCATTTCGTTTTAAAACATGATTGTGAACCAAATTATCTACTTTGATCTTAATTTGTAAAGTTATGCTATAGAATCACTATTTTCTTGTATTCACGCAGTTTCTTTTAAACTTGTGAATTGCGTCATAAGAAATGAAAACGAAATTCCCAATTCAATGATTTGTTTCCTTTCAACAAAGAGGGAAGAGCTCTCTTCCAGATTTACAAAATTCGCGGTGAATGAAAACATTGCTACATATAATTTGCTATATTTTATGTCATTGGTAGTAATGACGCAAAGATAAGAAACCCTACGACACGCAATTAAAGGATAGAGAAGAAAAAAAGGCCTTTCATTCGTTCTATTACTTTCAAATACTTTGGTACTTGTGGCAAACTACAATAGACTATCAAGCATCTTATATTGGTCATCTATCATTCACCTGAATTCCTAACACACTCTTTCTTGAAAATTGATTATTTCTCTTACCTTGCACGAAAATTTGACGGTTTTACGTTGGAAACGGTTTCGAACCCGTTTTCAATGTAATGTACGATTTACCCAATAACGGATTTTGTCTAACCTTGCACAGATTTCTAGCGAGTAACAGAATCGACGAAATCAACAGAACAAATACAAGGAATTTTCTCTCCTTGTATAACACATGGAATATACTTGCCCGATGTTTCTCTACTTTGCGTCGTTTGCTACCAAATACCAAATTTACTTGAAATTAAGTGAAACTTTCATTATGAGCTAATTCGATTTCATCACCGTTATAACACCGAGAGTCATTACACAGACTCATTTCGTTTTAAAACATGATTGTGAACCAAATTATCTACTTTGATCTTAATTTGTAAAGTTATGCTATAGAATCACTATTTTCTTGTATTCACGCAGTTTCTTTTAAACTTGTGAATTGCGTCATAAGAAATGAAAACGAAATTCCCAATTCAATGATTTGTTTCCTTTCAACAAAGAGGGAAGAGCTCTCTACCAGATGAAATTCGTGGTGAATGAAAACATTGCTACATATAATTTACTTTATTTTACGTCATTGGTAGTAATGACGCAAAGAGAAGACACCCTACGACACGCAATTAAAGGATAGAGAAGAAAAAAAGGCCTTTCTATTATTATTACTTTCTTCTTTCTATTACTATCACGTTCTATTACTTTCAAATACTTTGGTTCTTGTGGCAAACTACAATTCATAACACACTCTTATTTGAAAAATAATTATTTCGTTTACTTGCACGAAAATTTGACGGTTTTACGTTGAAAACGGTTTCAAACCCGTTTTCAAAGTAATGTGCGATTTACTCAATAACGGATTTTTGTAATTTTGTCGAACCTTGCACAGATTTGTAACGAGTAACAAAATCGACAAAATCGACAGAACAAATACCAGGAATTTTCTCTCCTTGCATACCAGATCGAATATACTTGTCCGATGTTTCTCTACTTTGCGTCGTTACTACCAAATACCCAATTTACTGGAAATTCCGTGAAACTTTCATTATGGGCTAATTCGATTTCATCACCGTTATAATGCCGACACTCATTACACAGACTTTGAAAACATGATCGTGAACCAAATTGTCTGATCTCTATTTGTAATGCTATAGAATCACTATTTTCTTGTATTCATGCAGTTTCTTTTAAACTTCTGATTTGCGTCATAAGAAATGAAAACAAAATTTACATTTTTAATGATTTGTTTCCTTTCAAGAAAGAAGAAAGAGCTTTTCTACCAGATTCACATAATTCGCGGTGTGTGAAAACATTCTTACATATAATTTACTATACATTGCGTTATTGGTTGTAATGACGCAAAGATAAGAAACCATAGGACACGCAATTAAAGGATAGAGAAGAAAAAAGGCATTTCATTCGTTCTATTACTTTCAAGTACTTTAGTACTTGTGGTAAACGGCAATAGACTATCATGCATCTTACATTGGTCATTTATCATTTACTTGAATTCACAGCACAGTCTTTCTTGAAAATTAATTATTTCGTTTACGTTGCACGAAAAATTGACGCTTTTACGTTGAAAATGGTTTCAAACCTATTTCAACGTAATGTACGATTTACCTAATAACTTATTTTTGTTTTGTCGAACCTTGCACAGATTTCTAGCAAGTAACAAAATCGACGAAATCGACAAAACAAATACAAGGAATTTTCTCTCCTTACATACCAGATCGAATATACCGATGTTTCTCTACTTAGCGTCGTTGCTACCAAATACCCAATTTACTGGAAATTTAGTGAAATTATCATTATGGGCTAGTTCGATCTCATCACCGTTCGAGAATCATTACACAGAATAATTTTGCTTTAAAACATGATCGTGAACCAAATTGTCTATACTTTGATCTTAATTTGTAAAGTCATTCTATAGAATCACTATTTTCTTGTATTCACGCAGTTTCTTTAAAACTTGTGAATGCGTCATAAGAAATGAAAAAGAAAGTCCGAATTCAATGATTTGTTTCCTCTCAACAAAGAAGAAAGAGCTTTGCACCTAATTCACAAAATTCGTGCTGTGTTACATATGTTGTTACACATAATTTAATATACATTGCGTCATTGGCAAAGACACAAAGGACAAAAACCGAAGGACACGGAATCAAAGATAGAGAAGAAAAGGGGCATTTCATTCGCTCTATTACTTTCAAATTCTTTGGTATTTGTGGCAAACTGCAAGTAATTAGATTATCAAGCATCTAAAATTGGTAATTTGTTATTCACGAATTCATAGCGTTCTCTTTCTTGATAATCAATTATTTTAGTACCTTGCACGAAATTTTAACGGTTTTACACGTTGGGAACGGGTTCAAGCCCGTTTTCAATGTAATGTACAGCTGTCACTTGTTATTCATTTGAATTCATAGCGTTCTCTTTCTTGATAACCAACTATTTAGTACACCTTGCACGAACATTTAGCGGTTTTACACATTGGGAACGGGTTTAAGCCCGATTTCAATGCCATGTACGATTCACCCAGTACGGATTTCTTTCTCCGATGTTTCTTTATTTTGCGTCGTTACTGCCAAAGGCCTTTCATTCGTTCTATTACTTTCAAATACTTTGGTACTTGTGGCAAACGGCAATAGACTATCAAGCACCTTATATTGGCCATTTATCATTCATTTCAATTCATAACACACTCTTATTTGAAAAATAATTATTTCGTTTACCTTGCACGAAAATTTGACGGTTTTACGTTGAAAACGGTCTCAAACCAGTTTTCAAAGTAATATACGATTTACCCAATAACGGATTTTTGTCATTTTGTCGAACCTTGCACAGATTTGTAACGAGTAACAAAATCGACGAAATTGACAGAACAAATTCAAGGAATTTTCTCTCCTTGCATACCAGATCGAATATACTTGCCCGATGTTCCTCTACTTTGCGTCGTTACTACCAAATACCCAATTTACTGGAAATTCCGTGAAACTTTCATTATGGGCTAATTCGATTTCATCACCGTTATAACACCGAGAGTCATTACACACACTCATTTCGTTTTAAAACATGATTGTGAACCAAATTGTCTACTTTGCTCTTCATTTGTAAAGTCATGCTATGGAATCAGTATTTTCTTGTATTCACATAGTTTCTTTTAAATTTGTGACTTGCCTTATAAGAAATGAAAACGAAATTCCCAATTCAATGATTTGTTTCCTTTCAACAAAGAAGAAAGAAATTCCCAATTCAATGATTTGTTTCCTTTCAACAAAGAAGAAAGAGCTTTGTACCTAATTCAAAAAATTCGCGCTGTGTTACATGTTGTTACATATAATTTCCTATACATTGCGTCATTGGTAGTAATGACGCAAAAATAAGAAACCATAGGACAAGCAATTACAGATAGAGAAGAAAAAGGGCATTTCATTCTCTCTATTACTTTCAAATTTTTTGAAACTTGTGGCAATCTGGAAGTAATTAGACTATCAAGCATCTAAAATTGGTAATTTGTCATTCACGAGTTCATAGTGTTCTGTTTCTTGATAATCAATCATTTCGTATACCTTGCACGAGATTTTTAACGGTTTTACACGTTGGGAATGGGTTCAAGCCCGTTTTCAATGTAATGTGCAATTGTTCACTTGTCACACTCTTTCTTGAAAATTGATTATTTCTTTTACCTTGCACGAAAATTTGACGGTTTTACGTTGGAAACGGTTTCGAACCCGTTTTCAATGAAATGTACATTGTAATTCATAGCGTTCTCTTTCTTGATAACCAATCATTTAGTACATCTTGCACCAAAATTTAACGGTTTTATACCACTGGGAACGTGTCATGTACGATTCACCCAGTAACTGATTTCTTTCTCCGATGTTACTCTACTTTGCGTCGTTACCGCCAAATACCCAATTTACCGTAAATTCAATGAAACTTCCAAAATTCTGCTAGTTCGATTTCAGCACCGTTATAATGCCGAGACTCATTACACAGACTTTGAAACCACAATCGTGAACCAAATTGTGCGATCCTAATTCGTAAAGTCATGCTGTAGAATCACTATGTTCTTGTATTATGCAGTTTCTTTTAAACTTGTGTGATTTGTGTCATCAGAAATGAAAACTAAATTCACATTTTTAATGATTTGTTTCCTTTCAACAAAGAAGAAAGAGCTCTCTACCAGATTAAGAAAATTGCGGTGTGTGAAAACATTGCTTCATATAATTTACTATATTCTGCGTCATTGGTAGTAATGACGCAAAGATAAGAAACCATAGGACACGCAATTAGGATAGAGAAGAAAGAAGGCCTTTCATTTCTTCTATTACTTTCAAATAGTTTGGTACTTGTGGCAAACGGCAATAGACTATCATGCATCTTACATTGGTCATTTATCATTTACTTGAATTCACAGCACACTCTTTCTTGAAAATGAATTATTTCGTTTACCTTGCACGTAAATTTGACGGTTTTACTTTGGAAACTGTTTCAAACCCGTTTTCAATGTAATATACGATTTACCCAATAGGGGATTTTTGTCATTTTGTCTAACCTTGCACAGATTTCTAGCGAGTAACAAAATCGACGAAATCTACAGAACAAATACAAGGAATTTTCTATCCTTGTATAACCACATCGAATATACTAGCAAGATGTTTCTCTTAGCGTCGTTACTACCAAATACCCAATTTACTGGAAATTTAGTGAAACTTTCATGGGCTAATTCAATTTCATCAACGTTATAATACTGATAGTCATTACACAGAGTAATTTCGTTTGAAAACATGATCGTGAACTCAATTTTCTACTTTGATCTTAATTTGTAAAGTCATGCTATAGAATCACTATTTCTAACTGGTGTCAACTGGTTTTAACTGGTCTCAACTGGTTTCAACTGGTTTCATCTGGACTCAACTGGTTTTAATTGGGTTCAACTGGTGTCAACTGGTTTTAACTGGTCTCAACTGTTCTCGACTGGTCTTAACTGTTTTTTTTCTGGTTTCAAATGGTTTTAACTGGTCTCAACGGTTTGTACTAGTTTCAACTGGTTTTAACTGGTTTCATCTGGTTTCAACTAATTTGAAATGGTCTCAACTGGTTTCAACTGGTTTCATCTGGACTCAACTGGTTTTAATTGGGTTCAACTGATTTCAACTTGTTTGAACTGGTCTCAACTAGTTTCAATTGGTTTCATCTGATTTCAACTGGTTTGAACTGGTCTCAACTTTTTTTAACTGGTTTAAACTGGTTTGAACTGGTTTCATCTGGTTTCATCTGCTTTCAACTGGTTTGAACTGCTCTCAACTGGTTTTAACTGGTTTCATCTGGTTTCAACTGGTCTCAACTTGTTTTAACTGGTTTAAACTGGTTTGAACTGGTTTCATCTGGTTTCAACTGGTTTGAACTGCTCTCAACTTGTTTCAACTGGTTTCATCTGGTTTCAACTGGTCTCAACTTGTTTTAACTGGTTTCAACTAGTTTGAACTCGTTTCATCTGGTTTCAACTGGTTTGAACTGCTCTCAACTGGTTTCAACTGGTCTCAACTTTTGAATTGGTCTCAACTGGTTTTACCTGGTCTCAACTGGTTGTACTAGTTTCAACTTGTTTCATCTGGTTTCAACTGGTTTGAACTGCTTTCAACTGGTTTTAACTGGTTTCATCTGGTTTTAACTGGTCTCAACTTGTTTTAACTGGTTTGAACTGGTCTCAACTGATTTTAATTGGGTTAATCCGGTTTGAACGGGTTTGATCTGGTATCAACAGGTTTTAATTGGGTTCAATTGATTTCAACTGGTTTGAACTGGTCTCAACTAGTTTGATCTGGTTTCATCTGATATCAACTGGTTTAAACTGGTCTCAACTTTTTTTTAACTGGTTTCAACTGGTTTGAACTCGTTTCATCTGGTTTTAACTGGTTTCAACTGGTCTCAACTTTTGAATTGGTCTCAACTGGTTTTAACTGGTTTCAACTGGTCTCAACTGATTTGGACTGGTTTCAGCTGGCCTCAACTGGTTTCAACTGGTTTCAACTGGTCTCAGCTGGCCTCAACTGGTTTGAACTGGGTTCAACTGGTCTCAGCTGGTTTTAACTGGTTTGAACTGGTCTCAACTGGTCTTAACTGCTTTTTTTCCGGGTTTCAAATGGTTTTAACTGATCTCAACTGTTTGTACTAGTTTCAACTGGTTTCATCTGGTTTCATCTGGTTTTAACTAATTTCAAAGGGTCTCAACTGCTTTCAATTGGTTTCATCTGGACTCAACTGGTTTTAATTGGGTTGAACTGGTGTCAACTGGTTTTAACTGGTCTCAACTGGTTTCAACTGGCCTCAACTGTTCTCGACTGGTCTTAACTGTTTTTTTCTGGTTTCAAATGGTTTTACCTGGTCTCAACTGGTTGTACTAGTTTCAACTGGTTTTAACTGGTTTCATCTGGTTTCAACTGGTCTCAACTTGCTTTAACTGGTTTGTTAGATAGAGACCGTACAAGACATGGTGGCGGTGTGGCTGTATATATTTCCAAAAGATTCAACTATAAAATAAGAGACGATTTGAATTCATCTATTTTAGAATGCCTTTGGTTTGAATTGAATTATCCAAATAAGCCTTCCATCCTTGTAGGGGAATTTTACAGACCTCCGAATTCTCACGCTGATTTCTTTGACGAATTAGAGAGGACTTTGGACTCTGCTCTCTCGGAACATATGAGTTGTACAGTATTATATTAGGTGATTTCAATTGTAATTATATGCCACACCAACATGATGTGAATGCCGAAAAAGTTATGTTTTATACAAATATGTACGGACCAAGTCAGTTACAAATACTGCTTCTACTTTTACTGCTTTTACTTTAATTGATTTGATATTTGTATCAAAGAACTTTACAGTGAATGGGGAATATTTGAGACTAGCATTAGTGATCATTATTTGGTATATGCTATTCGGGACTTCAGTGCAAAGATCCATCAAAAATCTGAATGTGCGTAATTTCGCTCATTAATAAATCTTAATGAGGAGGAATTTTATAGTGATTTGAGAAGTGCTCCGTGGCAGGTCATAAAAGATATAGACGACGTTGATGATACGTGGGATATGTGGTTGACTCTTTTCAATAATGTTGTCAACAAGCATATACCTTTGCGCAAAAAGCGGATAAGAAAACATGCATGTCCATGGATATCTGATGAGGTTGTTAAGCTCATGACGGAACGTGATAAAGTTCTCAAAGCTCCTAAAACTAACAACAGCAATGATCTTTGGAATACCTATAAATATCTAAAAAACAAAGTTACTCATCTCATGAGAATAAGAAAAAAACAGTATAACACTGACCAAATTTTACAAAATCGTAACAGCAGTAAAAAAATGTGGAAGAGCTTGAGGGAATTTACGCCTAAATCATCACCCATTTCTCCCAATACCATAAAGGTTGATGATGCAGAAGTATCGGACAACGCAAGTATTGCTGAAGCATTCAACAATTTTTTCATATGTAATGCTACTAAAATTACAAAAGATCTGCAGAGAAATACTTCTCAAATGATATTAGATGAGGACAAAGGCTTTGTTCCTTCTCATTCTCAATTTAAATTACGTATGATAACGAGAGATTTTGTATTTAGACAGTTCGAGCTTCTTGGCATAGATAAAGCAACCGGAGAAGGTCACATCGGCTACAAACTTTTAAAGATGACAAAGAATGTTATTGCAGAATCTCTTTGCGATATTATTAACAAATCCCTGTCTACGGGAGTTGTTCCACATGAATGGAAAAAGGCTCTTGTAGTACCAATATTTAAAGCAGGAGATATTTTTTCGTTGAATAACTATCGCCCCATCTCAATCTTACCAACAGTGAGTAAAATTATCGAAAGGACCGTACATCAACAACTGAGGGAATTCATGAATGCGAATGATTTACTACACCCTAATCAATCTGGTTTCAGACCATTTCATTCCACATCAACTGCTCTTGCAAAACTTGTGAATCAGTGGTCTTTGAATATAGATAATCAAATTTCTGGAGTTGAATTCATAGATCTTCGGAAGGCATTTGACGAACCTTGCACAGATTTGTAACGAGTAACAAAATCGACGAAATCGACAGAACAAATACCAGGAATTTTCTCTCCTTGCATGCCAGATCGAATATACTTGCCCGATGTTTCTCTACTTTGCGTCGTTTGCTACCAAATACCAAATTTACTTGAAATTAAGTGAAACTTTCATTATGAGCTAATTCGATTTCATCACCGTTATAACACCGAGAGTCATTACACAGACTCATTTCGTTTTAAAACATGATTGTGAACCAAATTATCTACTTTGATCTTAATTTGTAAAGTTATGCTATAGAATCACTATTTTCTTGTATTCACGCAGTTTCTTTTAAACTTGTGAATTGCGTCATAAGAAATGAAAACGAAATTCCCAATTCAATGATTTGTTTCCTTTCAACAAAGAGGGAAGAGCTCTCTACCAGATGAAATTCGTGGCGAATGAAAACATTGCTACATATAATTTACTTTATTTTACGTCATTGGTAGTAATGACGCAAAGAGAAGACACCCTACGACACGCAATTAAAGGATAGAGAAGAAAAAAGGCCTTTCTATTATTATTACTTTCTTCTTTCTGTTACTATCACGTTCTATTACTTTCAAATACTTTGGTTCTTGTGGCAAACTACAATTCATAACACACTCTTATTTGAAAAATAATTATTTCGTTTACTTGCACGAAAATTTGACGGTTTTACGTTGAAAACGGTTTCAAACCCGTTTTCAAAGTAATGTGCGATTTACTCAATAACGGATTTTTGCAATTTTGTCGAACCTTGCACAGATTTGTAACGAGTAACAAAATCGACGAAATCGACAGAACAAATACCAGGAATTTTCTCTCCTTGCATACCAGATCGAATATACTTGTCCGATGTTTCTCTACTTTGCGTCGTTACTACCAAATACCCAATTTACTGGAAATTCCGTGAAACTTTCATTATGGGCTAATTCGATTTCATCTTCCGTTATAACACCGAGAGTCATTACACGGACTCATTTCGTTTTAAAACATGATTGTGAACCAAATTGTCTACTTTGATCTTAATTTGTAAAGTCATGCTATAGAATCACTATTTTCTTGTATTTACGCAGTTTCATTTAAACTTGTGAATTGCGTCATAAGAAATGAAAACGAAATTCAAGATTTGTTTCCTTTCAACAAAGAGCTTTGTAATAAATTCACAAAATTCGCGCTTTGTTACATATGTCGTTACATATAATTCACTATACATTGCGTCATTTTAAGTAATGACGCAAAGATAAGAAACCATTGGACACGCAATTAAAGATAGAGAAGAAAAAGAGCATTTCATTCGCTCTATTACTTAAAATTCTTTGGTACTTGTGGCAAACTGCAAGTAATTAGACTATCAAGCATCTAAAATTGGTCATTTGTCATTCACGAATTCATAACGTTCCCTTTTTTGATAATCAATTTTTTCGTATACCTTGCCCGAAATTTTAACGGTTTTACACGTTGGGAATGGGTTCAAGCCCGTTTTCAATGTAATGTACAATTGTTAGTTTGTCATTCACTTGAATTCATAGCGTTCTCTTTCTTGATAACGAATTATCTAGTGCACCTTGCACGAAAATTTAACGGTTTTATACCATTGGGAACAGGTTCAAGCCCGATTTCAATGTCATGTACGATTCACCCAGTAACGGATTTCTTTCTCCGATGTTTCTCTACTTTGCGATGTTACTGCCAAATACCCAATTTACCGTAAATTCAATGAAATTCGAAAATTCTGCTAATTCGATTTCAGCACCGTTATAATGCCGACACTCATTACACAGACTTTGAAACCATGATCGCGAACCAAATTGTCTGATCTCTATTTGTCATGCTATAGAATCACTATTTTCTTGTATTCATGCAGTTTCTTTTAAACTTCTGATTTGCGTCATAAGAAATGAAAACAAAATTTACATTTTTAATGATTTGTTTCCTTTCAAGAAAGAAGAAAGAGCTTTTCTACCAGATTCGCATAATTCGCGGTGTGTGAAAACATTCTTACATATAATTTACTATACATTGCGTTATTGGTTGTAATGACGCAAAGATAAGAAACCATAGGACACGCAATTAAAGGATAGAGAAGAAAAAAGGCATTTCATTCGTTCTATTACTTTCAAATACTTTAGTACTTGTGGCAAACGGCAATAGACTATTACGCATCTTACATTGGTCATTTATCATTTACTTGAATTCACAGCACAGTCTTTCTTGAAAATTAATTATTTCGTTTACGTTGCACGAAAAATTGACGCTTTTACGTTGGAAATGGTTTCAAACCTACTTCAACGTAATGTACGATTTACCTAATAACTTATTTTTGTTTTGTCGAACCTTGCACAGATTTCTAGCAAGTAACAAAATCGACGAAATCGACAAAACAAATACAAGGAATTTTCTCTCCTTACATATCAGATCGAATATACCGATGTTTCTCTAGTTAGCGTCGTTGCTATACCAAATACCCAATTTACTGGAAATTTAGTGAAATTTTCATTATGGGCTAGTTCGATCTCATCACCGTTCGAGAATCATTACACAGAATAATTTTGTTTTAAAACATGATCGTGAACCAAATTGTCTACTTTGATCTTAATTTGTAAAGTCATTCTATAGAATCACTATTTTCTTGTATTCACGCAGTTTCTTTAAAACTTGTGAATGCGTCATAAGAAATGAAAAAGAAAGTCCGAATTCAATGATTTGTTTCCTCTCAACAAAGAAGAAAGAGCTTTGCACCTAATTCACAAAATTCGTGCTGTGTTACATATGTTGTTACACATAATTTAATATACATTGCGTCATTGGCAAAGACACAAAGGACAAAAACCGCAGGACACGGAATTTTAGTGGGTTCCTCATATTTTACGCCAATTATACGTCCTTATCCATTTGTGCAATTTTGGTTCAAACTGACCATTGTGTTAAAAACATTTCTTTTTCAAAATCAAATGGAATATATAATTTGTATGAAATGTGGAATATGGAACATGAATAAAAAAAAGAAAAGATAGAGAAGAAAAAGGGCATTTCATTCGCTCTATTACTTTCAAATTCTTTGGTATTTGTGGCAAACTGCAAGTAATTAGATTATCAAGCATCTAAAATTGGTAATTTGTTATTCACGAATTCATAGCGTTCTCTTTCTTGATAATCAATTATTTTAGTACCTTGCACGAAATTGTAACGGTTTTACACGTTGGGAACGGGTTCAAGCCCGTTTTCAATGTAATGTACAGCTGTCACTTGTTATTCACTTGAATTCATAGCGTTCTCTTTCTTGATAACCAACTATTTAGTACACCTTGCACGAACATTTAGCGGTTTTACACATTGGGAACGAGTTTAAGCCCGATTTCAATGCCATGTACGATTCACCCAGTACGGATTTCTTTCTCCGATGTTTCTTTATTTTGCGTCGTTACTGCCAAAGGCCTTTCATTCGTTCTATTACTTTCAAATACTTTGGTACTTGTGGCAAACTGCAATAGACTATCAAGCATCTTATATTGGCCATTTATCATTCATTTCAATTCATAACACACTCTTATTTTAAAAATAATTATTTCGTTCACCTTGCACGAAAATTTGACGGTTTTACGTTGAAAACGGTTTCAAACCAGTTTTCAAAGTAATATACGATTTACCCAATAACGGATTTTTGTCATTTTGTCGAACCTTGCACAGATTTGTAATGAGTAACAAAATCGACGAAATTGACAGAACAAATACAAAGAATTTTCTCTCCTTGCATACCAGATCGAATATACTTGCCCGATGTTCCTCTAATTTGCGTCGTTACTACCAAATACCCAATTTACTGGAAATTCCGTGAAACTTTCATTATGGGCTAATTCGATTTCATCACCGTTATAACACCGAGAGTCATTACACACACTCATTTCGTTTTAAAACATGATTGTGAACCAAATTGTCTACTTTGCTCTTCATTTGTAAAGTCATGCTATGGAATCAGTATTTTCTTGTATTCACATAGTTTCTTTTAAATTTGTGACTTGCCTTATAAGAAATGAAAACGAAATTCCCAATTCAATGATTTGTTTCCATTCAACAAAGAAGAAAGAGCTTTGTACCTAATTCACAAAATTCGCGCTGTGTTACATATGTTGTTACATATAATTTACTATACATTGCGTCATTGGTAGTAATGACGCAAAAATAAGAAACCATAGGACAAGCAATTACAGATAGAGAAGAAAAAGGGCATTTCATTCTCTCTATTACTTTCAAATTCTTTGAAACTTGTGGCAATCTGGAAGTAATTAGACTATCAAGCATCTAAAATTGGTGATTTGTCATTCACGAGTTCATAGTGTTCTGTTTCTTGATAATCAATCATTTCGTATACCTTGCACGAGATTTTTAACGGTTTTACACGTTGGGAATGGGTTCAAGCCCGTTTTCAATGTAATGTGCAATTGTTCACTTGTCACACTCTTTCTTGAAAATTGATTATTTCTTTTACCTTGCACGAAAATTTGACGGTTTTACGTTGGAAACGGTTTCGAACCCGTTTTCAATGAAATGTACATTGTAATTCATAGCGTTCTCTTTCTTGATAACCAATCATTTAGTACATCTTGCACCAAAATTTAACGGTTTTATACCACTGGGAACGTGTCATGTACGATTCACTCAGTAACTGATTTCTTTCTCCGATGTTACTCTACTTTGCGTCGTTACCGCCAAATACCCAATTTACCGTAAATTCAATGAAACTTCCAAAATTCTGCTAGTTCGATTTCAGCACCGTTATAATGCCGAGACTCATTACACAGACTTTGAAACCACAATCGTGAACCAAATTGTGCGATCCTAATTTGTAAAGTCATGCTGTAGAATCACTATGTTCTTGTATTATGCAGTTTCTTTTAAACTTGTGCGATTTGTGTCATCAGAAATGAAAACTAAATTCACATTTTTAATGATTTGTTTCCTTTCAACAAAGAAGAAAGAGCTCTCTACCAGATTAACAAAATTGCGGTGTGTGAAAACATTGCTTCATATAATTTACTATATTCTGCGACATTGGTAGTAATGACGCAAAGATAAGAAACCATAGGACACGCAATTAGGATAGAGAAGAAAAAAGGCCTTTCATTTCTTCTATTACTTTCAAATAGTTTGGTACTTGTGGCAAACGGCAATAGACTATCATGCATCTTACATTGGTCATTTATCATTTACTTGAATTCACAGCACACTCTTTCTTGAAAATGAATTATTTCATTTACCTTGCACGTAAATTTGACGGTTTTACTTTGGAAACTGTTTCAAACCCGTTTTCAATGTAATATACGATTTACCCAATAGGGGATTTTTGTCATTTTGTCTAACCTTGCACAGATTTCTAGCGAGTAACAAAATCGACGAAATCTACAGAACAAATACAAGGAATTTTCTATCCTTGTATAACCACATCGAATATACTAGCAAGATGTTTCTCTTAGCGTCGTTACTACCAAATACCCAATTTACTGGAAATTTAGTGAAACTTTCATGGGCTAATTCAATTTCATCAGCGTTATAATACTGATAGTCATTACACAGAGTTATTTCGTTTGAAAACATGATCGTGAACTCAATTTTCTACTTTGATCTTAATTTGTAAAGTCATGCTATAGAATCACTATTTCTAACTGGTGTCAACTGGTTTTAACTGGTCTCAACTGGTTTCAACTGGTTTCATCTGGACTCAACTGGTTTTAATTGGGTTCAACTGGTGTCAACTGGTTTTAACTGGTCTCAACTGTTCTCGACTGGTCTTAACTGTTTTTTTTCTGGTTTCAAATGGTTTTAACTGGTCTCAACTGGTTGTACTAGTTTCAACTGGTTTTAACTGGTTTCATCTGGTTTCAACTAATTTGAAATGGTCTCAACTGGTTTCAACTGGTTTCATCTGGACTCAACTGGTTTTAATTGGGTTCAACTGATTTCAACTTGTTTGAACTGGTCTCAACTAGTTTCAATTGGTTTCATCTGATTTCAACTGGTTTGAACTGGTCTCAACATTTTTAACTGCTTTAAACTGGTTTGAACTGGTTTCATCTGGTTTCAACTGGTTTAAACTGCTCTCAACTGGTTTTAACTGGTTTCATCTGGTTTCAACTGGTCTCAACTTGTTTTAACTGGTTTGAACTGGTCTCAACTGATTTTAATTGGGTTGATCCGGTTTGAACGAGTTTGATCTGGTCTCAACAGGTTTTAATTGGGTTCAACTGATTTCAACTGGTTTGAACTGGTCTCAACTAGTTTGAACTGGTTTCATCTGATATCAACTGGTTTAATCTGGTCTCAACTTTTTTTAACTGGTTTCAACTGGTTTGAACTCGTTTCATCTGGTTTGAACTGGTTTGAACTGCTCTCAACTGGTTTTAACTGGTTTCAACTGGTCTCAACTGATTTGGACTGGTTTCAGCTGGCCTCAGCTGGTTTGAACTGGTTTCAAGTGGTCTCTACTGGTCTCAACTGGTTTGAACTGGTTTCATCTGATATCAACTGGTTTAAACTGGTCTCAACTTTTTTTTAACTGGTTTCAACTGGTTTGAACTGCTCTCAACTGGTTTTAACTGGTTTCAACTGGTCTCAACTGATTTGGACTGGCTTCAGCTGGCCTCAACTGGTTTGAACTGGTTTCAACTGGTCTCAGCTGGCCTCAGCTGGTTTGAACTGGGTTCAACTGGTCTCAGCTGGTTTTAACTGGTTTGAACTGGTCTCAACTGGTCTTAACTGCTTTTTTTCCGGGTTTCAAATGGTTTTAACTGATCTCAACTGGTTGTACTAGTTTCAACTGGTTTTTACTGGTTTTAACTAATTTGAAAGGGTCTCAACTGGTTTCAACTGGTTTCATCTGGACTCAACTGGTTTTAATTGGGTTGAACTGGTGTCAACTGGTTTTAACTGGTCTCAACTGGTTTCAACTGGCCTCAACTGTTCTCGACTGGTCTTAACTGTTTTTTTTTCTGGTTTCAAATGGTTTTACCTGGTCTCAACTGGTTGTACTAGTTTCAACTGGTTTTAACTGGTTTCATCTGGTTTCAACTGGTCTCAACTTGCTTTAACTGGTTTGTTAGATAGAGACCGTACAAGACATGGTGGCGGTGTGGCTGTATATATTTCCAAAAGATTTAACTATAAAATAAGAGACGATTTGAATTCATCTATTTTAGAATGCCTTTGGTTTGAATTGAATTATCCAAATAAGCCTTCCATCCTTGTAGGGGAATTTTACAGACCTCCGAATTCTCACGCTGATTTCTTTGATGAATTAGAGAGGACTTTGGACTCTGCTCTCTCGGAACATATGAGTTGTACAGTATTATATTAGGTGATTTCAATTGTAATTATATGCCACACCAACATGATGTGAATGCCGAAAAAGTTATGTTTTATACAAATATGTAGGGACCAAGTCAGTTACAAATACTGCTTCTACTTTTACTGCTTTTACTTTAATTGATTTGATATTTGTATCAAAGAACTTTACAGTGAATGGGGAATATTTGAGACTAGCATCAGTGATCATTATTTGGTATATGCTATTCGGCACTTCAGTGCAAAGATCCATCAAAAATCTGAATGTGCGTAATTTCGCTCATTAATAAATCTTAATGAGGAGGAATTTTATAGTGATTTGAGAAGTGCTCCGTGGCAGGTCATAAAAGATATAGACGACGTTGATGATACGTGGGATATGTGGTTGACTCTTTTCAATAATTTTGTCAACAAGCATATACCTTTGCGCAAAAAGCGGATAAGAAAACATGCATGTCCATGGATATCTGATGAGGTTGTTAAGCTCATGACGGAACGTGATAAAGTTCTCAAAGCTCCTAAAACTAACAACAGCAATGATCTTTGGAATACCTATAAATATCTAAAAAACAAAGTTACTCATCTCATGAGAATAAGAAAAAAACAGTATAACACTGACCAAATTTTACAAAATCGTAACAGCAGTAAAAAAATGTGGAAGAGCTTGAGGGAATTTACGCCTAAATCATCACCCATTTCTCCCAATACCATAAAGGTTGATGATGCAGAAGTATCGGACAACGCAAGTATTGCTGAAGCATTCAACAATTTTTTCATATCTAATGCTACTAAAATTACAAAAGATCTGCAGAGAAATACTTCTCAAATGATATTAGATGAGGACAAAGGCTTTGTTCCTTCTCATTCTCAATTTAAATTAAGTATGATAACGAGAGATTTTGTATTTAGACAGTTCGAGCATCTTGGCATAGATAAAGCAACCGGAGAAGGTCACATCGGCTACAAACTTTTAAAGATGACAAAGAATGTTATTGCAGAATCTCTTTGCGATATTATTAACAAATCCCTGTCTACGGGAGTTGTTCCACATGAATGGAAAAAGGCTCTTGTAGTACCAATATTTAAAGCAGGAGATATTTTTTCGTTGAATAACTATCGCCCCATCTCAATCTTACCAACAGTGAGTAAAATTATCGAAAGGACCGTACATCAACAACTGAGCGAATTCATGAATGCGAATGATTTACTACACCCTAATCAATCTGGTTTCAGACCATTTCATTCCACATCAACTGCTCTTGCAAAACTTGTGAATCAGTGGTCTTTGAATATAGATGATCAAATTTCTGGAGTTGAATTCATAGATCTTCGGAAGGCATTTGACGAACCTTGCACAGATTTGTAACGAGTAACAAAATCGACGAAATCGACAGAACAAATACCAGGAATTTTCTCTCCTTGCATGCCAGATCGAATATACTTGCCCGATGTTTCTCTACTTTGCGTCGTTACTATCAAATACCCAATTTACTGGAAATTCCGTGAAACTTTCATTATGGGCTAATTCGATTTCATCACCGTTATAACACCAAGAGTCATTACACAGACTCATTTCGTTTTAAAACATGATTGTGAACCAAATTGTCTACTTTGATCTTAATTTGTAAAGTCATGCTATAGCATTTTCTTGTATTCACGCAGTTTCTTTTAAACTTGTGAATTGCGTCATAAGAAAGGAAAACGAAATTCCCAATTCAATGATTTGTTTCCTTTCAACAAAGAGGGAAGAGCTCTCTTCCAGATTTACAAAATTCGCGGTGAATGAAAACATTGCTACATATAATTTGCTATATTTTATGTCATTGGTAGTAATGACGCAAAGATAATAAACCCTACGACACGCAATTAAAGGATAGAGAAGAAAAAAAGGCCTTTCATTAGTTCTATTACTTTCAAATACTTTGGTACTTGTGGCAAACTACAATAGACTATCAAGCATCTTATATTGGTCATCTATCATTCACCTGAATTCCTAACACACTCTTTCTTGAAAATTGATTATTTCTCTTACCTTGCACGAAAATTTGACGGTTTTACGTTGGAAACGGTTTCGAACCCGTTTTCAATGAAATGTACGATTTACCCAATAACGAATTTTGTCTAACCTTGCACAGATTTCTAGCGAGTAACAGAATCGACGAAATCAACAGAACAAATACAAGGAATTTTCTCTCCTTGTATAACACATGGAATATACTTGCCCGATGTTTCTCTACTTTGCGTCGTTTGCTACCAAATACCAAATTTACTTGAAATTAAGTGAAACTTTCATTATGAGCTAATTCGATTTCATCACCGTTATCACACCGAGAGTCATTACACAGACTCATTTCGTTTTAAAACATGATTGTGAACCAAATTATCTACTTTGATCTTAATTTGTAAAGTTATGCTATAGAATCACTATTTTCTTGTATTCACGCAGTTTCTTTTAAACTTGTGAATTGCGTCATAAGAAATGAAAACGAAATTCCCAATTCAATGATTTGTTTCCTTTCAACAAAGAGGGAAGAGCTCTCTACCAGATGATATTCGTGGTGAATGAAAACATTGCTACATATAATTTACTTTATTTTACGTCATTGGTAGTAATGACGCAAAGAGAAGACACCCTACGACACGCAATTAAAGGATAGAGAAGAAAAAAGGCCTTTCTATTACTATTACTTTCTTCTTTCTATTACTATCACGTTCTATTACTTTCAAATACTTTGGTTCTTGTGGCAAACTACAATTCATAACACACTCTTATTTGAAAAATAATTATTTCGTTTACTTGCACGAAAATTTGACGGTTTTACGTTGAAAACGGTTTCAAACCCGTTTTCAAAGTAATGTGCGATTTACTCAATAACGGATTTTTGTAATTTTGTCGAACCTTGCACAGATTTGTAACGAGTAACAAAATCAACGAAATCGACAGAACAAATACCAGGAATTTTCTCTCCTTGCATGCCAGATCGAATATACTTGCCCGATGTTTCTCTACTTTGCGTCGTTACTTTCAAATACCCAATTTACTGGAAATTCCGTGAAACTTTCATTATGGGCTAATTCGATTTCATCACCGTTATAACACCAAGAGTCATTACACGGACTCATTTCGTTTTAAAACATGATTGTGAACCAAATTGTCTACTTTGATCTTAATTTGTAAAGTCATGCTATAGCATTTTCTTGTATTCACGCAGTTTCTTTTAAACTTGTGAATTGCGTCATAAGAAAGGAAAACGAAATTCCCAATTCAATGATTTGTTTCCTTTCAACAAAGAGCTTTGTAATGAATTCACAAAATTCGCGCTTTGTTACATATGTCGTTACATATAATTCACTATACATTGCGTCATTTTAAGTAATGACGCAAAGATAAGAAACCATAGGACACGCAATTAAAGATAGAGAAGAAAAAGGGCATTTCATTCGCTCTATTACTTTAAAATTCTTTGGTACTTGTGGCAAACTGCAAGTAATTAGACTATCAAGCATCTAAAATTGGTCATTTGTCGTTCACGAATTCATAACGTTCCCTTTTTTGATAATCAATTTTTTCGGATACCTTGCCCGAAATTTTAACGGTTTTACACGTTGGGAACGGGTTCAAGCCCGTTTTCAATGTAATGTACAGCTGTCACTTGTTATTCACTTGAATTCATAGCGTTCTCTTTCTTGATAACCAACTATTTAGTACACCTTGCACGAACATTTAGCGGTTTTACACAATGGGAACGGGTTTAAGCCCGATTTCAATGCCATGTACGATTCACCCAGTACGGATTTCTTTCTCCGATGTTTCTTTATTTTGCGTCGTTACTGCCAAAGGCCTTTCATTCGTTCTATTACTTTCAAATACTTTGGTACTTGTGGCAAACTGCAATAGACTATCAAGCATCTTATATTGGCCATTTATCATTCATTTCAATTCATAACACACTCTTATTTGAAAAATAATTATTTCGTTTACCTTGCACGAAAATTTGACGGTTTTACGTTGAAAACGGTTTCAAACCAGTTTTCAAAGTAATATACGATTTACCCAATAACGGATTTTTGTCATTTTGTCGAACCTTGCACAGATTTGTAACGAGTAACAAAATCGACGAAACTGACAGAACAAATACAAGGAATTTTCTCTCCTTGCATACCAGATCGAATATACTTGCCCGATGTTCCTCTACTTTGCGTCGTTACTACCAAATACCCAATTTACTGGAAATTCCGTGAAACTTTCATTATGGGCTAATTCGATTTCATCACCGTTATAACACCGAGAGTCATTACACACACTCATTTCGTTTTAAAACATGATTGTGAACCAAATTGTCTACTTTGCTCTTCATTTGTAAAGTCATGCTATGGAATCAGTATTTTCTTGTATTCACATAGTTTCTTTTAAATTTGTGACTTGCCTTATAAGAAATGAAAACGAAATTCCCAATTCAATGATTTGTTTCCTTTCAACAAAGAAGAAAGAAATTCCCAATTCAATGATTTGTTTCCTTTCAACAAAGAAGAAAGAGCTTTGTACCTAATTCAAAAAATTCGCGCTGTGTTACATATGTTGTTACATATAATTTACTATACATTGCGTCATTGGTAGTAATGACGCAAAAATAAGAAACCATAGGACAAGCAATTACAGATAGAGAAGAAAAAGGGCATTTCATTCTCTCTATTACTTTCAAATTCTTTGAAACTTGTGGCAATCTGGAAGTAATTAGACTATCAAGCATCTAAAATTGGTAATTTGTCATTCACGAGTTCATAGTGTTCTGTTTCTTGATAATCAATCATTTCGTATACCTTGCACGAGATTTTTAACGGTTTTACACGTTGGGAATGGGTTCAAGCCCGTTTTCTATGTAATGTGCAATTGTTCACTTGTCACACTCTTTCTTGAAAATTGATTATTTCTTTTACCTCGCACGAAAATTTGACGGTTTTACGTTGGAAACGGTTTCGAACCCGTTTTCAATGAAATGTACATTGTAATTCATAGCGTTCTCTTTCTTGATAACCAATCATTTAGTACATCTTGCACCAAAATTTAACGGTTTTATACCACTGGGAACGTGTCATGTACGATTCACCCAGTAACTGATTTCTTTCTTCGATGTTACTCTACTTTGCGTCGTTACCGCCAAATACCCAATTTACCGTAAATTCAATGAAACTTCCAAAAATTCTGCTAGTTCGATTTCAGCACCGTTATAATGCCGAGACTCATTACACAGACTTTGAAACCACAATCGTGAACCAAATTGTGCGATCCTAATTTGTAAAGTCATGCTGTAGAATCACTATGTTCTTGTATTATGCAGTTTCTTTTAAACTTGTGTGATTTGTGTCATCAGAAATGAAAACTAAATTCACATTTTTAATGATTTGTTTCCTTTCAACAAAGAAGAAAGAGCTCTCTACCAGATTAACAAAATTGCGGTGTGTGAAAACATTGCTTCATATAATTTACTATATTCTGCGTCATTGGTAGTAATGACGCAAAGATAAGAAACTATAGGACTCGCAATTAGGATAGAGAAGAAAAAAGGCCTTTCATTTCTTCTATTACTTTCAAATAGTTTGGTACTTGTGGCAAACGGCAATAGACTATCATGCATCTTACATTGGTCATTTATCATTTACTTGAATTCACAGCACACTCTTTCTTGAAAATGAATTATTTCGTTTACCTTGCACGTAAATTTGACAACTGTTCTCGACTGGTCTTAACTGTTTTTTTTTTCTGGTTTCAAATGGTTTTAACTGGTCTCAACTGGTTGTACTAGTTTCAACTGGTTTTAACTGGTTTCATCTGGTTTCAACTAATTTGAAATGGTCTCAACTGGTTTCAACTGGTTATATCTGGACTCAACTGGTTTTAATTGGGTTCAACTGATTTCAACTTGTTTGAACTGGTCTCAACTAGTTTCAATTGGTTTCATCTGATTTCAACTGGTTTGAACTGGTCTCAACATTTTTAACTGGTTTAAACTGGTTTGAACTGGTTTCATCTGGTTTCAACTGGTTTAAACTGCTCTCAACTGGTTTTAACTGGTTTCATCTGGTTTCAACTGGTCTCAACTTGTTTTAACTGGTTTGAACTGGTCTCAACTGATTTTAATTGGGTTGATCCGGTTTGAACGGGTTTGATCTGGTCTCAACAGGTTTTAATTGGGTTCAACTGATTTCAACTGGTTTGAACTGGTCTCAACTAGTTTGAACTGGTTTCATCTGATATCAACTGGTTTAATCTGGTCTCAACTTTTTTTAACTGGTTTCAACTGGTTTGAACTCGTTTCATCTGGTTTGAACTGGTTTGAACTGCTCTCAACTGGTTTTAACTGGTTTCAACTGGTCTCAACTGATTTGGACTGGTTTCAGCTGGCCTCAGCTGGTTTGAACTGGTTTCAAGTGGTCTCAACTGGTCTCAACTGGTTTGAACTGGTTTCATCTGATATCAACTGGTTTAAACTGGTCTCAACTTTTTTTAACTGGTTTCAACTGGTTTGAACTGCTCTCAACTGGTTTTAACTGGTTTCAACTGGTCTCAACTGATTTGGACTGGCTTCAGCTGGCCTCAACTGGTTTGAACTGGTTTCAACTGGTCTCAGCTGGCCTCAGCTGGTTTGAACTGGGTTCAACTGGTCTCAGCTGGTTTTAACTGGTTTGAACTGGTCTCAACTGGTCTTAACTGCTTTTTTTCCGGGTTTCAAATGGTTTTAACTGATCTCAACTGGTTGTACTAGTTTCAACTGGTTTTTACTGGTTTCATCTGGTTTTAACTAATTTGAAAGGGTCTCAACTGGTTTCAATTGGTTTCATCTGGACTCAACTGGTTTTAATTGGGTTGAACTGGTGTCAACTGGTTTTAACTGGTCTCAACTGGTTTCAACTGGCCTCAACTGTTCTCGACTGGTCTTAACTGTTTTTTTCTGGTTTCAAATGGTTTTACCTGGTCTCAACTGGTTGTACTAGTTTCAACTGGTTTTAACTGGTTTCATCTGGTTTCAACTGGTCTCAACTTGCTTTAACTGGTTTGTTAGATAGAGACCGTACAAGACATGGTGGCGGTGTGGCTGTATATATTTCCAAAAGATTTAACTATAAAATAAGAGACGATTTGAATTCATCTATTTTAGAATGCCTTTGGTTTGAATTGAATTATCCAAATAAGCCTTCCATCCTTGTAGGGGAATTTTACAGACCTCCGAATTCTCACGCTGATTTCTTTGATGAATTAGAGAGGACTTTGGACTCTGCTCTCTCGGAACATATGAGTTGTACAGTATTATATTAGGTGATTTCAATTGTAATTATATGCCACACCAAGCTCCTAAAACTAACAACAGCAATGATCTTTGGAATACCTATAAATATCTAAAAAACAAAGTTACTCATCTCATGAGAATAAGAAAAAAACAGTATAACACTGACCAAATTTTACAAAATCGTAACAGCAGTAAAAAAATGTGGAAGAGCTTGAGGGAATTTACGCCTAAATCATCACCCATTTCTCCCAATACCATAAAGGTTGATGATGCAGAAGTATCGGACAACGCAAGTATTGCTGAAGCATTCAACAATTTTTTCATATCTAATGCTACTAAAATTACAAAAGATCTGCAGAGAAATACTTCTCAAATGATATTAGATGAGGACAAAGGCTTTGTTCCTTCTCATTCTCAATTTAAATTAAGTATGATAACGAGAGATTTTGTATTTAGACAGTTCGAGCTTCTTGGCATAGATAAAGCAACCGGAGAAGGTCACATCGGCTACAAACTTTTAAAGATGACAAAGAATGTTATTGCAGAATCTCTTTGCGATATTATTAACAAATCCCTGTCTACGGGAGTTGTTCCACATGAATGGAAAAAGGCTCTTGTAGTACCAATATTTAAAGCAGGAGATATTTTTTCGTTGAATAACTATCGCCCCATCTCAATCTTACCAACAGTGAGTAAAATTATCGAAAGGACCGTACATCAACAACTGAGGGAATTCATGAATGCGAATGATTTACTACACCCTAATCAATCTGGTTTCAGACCATTTCATTCCACATCAACTGCTCTTGCAAAACTTGTGAATCAGTGGTCTTTGAATATAGATGATCAAATTTCTGGAGTTGAATTCATAGATCTTCGGAAGGCATTTGACGAACCTTGCACAGATTTGTAACGAGTAACAAAATCGACGAAATCGACAGAACAAATACCAGGAATTTTCTCTCCTTGCATGCCAGATCGAATATACTTGCCCGATGTTTCTCTACTTTGCGTCGTTACTATCAAATACCCAATTTACTGGAAATTCCGTGAAACTTTCATTATGGGCTAATTCGATTTCATCACCGTTATAACACCAAGAGTCATTACACGGACTCATTTCGTTTTAAAACATGATTGTGAACCAAATTGTCTACTTTGATCTTAATTTGTAAAGTCATGCTATAGCATTTTCTTGTATTCACGCAGTTTCTTTTAAACTTGTGAATTGCGTCATAAGAAAGGAAAACGAAATTCCCAATTCAATGATTTGTTTCCTTTCAACAAAGAGGGAAGAGCTCTCTTCCAGATTTACAAAATTCGCGGTGAATGAAAACATTGCTACATATAATTTGCTATATTTTATGTCATTGGTAGTAATGACGCAAAGATAAGAAACCCTACGACACGCAATTAAAGGATAGAGAAGAAAAAAAGGCCTTTCTATTACTATTACTTTCTTCTTTCTATTACTATCACGTTCTATTACTTTCAAATACTTTGGTTCTTGTGGCAAACTACAATTCATAACACACTCTTATTTGAATAATAATAATTTCGTTTACTTGCACGAAAATTTGACGGTTTTACGTTGAAAACGGTTTCAAACCCGTTTTCAAAGTAATGTGCGATTTACTCAATAACGGATTTTTGTAATTTTGTCGAACCTTGCACAGATTTGTAACGAGTAACAAAATCAACGAAATCGACAGAACAAATACCAGGAATTTTCTCTCCTTGCATACCAGATCGAATATACTTGTCCGATGTTTCTCTACTTTGCGTCGTTACTACCAAATACCCAATTTACTGGAAATTCCGTGAAACTTTCATTATGGGCTAATTCGATTTCATCTTCCGTTATAACACCGAGTTCTATTACTTTCAAATACTTTGGTACTTGTGGCAAACTACAATAGACTATCAAGCATCTTATATTGGTCATCTATCATTCACCTGAATTCCTAACACACTCTTTCTTGAAAATTGATTATTTCTCTTACCTTGCACGAAAATTTGACGGTTTTACGTTGGAAACGGTTTCGAACCCGTTTTCAATGAAATGTACGATTTACCCAATAACGAATTTTGTCTAACCTTGCACAGATTTCTAGCGAGTAACAGAATCGACGAAATCAACAGAACAAATACAAGGAATTTTCTCTCCTTGTATAACACATGGAATATACTTGCCCCATGTTTCTCTACTTTGCGTCGTTTGCTACCAAATACCAAATTTACTTGAAATTAAGTGAAACTTTCATTATGAGCTAATTCGATTTCATCACCGTTATAACACCGAGAGTCATTACACAGACTCATTTCGTTTTAAAACATGATTGTGAACCAAATTATCTACTTTGATCTTAATTTGTAAAGTTATGCTATAGAATCACTATTTTCTTGTATTCACGCAGTTTCTTTTAAACTTGTGAATTGCGTCATAAGAAATGAAAACGAAATTCCCAATTCAATGATTTGTTTCCTTCCAACAAAGAGGGAAGAGCTCTCTACCAGATGATATTCGTGGTGAATGAAAACATTGCTACATATAATTTACTTTATTTTACGTCATTGGTAGTAATGACGCAAAGAGAAGACACCCTACGACACGCAATTAAAGGATAGAGAAGAAAAAAAGGCCTTTCTATTACTATTACTTTCTTCTTTCTATTACTATCACGTTCTATTACTTTCAAATACTTTGGTTCTTGTGGCAAACTACAATTCATAACACACTCTTATTTGAATAATAATAATTTCGTTTACTTGCACGAAAATTTGACGGTTTTACGTTGAAAACGGTTTCAAACCCGTTTTCAAAGTAATGTGCGATTTACTCAATAACGGATTTTTGTAATTTTGTCGAACCTTGCACAGATTTGTAACGAGTAACAAAATCAACGAAATCGACAGAACAAATACCAGGAATTTTCTCTCCTTGCATACCAGATCGAATATACTTGTCCGATGTTTCTCTACTTTGCGTCGTTACTACCAAATACCCAATTTACTGGAAATTCCGTGAAACTTTCATTATGGGCTAATTCGATTTCATCTTCCGTTATAACACCGAGAGTCATTACACGGACTCATTTCGTTTTAAAACATGATTGTGAACCAAATTATCTACTTTGATCTTAATTTGTAAAGTTATGCTATAGAATCACTATTTTCTTGTATTCACGCAGTTTCTTTTAAACTTGTGAATTGCGTCATAAGAAATGAAAACGAAATTCCCAATTCAATGATTTGTTTCCTTCCAACAAAGAGGGAAGAGCTCTCTACCAGATGATATTCGTGGTGAATGAAAACATTGCTACATATAATTTACTTTATTTTACGTCATTGGTAGTAATGACGCAAAGAGAAGACACACTACGACACGCAATTAAAGGATAGAGAAGAAAAAAAGGCCTTTCTATTACTATTACTTTCTTCTTTCTATTACTATCACGTTCTATTACTTTCAAATACTTTGGTTCTTGTGGCAAACTACAATTCATAACACACTCTTATTTGAAAAATAATTATTTCGTTTACTTGCACGAAAATTTGACGGTTTTACGTTGAAAACGGTTTCAAACCCGTTTTCAAAGTAATGTGCGATTTACTCAATAACGGATTTTTGTAATTTTGTCGAACCTTGCACAGATTTGTAACGAGTAACAAAATCAACGAAATCGACAGAACAAATACCAGGAATTTTCTCTCCTTGCATACCAGATCGAATATACTTGTCCGATGTTTCTCTACTTTGCGTCGTTACTACCAAATACCCAATTTACTGGAAATTTAGTGAAACTTTCATGGGCTAATTCAATTTCATCAGCGTTATAATACTGATAGTCATTACACAGAGTTATTTCGTTTGAAAACATGATCGTGAACTCAATTTTCTACTTTGATCTTAATTTGTAAAGTCATGCTATAGAATCACTATTTCTAACTGGTGTCAACTGGTTTTAACTGGTCTCAACTGGTTTCAACTGGTTTCATCTGGACTCAACTGGTTTTAATTGGGTTCAACTGGTGTCAACTGGTTTTAACTGGTCTCAACTGTTCTCGACTGGTCTTAACTGTTTTTTTTTCTGGTTTCAAATGGTTTTAACTGGTCTCAACTGGTTGTACTAGTTTCAACTGGTTTTAACTGGTTTCATCTGGTTTCAACTAATTTGAAATGGTCTCAACTGGTTTCAACTGGTTTCATCTGGACTCAACTGGTTTTAATTGGGTTCAACTGATTTCAACTTGTTTGAACTGGTCTCAACTAGTTTCAATTGGTTTCATCTGATTTCAACTGGTTTGAACTGGTCTCAACATTTTTAACTGCTTTAAACTGGTTTGAACTGGTTTCATCTGGTTTCAACTGGTTTAAACTGCTCTCAACTGGTTTTAACTGGTTTCATCTGGTTTCAACTGGTCTCAACTTGTTTTAACTGGTTTGAACTGGTCTCAACTGATTTTAATTGGGTTCATCCGGTTTGAACGGGTTTGATCTGGTCTCAACAGGTTTTAATTGGGTTCAACTGATTTCAACTGGTTTGAACTGGTCTCAACTAGTTTGAACTGGTTTCATCTGATATCAACTGGTTTAATCTGGTCTCAACTTTTTTTAACTGGTTTCAACTGGTTTGAACTCGTTTCATCTGGTTTGAACTGGTTTGAACTGCTCTCAACTGGTTTTAACTGGTTTCAACTGGTCTCAACTGATTTGGACTGGTTTCAGCTGGCCTCAGCTGGTTTGAACTGGTTTCAAGTGGTCTCAACTGGTCTCAACTAGTTTGAACTGGTTTCATCTGATATCAACTGGTTTAAACTGGTCTCAACTTTTTTTAACTGGTTTCAACTGGTTTGAACTGCTCTCAACTTGTTTTAACTGGTTTCAACTGGTCTCAACTGATTTGGACTGGTTTCAGCTGGCCTCAGCTGGTTTGAACTGGTTTCAAGTGGTCTCAACTGGTCTCAACTAGTTTGAACTGGTTTCATCTGATATCAACTGGTTTAAACTGGTCTCAACTTTTTTTAACTGGTTTCAACTGGTTTGAACTGCTCTCAACTGGTTTTAACTGGTTTCAACTGGTCTCAACTGATTTGGACTGGCTTCAGCTGGCCTCAACTGGTTTGAACTGGTTTCAACTGGTCTCAGCTGGCCTCAGCTGGTTTGAACTGGGTTCAACTGGTCTCAGCTGGTTTTAACTGGTTTGAACTGGTCTCAACTGGTCTTAACTGCTTTTTTTCCGGGTTTCAAATGGTTTTAACTGATCTCAACTGGTTGTACTAGTTTCAACTGGTTTTTACTGGTTTCATCTGGTTTTAACTAATTTGAAAGGGTCTCAACTGGTTTCAATTGGTTTCATCTGGACTCAACTGGTTTTAATTGGGTTGAACTGGTGTCAACTGGTTTTAACTGGTCTCAACTGGTTTCAACTGGCCTCAACTGTTCTCGACTGGTCTTAACTGTTTTTTTCTGGTTTCAAATGGTTTTACCTGGTCTCAACTGGTTGTACTAGTTTCAACTGGTTTTAACTGGTTTCATCTGGTTTCAACTGGTCTCAACTTGCTTTAACTGGTTTGTTAGATAGAGACCGTACAAGACATGGTGGCGGTGTGGCTGTATATATTTCCAAAAGATTTAACTATAAAATAAGAGACGATTTGAATTCATCTATTTTAGAATGCCTTTGGTTTGAATTGAATTATCCAAATAAGCCTTCCATCCTTGTAGGGGAATTTTACAGACCTCCGAATTCTCACGCTGATTTCTTTGATGAATTAGAGAGGACTTTGGACTCTGCTCTCTCGGAACATATGAGTTGTACAGTATTATATTAGGTGATTTCAATTGTAATTATATGCCACACCAACATGATGTGAATGCCGAAAAAGTTATGTTTTATACAAATATGTACGGACCAAGTCAGTTACAAATACTGCTTCTACTTTTACTGCTTTTACTTTAATTGATTTGATATTTGTATCAAAGAACTTTACAGTGAATGGGGAATATTTGAGACTAGCATTAGTGATCATTATTTGGTATATGCTATTCGGGACTTCAGTGCAAAGATCCATCAAAAATCTGAATGTGCGTAATTTCGCTCATTAATAAATCTTAATGAGGAGGAATTTTATAGTGATTTGAGAAGTGCTCCGTGGCAGGTCATAAAAGATATAGGCGACGTTGATGATACGTGGGATATGTGGTTGACTCTTTTCAATAATGTTGTCAACAAGCATATACCTTTGCGCAAAAAGCGGATAAGAAACATGCATGTCCATGGATATCTGATGAGGTTGTTAAGCTCATGACGGAACGTGATAAAGTTCTCAAAGCTCCTAAAACTAACAACAGCAATGATCTTTGGAATACCTATAAATATCTAAAAAACAAAGTTACTCATCTCATGAGAATAAGAAAAAAACAGTATAACACTGACCAAATTTTACAAAATCGTAACAGCAGTAAAAAAATGTGGAAGAGCTTGAGGGAATTTACGCCTAAATCATCACCCATTTCTCCCAATACCATAAAGGTTGATGATGCAGAAGTATCGGACAACGCAAGTATTGCTGAAGCATTCAACAATTTTTTCATATCTAATGCTACTAAAATTACAAAAGATCTGCAGAGAAATACTTCTCAAATGATATTAGATGAGGACAAAGGCTTTGTTCCTTCTCATTCTCAATTTAAATTAAGTATGATAACGAGAGATTTTGTATTTAGACAGTTCGAGCTTCTTGGCATAGATAAAGCAACCGGAGAAGGTCACATCGGCTACAAACTTTTAAAGATGACAAAGAATGTTATTGCAGAATCTCTTTGCGATATTATTAACAAATCCCTGTCTACGGGAGTTGTTCCACATGAATGGAAAAAGGCTCTTGTAGTACCAATATTTAAAGCAGGAGATATTTTTTCGTTGAATAACTATCGCCCCATCTCAATCTTACCAACAGTGAGTAAAATTATCGAAAGGACCGTACATCAACAACTGAGCGAATTCATGAATGCGAATGATTTACTACACCCTAATCAATCTGGTTTCAGACCATTTCATTCCACATCAACTGCTCTTGCAAAACTTGTGAATCAGTGGTCTTTGAATATAGATGATCAAATTTCTGGAGTTGAATTCATAGATCTTCGGAAGGCATTTGACGAACCTTGCACAGATTTGTAACGAGTAACAAAATCGACGAAATCGACAGAACAAATACCAGGAATTTTCTCTCCTTGCATGCCAGATCGAATATACTTGCCCGATGTTTCTCTACTTTGCGTCGTTACTATCAAATACCCAATTTACTGGAAATTCCGTGAAACTTTCATTATGGGCTAATTCGATTTCATCACCGTTATAACACCAAGAGTCATTACACAGACTCATTTCGTTTTAAAACATGATTGTGAACCAAATTGTCTACTTTGATCTTAATTTGTAAAGTCATGCTATAGCATTTTCTTGTATTCACGCAGTTTCTTTTAAACTTGTGAATTGCGTCATAAGAAAGGAAAACGAAATTCCCAATTCAATGATTTGTTTCCTTTCAACAAAGAGTGAAGAGCTCTCTTCCAGATTTACAAAATTCGCGGTGAATGAAAACATTGCTACATATAATTTGCTATATTTTATGTCATTGGTAGTAATGACGCAAAGATAAGAAACCCTACGACACGCAATTAAAGGATAGAGAAGAAAAAAAGGCCTTTCATTCGTTCTATTACTTTCAAATACTTTGGTACTTGTGGCAAACTACAATATACTATCAAGCATCTTATATTGGTCATCTATCATTCACCTGAATTCCTAACACACTCTTTCTTGAAAATTGATTATTTCTCTTACCTTGCACGAAAATTTGACGGTTTTACGTTGGAAACGGTTTCGAACCCGTTTTCAATGTAATGTACGATTTACCCAATAACGGATTTTGTCTAACCTTGCACAGATTTCTAGCGAGTAACAGAATCGACGAAATCAACAGAACAAATACAAGGAATTTTCTCTCCTTGTATAACACATGGAATATACTTGCCCGATGTTTCTCTACTTTGCGTCGTTTGCTACCAAATACCAAATTTACTTGAAATTAAGTGAAACTTTCATTATGAGCTAATTCGATTTCATCACCGTTATAACACCGAGAGTCATTACACAGACTCATTTCGTTTTAAAACATGATTGTGAACCAAATTATCTACTTTGATCTTAATTTGTAAAGTTATGCTATAGAATCACTATTTTCTTGTATTCACGCAGTTTCTTTTAAACTTGTGAATTGCGTCATAAGAAATGAAAACGAAATTCCCAATTCAATGATTTGTTTCCTTTCAACAAAGAGGGAAGAGCTCTCTACCAGATGAAATTCGTGGTGAATGAAACATTGCTACATATAATCTACTTTATTTTACGTCATTGGTAGTAATGACGCAAAGAGAAGACACCCTACGACACGCAATTAAAGGATAGAGAAGAAAAAAAGGCCTTTCTATTACTATTACTTTCTTCTTTCTATTACTATCACGTTCTATTACTTTCAAATACTTTGGTTCTTGTGGCAAACTACAATTCATAACACACTCTTATTTAAAAAATAATTATTTCGTTTACTTGCACGAAAATTTGACGGTTTTACGTTGAAAACGGTTTCAAACCCGTTTTCAAAGTAATGTGCGATTTACTCAATAACGGATTTTTGTAATTTTGTCGAACCTTGCACAGATTTGTAACGAGTAACAAAATCGACGAAATCGACAGAACAAATACTCTCCTTGCATACCAGATCGAATATACTTGTCCGATGTTTCTCTACTTTGCGTCGTTACTACCAAATACCCAATTTACTGGAAATTCCGTGAAACTTTCATTATGGGCTAATTCGATTTCATCTTCCGTTATAACACCGAGAGTCATTACACGGACTCATTTCGTTTTAAAACATGATTGTGAACCAAATTGTCTACTTTGATCTTAATTTGTAAAGTCATGCTATAGAATCACTATTTTCTTGTATTTACGCAGTTTCATTTAAACTTGTGAATTGCGTCATAAGAAATGAAAACGAAATTCAAGATTTGTTTCCTTTCAACAAAGAGCTTTGTAATAAATTCACAAAATTCGCGCTTTGTTACATATGTCGTTACATATAATTCACTATACATTGCGTCATTTTAAGTAATGACGCAAAGATAAGAAACCATAGGACACGCAATTAAAGATAGATTTCGCTCTATTACTTTAAAATTCTTTGGTACTTGTGGCAAACTGCAAGTAATTAGACTATCAAGCATCTAAAATTGGTCATTTGTCATTCACGAATTCATAACGTTCCCTTTTTTGATAATCAATTTTTTCGTATAGCTTGCCCGAAATTTTAACGGTTTTACACGTTGGGAATGGGTTCAAGCCCGTTTTCAATGTAATGTACAATTGTTCATTTGTCATTCACTTGAATTCATAGCGTTCTCTTTCTTGATAACCAATTATCTAGTGCACCTTGCACGCAAATTTAACGGTTTTATACCATTGGGAACAGGTTCAAGCCCGATTTCAATGTCATGTACGATTCACCCAGTAACGGATTTCTTTCTCCGATGTTTCTCTACTTTGCGTCGTTACTGCCAAATACACAATTTACCGTAAATTCAATGAAATTCGAAAATTCTGCTAATTCGATTTCAGCACCGTTATAATGCCGACACTCATTACACAGACTTTGAAACCATGATCGTGAACCAAATTGTCTGATCTCTATTTGTCATGCTGTAGAATCACTATTTTCTTGTATTCATGCAGTTTCTTTTAAACTTCTGATTTGCGTCATAAGAAATGAAAACAAAATTTACATTTTTAATGATTTGTTTCCTTTCAAGAAAGAAGAAAGAGCTTTTCTACCAGATTCACATAATTCGCGGTGTGTGAAAACATTGTTACATATAATTTACTATACATTGCGTTATTGGTTGTAATGACGCAAAGATAAGAAACCATAGGACACGCAATTAAAGGATAGAGAAGAAAAAAGGCATTTCATTCGTTCTATTACTTTCAAATACTTTAGTACTTGTGGCAAACGGCAATAGACTATCATGCATCTTACACTGGTCATTTATCATTTACTTGAATTCACAGCACAGTCTTTCTTGAAAATTAATTATTTCGTTTACGTTGCACGAAAAATTGACGCTTTTACGTTGGAAATGGTTTCAAACCTATTTCAACGTAATGTACGATTTACCTAATAACTTATTTTTGTTTTGTCGAACCTTGCACAGATTTCTAGCAAGTAACAAAATCGACGAAATCGACAAAACAAATACAAGGAACTTTCTCTCCTTACATACCAGATCGAATATACCGATGTTTCTCTACTTAGCGTCGTTGCTACCAAATACCCAATTTACTGGAAATTTAGTGAAATTTTCATTATGGGCTAGTTCGATCTCATCACCGTTCGAGAATCATTACACAGAATAATTTTGTTTTAAAAATGATCGTGAACCAAATTGTCTATTTTGATCTTAATTTGTAAAGTCATTCTATAGAATCACTATTTTCTTGTATTCACGCATTTTCTTTAAAACTTGTGAATGCGTCATAAGAAATGAAAAAGAAAGTCCGAATTCAATGATTTGTTTCCTCTCAACAAAGAAGAAAGAGCTTTGCACCTAATTCACAAAATTCGTGCTGTTTTACATATGTTGTTACACATAATTTAATATACATTGCGTCATTGGCAAAGACACAAAGGACAAAAACCGCAGGACACGGAATCAAAGATAGAGAAGAAAAAGGGCATTTCATTCGCTCTATTACTTTCAAATTCTTTGGTATTTGTGGCAAACTGCAAGTAATTAGATTATCAAGCATCTAAAATTGGTAATTTGTTATTCACGAATTCATAGCGTTCTCTTTCTTGATAATCAATTATTTTAGTACCTTGCACGAAATTTTAACGGTTTTACACGTTGGGAACGGGTTCAAGCCCGTTTTCAATGTAATGTACAGCTGTCACTTGTTATTCACTTGAATTCATAGCGTTCTCTTTCTTGATAACCAACTATTTAGTACACCTTGCACGAACATTTAGCGGTTTTACACATTGGGAACGGGTTTAAGCCCGATTTCAATGCCATGTACGATTCACCCAGTACGGATTTCTTTCTCCGATGTTTCTTTATTTTGCGTCGTTACTGCCAAAGGCCTTTCATTCGTTCTATTACTTTCAAATACTTTGGTACTTGTGGCAAACTGCAATAGACTATCAAGCATCTTATATTGGCCATTTATCATTCATTTCAATTCATAACACACTCTTATTTGAAAAATAATTATTTCGTTTACCTTGCACGAAAATTTGACGGTTTTACGTTGAAAACGGTTTCAAACCAGTTTTCAAAGTAATATACGATTTACCCAATAACGGATTTTTGTCATTTTGTCGAACCTTGCACAGATTTGTAACGAGTAACAAAATCGACGAAATTGACAGAACAAATACAAGGAATTTTCTCTCCTTGCATACCAGATCGAATATACTTGCCCGATGTTCCTCTACTTTGCGTCGTTACTACCAAATACCCAATTTACTGGAAATTCCGTGAAACTTTCATTATGGGCTAATTCGATTTCATCACCGTTATAACACCGAGAGTCATTACACACACTCATTTCGTTTTAAAACATGATTGTGAACCAAATTGTCTACTTTGCTCTTCATTTGTAAAGTCATGCTATGGAATCAGTATTTTCTTGTATTCACATAGTTTCTTTTAAATTTGTGACTTGCCTTATAAGAAATGAAAACGAAATTCCCAATTCAATGATTTGTTTCCTTTCAACAAAGAAGAGAGAAATTCCCAATTCAATGATTTGTTTCCTTTCAACAAAGAAGAAAGAGCTTTGTACCTAATTCACAAAATTCGCGCTGTGTTACATATGTTGTTACATATAATTTACTATACATTGCGTCATTGGTAGTAATGACTCAAAAATAAGAAACCATAGGACAAGCAATTACAGATAGAGAAGAAAAAGGGCATTTCATTCTCTCTATTACTTTCAAATTCTTTGAAACTTGTGGCAATCTGGAAGTAATTAGACTATCAAGCATCTAAAATTGGTAATTTGTCATTCACGAGTTCATAGTGTTCTGTTTCTTGATAATCAATCATTTCGTATACCTTGCACGAGATTTTTAACGGTTTTACACGTTGGGAATGGGTTCAAGCCCGTTTTCAATGTAATGTGCAATTGTTCACTTGTCACACTCTTTCTTGAAAATTGATTATTTCTTTTACCTTGCACGAAAATTTGACGGTTTTACGTTGGAAACGGTTTCGAACCCGTTTTCAATGAAATGTACATTGTAATTCATAGCGTTCTCTTTATTGATAACCAATCATTTAGTACATCTTGCACCAAAATTAAACGGTTTTATACCACTGGGAACGTGTCATGTACGATTCACCCAGTAACTGATTTCTTTCTCCGATGTTACTCTACTTTGCGTCGTTACCGCCAAATACCCAATTTACCGTAAATTCAATGAAACTTCCAAAATTCTGTTAGTTCGATTTCAGCACCGTTATAATGCCGAGACTCATTACACAGACTTTGAAACCACAATCGTGAACCAAATTGTGCGATCCTAATTTGTAAAGTCATGCTGTAGAATCACTATGTTCTTGTATTATGCAGTTTCATTTAAACTTGTGTGATTTGTGTCATCAGAAATGAAAACTAAATTCACATTTTTAATGATTTGTTTCCTTTCAACAAAGAAGAAAGAGCTCTCTACCAGATTAACACAATTGCGGTATGTGAAAACATTGCTTCATATAATTTACTATATTCTGCGTCATTGGTAGTAATGACGCAAAGATAAGAAACCATAGGACACGCAATTAGGATAGAGAAGAAAAAAGGCCTTTCATTTCTTCTATTACTTTCAAATAGTTTGGTACTTGTGGCAAACGGCAATAGACTATCATGCATCTTACATTGGTCATTTATCATTTACTTGAATTCACAGCACACTCTTTCTTGAAAATGAATTATTTCGTTTACCTTGCACGTAAATTTGACGGTTTTACTTTGGAAACTGTTTCAAACCCGTTTTCAATGTAATATACGATTTACCCAATAGGGGATTTTTGTCATTTTGTCTAACCTTGCACAGATTTCTAGCGAGTAACAAAATCGACGAAATCTACAGAACAAATACAAGGAATTTTCTATCCTTGTATAACCACATCGAATATACTAGCAAGATGTTTCTCTTAGCGTCGTTACTACCAAATACCCAATTTACTGGAAATTTAGTGAAACTTTCATGGGCTAATTCAATTTCATCAGCGTTATAATACTGATAGTCATTACACAGAGTAATTTCGTTTGAAAACATGATCGTGAACTCAATTTTCTACTTTGATCTTAATTTGTAAAGTCATGCTATAGAATCACTATTTCTAACTGGTGTCAACTGGTTTTAACTGGTCTCAACTGGTTTCAACTGGTTTCATCTGGACTCAACTGGTTTTAATTGGGTTCAACTGCTGTCAACTGGTTTTAACTGGTCTCAACTGTTCTCGACTGGTCTTAACTGTTTATTTTTCTGGTTTCAAATGGTTTTAACTGGTCTCAACTGGTTGTACTAGTTTCAACTGGTTTTAACTGGTTTCATCTGGTTTCAACTAATTTGAAATGGTCTCAATCTGGTTTCAACTGGTTTCATCTGGACTCAACTGGTTTTAATTGGGTTCAACTGATTTCAACTTGTTTGAACTGGTCTCAACTAGTTTTAATTGGTTTCATCTGATTTCAACTGGTTTGAACTGGTCTCAACTTTTTTAACTGGTTTAAATTGGTTTGAACTGGTTTCATCTGGTTTCAACTGGTTTAAACTGCTCTCAACTGGTTTTAACTGGTTTCATCTGGTTTCAACTGGTCTCAACTTGTTTTAACTGGTTTAAACTGGTTTGAACTGGTTTCATCTGGTTTCAACTGGTTTGAACTGCTCTCAACTGGTTTTAACTGGTTTCATCTGGTTTCAACTGGTCTCAACTTGTTTTAACTGGTTTGAACTGGTCTCAACTGATTTTAATTGGGTTCATCCGGTTTGAACGGGTTTGATCTGGTCTCAACAGGTTTTAAATGGGTTCAACTGATTTCAACTGGTTTGAACTGGTCTCAACTAGTTTGAACTGGTTTCATCTGATATCAACTGGTTTAAACTGGTCTCAACTTTTTTTAACTGGTTTCAACTGGTTTGAACTGCTCTCAACTCGTTTTAACTGGTTTCAACTAATCTCAACTAATTTGGACTGGTTTCAGCTGGCCTCAGCTGGTTGGAACTGGTTTCAACTGGTCTCAGCTGGTGTCAACTGGTTTTAACTGGTCTCAACTGTTCTCAACTGGCCTTAACTGTTGTTTTTTCTGGTTTCAAATGGTTTTAACTGGTCTCAACTGGTTGTACTAGTTTCAACTGGTTTTAACTGGTTTCATCTGGTTTCAACTAATTTGAAATGGTCTCAACTGGTTTCAACTGGTTTCATCTGGACTCAACTGGTTTTAATTGGGTTCAACTGATTTCAACTTGTTTGAACTGGTCTCAACTAGTTTCAATTGGTTTCATCTGATTTCAACTGGTTTGAACTGGTCTCAACTTTTTTAACTGGTTTAAACTGGTTTGAACTGGTTTCATCTGGTTTCATCTGGTTTCAACGGGTTTGAACTGCTCTCAACTGGTTTTAACTGGTTTCATCTGGTTTTAACTGGTCTCAACTTGTTTTAACTGGTTTGAACTGGTCTCAACTGATTTTAATTGGGTTCATCCGGTTTGAACGGGTTTGATCTGGTCTCAACAGGTTTTAATTGGGTTCAACTGATTTCAACTGGTTTGAACTGGTCTCAACTAGTTTCAACTGGTTTCATCTAATATCAACTGGTTTAAACTGGTCTCAACTTTTTTTAACTGGTTTCAACTGGTTTGAACTCGTTTCATCTGGTTTCAACTGGTTTGAACTGCTCTCAACTGGTTTTAACTGGTTTCAACTGGTCTCAACTGATTTGGACTGGTTTCAGCTGGCCTCAACTGGTTTGAACTGGTTTCAACTGGTCTCAGCTGGCCTCTACTGGTTTGAACTGGGTTCAACTGGTCTCAGCTGGTTTTAACTGGTTTCAACTGGTCTGAACTGGTCTTAACTGCTTTTTTCCGGGTTTCAAATGGTTTTAACTGATCTCAACTGGTTGTACTAGTTTCAACTGGTTTTTACTGGTTTCATCTGGTTTTAACTAATTTCAAAGGGTCTCAACTGGTTTCAATTGGTTTTATCTGGACTCAACTGGTTTTAATTGGGTTCAACTTGTGTCAACTGGTTTTAACTGGTCTCAACTGGTTTCAACTGGCCTCAACTGTTCTCGACTGGTCTTAACATTTTTTTTCTGGTTTCAAATGGTTTTACATGGTCTCAACTGGTTGTACTAATTTCAACTGGTTTTAACTGGTTTCAACTGGTCTCAACTTGCTTTAACTGGTTTGAACTGGTCTCAACTGGTTTTAACTGGGTTCAACTGGTTTCAACTGGTTTGAACTGCTCTCAAGTGGTTTTAACTGGTTTCATCTGGTTTCAACTAGTCTCAACTTGTTTTAACTGCTTTATCTGGTTTGAACTGCTCTCAACTGGTTTTAACTGGTTTCATCTGGTTTCAACTAGTCTCAACTTGTTTTAACTGGGTTAAACTGGTTTGAACTGGTTTCATCTGGTTTCAACTGGTTTGAACTGCTCTCAACTGGTTTTAACTGGTTTCATCTGGTTTTAACTGGTCTCAACTTGTTTTAACTGGTTTGAACTGGTCTCAACTGATTTTAATTGGGTTCATCCGGTTTGAACGGGTTTGATCTGGTCTCAACAGGTTTTAAATGGGTTCAACTGATTTCAACTGGTTTGAACTGGTCTCAACTAGTTTGAACTGGTTTCATCTGATATCAACTGGTTTAAACTGGTCTCAACTTTTTTAACTGGTTTCAACTGGTTTGAACTCGTTTCATCTGGTTTCAACTGGTTTGAACTGCTCTCAACTGGTTTTGACTGGTTTCAACTGGTCTCAACTTTTGAATTGGTCTCAACTGGTTTCAACTGGTTTCAACTGGTCTCAACTGATTTGGACTGGTTTCAGCTGGCCTCAACTGGTTTGAACTGGTTTCAACTGGTCTCAGCTGGCCTCAACTGGTTTGAACTGGGTTCAACTGGTCTCAGCTGGTTTTAACTGGTTTGAACTGGTCTCAACTGGTCTTAAAGGGGATGGCTAGTAACTGATCAGTGGGAATCAGTGGGAATGCTGAGGGATGATTGTTCCAATCCTTGGGGGATTCATTTAAGAGTACATTACATATCTACTCTTGTGTGAAAATTATTTGCTTCAGAATGGTCTCATATTCAAGTAATGTGCAATTTGATGTTTCCAGGTAAGCGTCCCTGGTCAGTGACGGGGCATTAATCTGCACATTACTTGAATATGAGACCGTTCTGAAGCAAATAATTTTCACACAACAGTAGATATATAATGTAATCTTAAATGAATCCCACAAGGATTGGAACAATCATCCCTCAGCATTCCCACTGATTCCCACTACCCCGGCAGCCATGGGTTACAAAATCACTTTTAAAATCAATCAATAAGAAAAATAAACTTTATCATAAATATCGCAAAGTACCCACAGTTACAAACAAGTCCAGATATACTCAGTATCGTAATATCCTCACTTCTGCATTACGGTCAGCCAAACGGATGTATTTTATGAATCAATTCGACAAATGTAAATTTGATGTGAAGGGTACGTGGAGGGTGATAAACCGAGCGTTGAAACGTAATACTGATAATAACGTGCCTAGTTATATTCAAGAGGATGATGTTCGTATTGATGACCCCATAGATATAGCTGAAGTTTTTAATGATTTTTTTGTAAACATTGGGCCAAATCTGGCTGATAGAATTCCTGAAGCACAGCGAGAATTTCACTCTTTCCTGGGTAGTAGGAATATGGAATCTTTATTTTTTGTCCCAATTGTCGAAGATGAAATAATAAAGATTGTAGATAAGTTAAATAATAAAAAAAGTTCGGGATATGATGGAATCACAAACTTCTTGGTAAAAAATGTGATTCATGAAATAATCTCGCCTCTTACTTATATTTTCAATCAATCTTTGTCTACTGGTAAAGTTCCTCAAAAAATGAAAGTAGCCAGAGTTGTTCCCATTTTTAAAAAAGGGCGAAAAGACCGTGTCAATAATTATCGCCCCATTTCTCTTTTAACTTCTTTTTCAAAGATACTCGAAAGACTTGTGTATAAACGCACCCTTAATTTTTTTCTTCAGGCAAAAATATTTACTGAATCTCAATTTGGATTTCGGAAAAAACATAGTACAACTCACGCATTACTCAAGTTTATTGATAAGATAGCTCATGCTATAGATGATGTTTCTCACACTGTCGGTGTTTTCCTTGACTTCTCCAAGGCATTTGATACAATAGACCATGACATTTTACTTTATAAGTTAAATCATTACGGAATTCGGGGAAGGGCGCTAGAATGGTTCACTGATTATTTAACGAATAGAAAACAATTTGTAAGTATTCACGGTCACGATTCCCAACCAAAACTGATTTCTTGTGGTGTTCCACAGGGTTCCTTGTTAGGCCCACTTCTTTTTATTTTATATATTAATGATATCCAGAACTCCTCTAAGATTCTCTCCTTCGTTTGCTTTGCAGATGATACAAATTTGTTCTTCTCTCATCAAAATCCTGATGCGCTTATAAACATAATAAATAAATAACTTGTTTCTGTCCAATCTTGGATTTTTGCGAACAAATTATCCTTAAACATTGATAAAACTCAGTATATGTTATTCAGTAATTCGCTACCTGTGTTACCTCTCTCTGTCAAGATAAACAACATTGATCTGTCACAGGTCAACAATACAAAATTTTTGGGTCTTCATATCGATAGTGATTTATCTTGGAGAACCCATGTTAATTATGTAAGCAGAATTATTGCTAGAAATACCGGGGTTCTTAACAAACTTAGCTATTATTTTCCAAGTAATATTCTACAGAGCATATATTCAACTTTGATATCTCCCTATCTCAACTATGGGATTCTGGCGTGGGGAAATGCTTCTAAAAACCTTATCGATTCGTTATTTCTTGTACAAAAACGAGCTGTTAGAATTGTTAACCACACTGGATATTTATCTCACACGAACGAACTTTTTGTAAGTAAGAAAATTTTGAAAATTCCCGAGTTATTTTATTACAACGTCGGCCTGTTTATGTTTCAATTTTCAACTGGCCAATTACCAGACGTATTTTCCCAAATGTTTACAAGAAATTATACAGTTCATGATTATCCAACTCGTCAACGTTACGCATATCACCTTCCACGTACCCGAACAATTTTCGCAAAAAAAACCATTATGTTCGCTGGGCCCAAATATTGGAACGAACTCCCTATGGAACTTGTAAGTTGTACCACTGTAACCTCGTTCAAACGAAAACTGAAGCAATATCTTCTTAGCAGCTACATTGTACGGCATGCATAGTGTATAGTTCTTGTTAATCTTTACATGTTACCCCTTGTCTATCCCACCTTAGTCCGGCGGGATCCTAACCATGAACACTATTTTTGAACAGTCTGCCTATTGCGCAGTTCATGCACCTATTGTTCCACTCGGTTATCGAAACTCTCGCGCGTGACAGCTGTCGGTTACTATGGTCACACGGAATGCTTGGTTTTAGGACCCATGCTGGAATGTTACTCCTGAGCTTTCGGTATTGTTTACATTCACGACAAATCTCATTATCCCACCTTCTACTTATGTATTTATGACATACAGTTACGCCATTTTCTATACTCTGCAACACACCCCTTGAATCTCTGCAGTTGTTGCTCACTGCTGCAACATGTGACCTTTCAGCTTTCTGTTTTTCTGTATTTTTATTTAGTGATATATATTTAATTGGATTTTTTGTTTTGTTTGTTTTAATCGGTTTCCCCAGATATAGTTGGTCTTAAAAAACATCCGTACTTTAAACTTCCCCTAATCTGATTACTCACGGGACCTGCGGCTGTACAAGCTAATGCTTTTACGCAGGCCCCATCATATTTTTTTTTTTCGCATTATGACCACAGTGTAATTCGCATGCATACAGACCTCATGTTTATACCAAATCAAACTTCTGTACATTCTGATGAAGTCTCATCTGAATTATGTTTTGTATAATTTTCGTATTTATATACTTTATTGTGATATATGTGAGAAATATGAAAATAAATTGAAATGAAATGAAATGATCGGTTACTAGCCATTCCCTTTAACTGCTTTTTTTCCGGGTTTCAAATGGTTTTAACTGATCTCAACTGGTTGTACTAGTTTCAACTGGTTTTTACTGGTTTCATCTGGTTTTAACTAATTTCAAAGGGTCTCAACTGGTTTCAATTGGTTTCATCTGGAATCAACTGGTTGTAATTGGGTTCAACTGGTGTCAACTGGTTTTAACTGGTCTCAACTTGTTTCAACTGGCCTCAACTGTTCTCGACTAGTCTTAACTTTTTTTTTCTGGTTTCAAATGGTTTTACCTGGTCTCAACTGGTTGTACTAGTTTCAACTGGTTTTAACTGGTTTCATCTGGTTTCAACTGGTCTCAACTTTCTTTAACTGGTTTGAACTGGTCTCAACTGGTTTTAACTGGGTTCAACTGATTTCAACTGGTTTGAACTGGTCTCAACTAGTTTCAATTGGTTTCATCTGATTTCAACTGGTTTGAACTGTATTCAACTTTTTTTAACTGGTTTAAACTGGTTTGAACTGGTTTCATCTGGTTTCAACTGGTTTGACTACTCTCAACTGGTTTTAACTGGTTTCATCTGGTTTTAACTGGTCTCAACTTGTTTTAACTGGTTTGAACTGGTCTCAACTGATTTTAATTGGGTTCATCCGGTTTGAACGGGTTTGATCTGGTCTCAACAGGTTTTATTGGGTTCAACTGATTTCAACTGGTTTGAACTGGTCTCAACTAGTTTGAACTGGTTTCATCTGATATCAACTGGTTTAAACTGGTCTCAACTTTTTTTAACTGGTTTCAACTGGTTTGAACTGCTCTCAACTGGTTTTAACTGTTTTCAACTGGTCTCAACTTTTGAATTGGTCTCAACTGGTTTTACCTGGTCTCAAATGGTTGTACTAGTTTCAACTGGTTTCATCTGGTTTCAACTGGTTTGAACTGCTCTCAACTGGTTTTAACTGGTTTCATCTGGTTTCAACTGGTCTCAACTTGCTTTAACTGGTTTGAACTGGTCTCAACTAGTTTTAACTGGGTTCAACTGATTTCAACTGGTCTCAATTTACAGTTCAAAATCCGTTCTGAAATCACGTTAAGATATGCAGAAACGTTATTTATTGAAATTGAGAACCCAATCTCTAAAAACGTTATTATAGGTTTAATTTATCGACCTCCTGATCTGAATTGTGAATTATTTTGTGATGAATTGGATTTATATCTCCATAAGATAGGTAATGAAAGCAAACATGTTTTTATTTTTGGTGATTTCAACATTAACTTTTCCCCCACATCCGATAACAATAATTCCCTTAATTTTATGCATTTAATGTATTCATATGGTTTTATGTCGATTATCAATAAACCCACCAGGATAAATCCACACTCGTCAACTCAGATTGATAATATATTTTCGAATGTGTATAATAATACAATTATGGGGGGTATATTATGTTCTGAAGTTTCTGATCATTTACCAATATTTTCAATTTGTGAATGTAAAGTGGGTCGCAATAAATTACATGATAAAATATGGTACTATAAAGAGTCAAAACGTAATGTGGAATTATTGAAACAGAATTTATTTTTAGAGGAATGGACAGATATTTATAGTATTAACAATGTTAATTTGGTATATAAATGTTTTAATGATAAATTGTTGTATTATTATGAAAATAATATTCCTTTATGCAGAATAAAAAGTAACCGAAATAAACCAAGAAATCCTTGGATTACAAAAGGTATTTTGAAATCCATAAACACTCGTAATTTTTTGTATAAGTTACATATTCGTAACCCAACTGAATCTAATTTGAATATGTATAAAGTTTATCGAAATAAATTGACAAAATTGATTCGTTTATCCCGCAGATTATATTTTTCTGATAGAATGAAAAAGGTTTCTTCGAATATTAATGCAACATGGAAAATTATTAAAGAGGTCCTAGGTAAAAAGCCTGATTCTCCGCCAACGGATGATATCACATTAAACGGTATTAAAATAAATGATCCTAATATGTATGCTAATTCATTTAACTCATTTTTCGTTAATATCGGTCCGGAACTTGCTACTAAAATTAGCAATACTTCTGCTCATTTTACAGATTATCTTTTTGACCAAAATCAAGAGTCTATTTATTTTAACCCAACAAGTCCCAGTGAAATCATTAGTATCACTAAATCTTTAAATAGCTCTAAATCTTGTGGTTCTGATAAAATAAGTATGATGTTATTGAAAGAAATAGTTTATCCACTCGCAGAACCGTTAAGTTATATATTTAATCTTTCTTTATCACAAGGTATTTTCCCTGACCTGCTGAAAATAGCGAAAGTTAATCCTGTACATAAAAAAGATGATCCTCATGAAATTAGCAATTATCGTCCTATTTCTTTATTGCCTAGTATATCCAAAATCTTAGAAAAAATTGTTTATAATAGACTTCTTAAATTTATTAATAAGTATGATTTACTTATTCCCAATCAATATGGTTTCAGAAAAAATTATTCAACTGATTTAGCACTAATACAAATTTATGACAAAATCACGAGTGCTTTTGCAAACAAAGAACATGTTGCAGGTATATTTTGCGATTTGAGTAAAGCATTCGATACTCTTGATCATTCTATTTTACTCACCAAACTTAGTCATTACGGTATTCGAGGACAAGCACTTTTATGGCTTAAAGATTATCTAACTAATAGAAGACAATATGTTATTTTTAATGGTTGTGAATCTGACCCCCTTTTAATTAAATGTGGTGTTCCTCAAGGCTCAATTTTAGGCCCATTATTATTCCTTCTTTATGTTAATGATATCATAAATACATCCTCTCTTCTCTCTTTTGTTTTATTTGCTGATGATACGAATATATTTTATTCTCATAAAGATCTTAAGATTTTAAATGACACTTTAAATATTGAAATTAGTAAAGTATCAAATTGGTTTAAGTCTAATAAACTTTCTTTGAATATAAAAAAGACTCATTTTATTCATTTCAAACTTCATTCTCATAATGAAGATACGTTGATACATATTAACATTGATGATATCCCATTAGAAAAGAAAATGAATTCAAAATTTCTAGGAGTATATATAGATGAAAGTTTGACTTGGAATGAGCATTTACATTATGTTGCAACGTGTATTTCTAGAAATATAGGGATAATTTCCAAGCTGAAGTTCTTTCTTCCTCGTTCAACTTTATTTCTATTATATAATTCCTTAATTCTCCCATATATAAGTTATTGCAATGTTGTATGGGGCACTTGCGGCTCTACCAAAATAAATTCTATATTTAAATTACAAAAGAAAGTTATACGTATTTGTACAGGATCGCATTTTCTGGCTCATACTGATTCTTTATTTCATGAGCTTAAAACATTGAAGGTTTTTGATTTGAATATTATTCAAGTAGCAGTAATTATGTTCAAATATATACATCATCAACTTCCATCATCGTTTGATAACATGTTTAGGTTCAATACTTCTGTCCATTCGTACCCTACTCGTATATGTAGAAATTTCCACCTTTTGAATCCCAAATTATTAGTGACACACAAATCTATAAGACATTCGGGTCCGGATATTTGGAATAATCTCCCGGATAATATAAAGTCTTGTTCAAGTATTTATTCTTTGAAAGCTTCACTTAAACGATATTTGATACAATTATATTCTCCAAACCAATTGAGCTAACAAATATTTATAGTATAGATTGTCATCTTATTGTCAATCTCAATTTTCTTCCTACAACTGCATCTTGCACTCTCACCTGCAACTGCACTGCACTCACCTGATCACCTTCCTCCAAGAGAGTTATGTCGTTGGATAGTCATTTTATGAGGCCTCCATCCATTTCAAGCTTAATCGCTTATGATGGTGGTCTCCTGCATTCAATTATCTCTGCTGTTTACTGAAAAATACTGTATATTTTATTTTATGTTTCTGTGTATCTACATTGCTCAATGCAATCACCTATGTGAATCTATTTATGTACTGTTATCGATATATTTCACTGCACTTGTTATTCTTTGTCTTTGTACTTTTTGAAGTTTGCATTCAAATTGCATCTGATTGAATGCAGAAATAAAAGCAAACAAACAAACAAACAAACTAGTTTCAATTGGTTTCATCTGATTTCAACTGGTTTGAACTGGTCTCAACTTTTTTTAACTGGTTTAAACTGGTTTGAACTGGTTTCATCTGGTTTCAACTGGTTTGAACTGCTCTCAACTGGTTTCAACTGCTTTCATCTTGTTTCAACTGGTCTCAACTTGTTTTAACTGGTTCAAACTGGTTTGAACTGGTTTCATCTGGTTTCTACTGGTTTGAACTGCTCTCAACTGGTTTTAACTGGTTTCATCTGGTTTTAACTGGTCTCAACTTGTTTTAACTGGTTTGAACTGGTCTCAACTGATTTTAATTGGGTTCATCCGGTTTGAACGGGTTTGATCTGGTCTCAACAGGTTTTAATTGGGTTCAACTGATTTCAACTGGTTTGAACTCGTCTCAACTAGTTTGAAATGGTTTCATCTGATATCAACTGGTTTAAACTGGTCTCAACATTTTTTAACTGCTTTCAACTGGTTTGAACTGCTCTCAACTGGTTTTAACTGGTTTCAACTAATCTCAACTGATTTGGACTGGTCTCAGCTGGCCTCAACTGGTTTCAACTGGTTTGAACTGGTTTCATCTGGTTTCAACTGGTTTGAACTGCTCTCAACTGGTTTTAACTGGTTTCAACTGGTCTCAACTGGTTTTAACTGGTTTCAACTGGTCTCAACTGATTTGGACTGGTTTCAGCTGGCCTCAACTGGTTTCAACTGGTTTCAACTGGTCTCAGCTGGCCTCAACTGGTTTGAACTGGGTTCAACTGGTCTCAGCTGGTTTCAACTGGTTTGAACTGGTCTCAACTGGTCTTAACTGCTTTTTTTCCGGGTTTCAAATGGTTTTAACTGATCTCAACTGGTTGTACTAGTTTCAACTGGTTTTTACTGGTTTCATCTGGTTTTAACTAATTTGAAAGGGTCTCAACTGGTTTCAATTGGTTTCATCTGGACTCAACTGGTTGTAATTGGGTTCAACTGGTGTCAACTTGTTTCAACTGGCCTCAACTGTTCTCGACTGGTCTTAACTTTTTTTTCTGGTTTCAAATGGTTTTACCTGGTCTCAACTGGTTGTACTAGTTTCAACTGGTTTTAACTGGTTTCATCTGGTTTCAACTGGTCTCAAATTTCTTTAACTGGTTTGAACAGGTCTCAACTGGTTTTAACTGGGTTCAACTGATTTCAACTGGTTTGAACTGGTCTCAACTAGTTTCAATTGGTTTCATCTGATTTCAACTGGTTTGAACTGGTCTCAACTTTTCTTAACTGGTTTAAACTGGTTTTAACTGGTTTCATCTGGTTTCAACTGGTTTGAACTGCTCTCAACTGGTTTTAACTGGTTTCATCTGGTTTCAACTGGTCTCAACTTGTTATAAGTGGTTTAAACTAGTTTGAACTGGTTTCATCTGGTTTCAACTGGTTTGAACTGCTCTCAACTGGTTTTAACTGGTTTCAACTGGTCTCAACTGATTTGGACTGGTTTCAGCTGGCCTCAACTGGTTTGAACTGGTTTCAACTGGTCTCAGCTGGCCTCAACTGGTTTGAACTGGGTTCAACTGGTCTCAGCTGGTTTTAACTGGTTTGAACTGGTCTCAACTGGTCTTAACTGCTTTTTTTCCGGGTTTCAAATGGTTTTAACTGATCTCAACTGGTTGTACTAGTTTCAGCTGGTTTTTACTGGTTTCATCTGGTTTTAACTAATTTGAAAGGGTCTCAACTGGTTTCAATTGGTTTCATCTGGACTCAACTGGTTGTAATTGGGTTCAACTGGTGTCAACTGGTTTTAACTGGTCTCAACTTGTTTCAACTGGCCTCAACTGTTCTCGACTGGTTTTAACTTTTTTTTCTGGTTTCAAATGGTTTTACCTGGTCTCAACTAGCTGTACTAGTTTCAACTGGTTTTAACTGGTTTCATCTGGTTTCAACTGGTCTCAACTTTCTTTAACTGGTTTGAACTGGTCTCAACTGATTTTAACTGGGTTCAACTTATTTCAACTGGTTTGAACTGGTCTCAACTAGTTTCAATTGGTTTCATCTGATTTCAACTGGTTTGAACTGGTCTCAACTTTTTTTAACTGGTTTAAACTGGTTTGAACTGGTTTCATCTGGTTTCAACTGGTTTGAACTGCTCTCAACTGGTTTTAACTGGTTTCAACTGGTCTCAACTTTTGAATTGGTCTCAACTTGTTTTAACTGGTTTAAACTGGTTTGAACTGGTTTCATCTGGTGTCAACTGGTTTGAACTGCTCTCAACTGGTTTTAACTGGTTTCATCTGGTTTTAACTGGTCTCAACTTGTTTTAACTGGTTTGAACGGGTCTCAACTGATTTTAATTGGGTTCATCCGGTTTGAACGGGTTTGATATGGTCTCAACAGGTTTTAATTGGGTTCAACTGATTTCAACTGGTTTGATCTGGTCTCAACTATTTTGAACTGCTTTCATCTGATATCAACTGGTTTAAACTGGTCTCAACTTTTTTAACTGGTTTCAACTAGTTTGAACTCGTTATATCTGGTTTCAACTGGTTTGAACTGCTCTCAACTGGTTTTAACTGGTTTCAACTGGTCTCAACTTTTGAATTGGTCTCAACTGGTTTTACCTGGTCTCAACTGGTTGTACTAGTTTCAACTGGTTTCATCTGGTTTCAACTGGATTAAACTGCTCTCAACTGGTTTTAACTGGTTTCATCTGGTTTCAACTGGTCTCAACTTGCTTTAACTGGTTTGAACTGGTCTCAACTGGTTTTAACTGGGTTCAACTGATTTCAACTGGTTTGAACTGGTCTCAACTACTTTCAATTGGTTTCATCTGATTTCAACTGGTTTGAACTGGTCTCAACTTTTTTTAACTGGTTTAAACTGGTTTGAACTGGTTTCATCTGGTTTCATCTGGTTTCAACTGGTTTGAACTGCTCTCAACTGGTTTTAACTGGTTTCATCTGGTTTCAACTGGTCTCAACTTGTTTTAACTGGTTTAAACTGGTTTGAACTGGTTTCATCTGGTGTCAACTGGTTTGAACTGCTCTCAACTGGTTTTAACTGGTTTCATCTGGTTTTAACTGGTCTCAACTTGTTTTAACTGGTTTGAACTGGTCTCAACTGATTTTAATTGGGTTCATCCGGTTTTAACGGGTTTGATCTGGTCTCAACAGGTTTTAATTGGGTTCAACTGATTTCAACTGGTTTGAACTGGTCTCAACTAGTTTGAACTGGTTTCATCTGATATCAACTGGTTTAAACTGGTCTCAACTTTTTTTAACTGGTTTGAACTGGTTTGAACTCGTTTCATCTGGTTTCAACTGGTTTGAACTGCTCTCAACTGGTTTTAACTGGTTTCAACTGGTCTCAACTTTTGAATTGGTCTCAACTGGTTTTAACTGGTTTCATCTTGTTTCAACTGGTCTCAACTTGTTTTAACTGGTTTCAACTGGTCTCAACTTTTGAATTGGTCTCAACTGGTTTTAACTGGTTTCATCTGGTTTCAACTGGATTAAACTGCTCTCAACTGGTTTTAACTGGTTTCATCTGGTTTCAACTGGTCTCAACTTGCTTTAACTGGTTTGAACTGGTCTCAACTGGTTTTAACTGGGTTCAACTGATTTCAACTGGTTTGAACTGGTCTCAACTAGTTTCAATTGGTTTCATCTGATTTCAACTGGTTTGAACTGGTCTCAACTTTTTTTAACTGGTTTCAACTGGTTTGAACTGGTTTCATCTGGTTTCAACTGGCTTGAACTGATCTCAACTGGTTTTAACTGGTTTCATCTTGTTTCAACTGGTCTCAACTTGTTTTAACTGGTTCAAACTGGTTTGAACTGGTTTCATCTGTTTTCAACTGGTTTGAACTGCTCTCAACTGGTTTTAACTGGTTTCATCTGGTTTTAACTGGTCTCAACTTGTTTTAACTGGTTTGAACTGGTCTCAACTGATTTAAATTGGGTTAAGCCGGTTTGAACGGGTTTGATCTGGTGTCAACAGGTTTTAATTGGGTTCAACTGATTTCAACTGGTTTGAACTGGTCTAAACTAGTTTGAACTGGTTTCATCTGATATCAACTGGTTTAAACTGGTCTCAACTGTTTTTTAACTGGTTTCAACTGGTTTGAACTCGTTTCATCTGGTTTGAACTGGTTTGAACTTCTCTCAACTGGTTTTAACTGATTTCAACTGGTCTCAACTGATTTGGACTGGTTTCAGCTGGCCTCAACTGGTATGAACTTGTTTCAACTGGTCTCAGCTGGCCTCAACTGGTTTGAACTGGGTTCAACTGGTCTCAGCTGGTTTTAACTAGTTTGAACTGGTCTCAACTGGTCTTAACTGCTTTTTTTCCGGGTTTCAAATGGTTTTAACTGATCTCAACTGGTTGTACTAGTTTCAACTGGTTTTTACTGGTTTCATCTGGTTTTAACTTATTTCAAAGGGTCTCAACTGGTTTCAATTGGTTTCATCTGAACTCAACTGGTTTTAATTGGGTTCAACTGGTGTCAACTGATTTTAACTGGTCTCAACTGGTTTCAACTGGCCTCAACTGTTCTCGACTGGTCTTAACTGTTTTTTTTTTCTGGTTTCAAATGGTTTTACCTGGTCTCAACTGGTTGTACTAGTTTCAACTGGTTTTAACTGGTTTCATCTGCTTTCAACTGGTCTCAACTTGCTTTAACTGGTTTGAACTGGTCTCAACTGGTTTTAACTGGGTTCAACTGATTTCAACTGGTCTCAACTAGTTTCAATTGGTTTCATCTGATTTCAACTGGTTTGAACTGGTCTCAACTTTTTTTTAACTGGTTTAAACTGGTTTGAACTGGTTTCATCTGGTTTCAACTGGTTTGAACTGCTCTCAACTGGTTTTAACTGCTTTCATCTGGTTTCAACTGGTCTCAACTTGTTTTAACTGGTTTAAACTGGTTTGAAGTGGTTTCATCTGGTTTCAACTGCTTTGAACTGCTCTCAACTGGTTTTAAGTGGTTTCATCTGGTTTTAACTGGTCTCAACTTGTTTTAACTGGTTTGAACTGGTCTCAAAATATTTTAATTGGGTTCATCCGGTTTGAACGGGTTTGATCTGGTCTCAACAGGTTTTAATTGGGTTCAACTGATTTCAACTGGTTTGAACTGGTCTCAACTGGTCTTAACTGCTTTTTTTCCGGGTTTCAAATGGTTTTAACTGATCTCAACTGGTTGTACTAGTTTCAACTGGTTTTTACTGGTTTCATCTGGTTTTAACTTATTTCAAAGGGTCTCAACTGGTTTCAATTGGTTTCATCTGGACTCAACTGGTTTTAATTGGGTTCAACTGGTGTCAACTGGTTTTAACTGGTCTCAACTGGTTTCAACTGGCCTCAACTGTTCTCGACTGGTCTTAACTGTTTTTTTATGGTTTCAAATGGTTTTACCTTGTCTCAACTGGTTGTACTAGTTTCAACTGGTTTTAACTGGTTTCATCTGGTTTCAACTGGTCTCAACTTGCTTTAACTGGTTTGAACTGGTCTCAACTGGTTTTAACTGGGTTCAACTGATTTCAACTGGTTTGAACTGGTCTCAACTAGTTTCAATTGGTTTCATCTGATTTCAACTGGTTTGAACTGGTCTCAACTTTTTTTAACTGGTTTAAACTGGTTTGAACTGGTTTCATCTGGTTTCAACTGGTTTGAACTGCTCTCAACTGGTTTTAACTGGTTTCATCTGGTTTCAACTGGTCTCAACTTGTTTTAACTGGTTTAAACTGGTTTGAACTGGTTTCATCTGGTTTCAACTGCTTTGAACTGCTCTCAACTGGTTTTAACTGGTTTCATCTGGTTTTAACTGGTCTCAACTTGTTTTAACTGGTTTGAACTGGTCTCAAAATATTTTAATTGGGTTCATCCGGTTTTAACGGGTTTGATCTGGTCTCAACAGGTTTTAATTGGGTTCAACTGATTTCAACTGGTTTGAACTGGTCTCAACTAGTTTGAAATGGTTTCATCTGATATCAACTTTTTTAAACTGGTCTCAACTTTTTTTAACTGGTTTAAACTGGTTTGAACTGGTTTCATCTGGTTTCAACTGGTTTGAACTGCTCTCAACTGGTTTTAACTGGTTTCATCTGGTTTTAACTGGTCTCAACTTGTTTTAACTGGTTTGAACTGGTCTCAACTGATTTTAATTGGGTTCATCCGGTTTGAACGGGTTTGATCTGGTCTCAACAGGTTTTAATTGGGTTCAACTGATTTCAACTGGTTTGAACAGGTCTCAACTATTTTGAACTGGTTTCATGTGATATCAACTGGTTTAAACTGGTCTCAACTTTTTTTAACTGGTTTCAACTGGTTTGAACTCGTTTCATCTGGTTTCAACTGGTTTGAACTGCTCTCAACTGGTTTTAACTGGTTTCAACTGGTCTCAACTTTTGAATTGGTCTCAACTGGTTGTAACTGGTTTCAACTGGTCTCAACTGATTTGGACTGGTTTCAGCTGGCCTCAACTGATTTGAACTGGTTTCAACTGGTCTCAGCTGGCCTCAACTGGTTTGAACTGGGTTCAACTGGTCTCAGCTGGTTTTAACTGGTTTGAACTGGTCTCAACTGGTCTTAACTGCTTTTTTCCTGGTTTCAAATGGTTTTAACTGATCTCAACTGGTTGTACTAGTTTCAACTGGTTTTTACTGGTTTCATCTGGTTTTAACTAATTTGAAAGGGTCTCAACTGGTTTCAATTGGTTTCATCTGGACTCAACTGGTTTTAATTGGGTTGAACTGGTGTCAACTGGTTGTAACTGGTCTCAACTGGTTTCAACTGGTCTCAACTTGCTTTAACTGGTTTGTTAGATAGAGACCGTACAAGACATGGTGGCGGTGTGGCTGTATATATTTCCAAAAGATTCAACTATAAAATAAGAGACGATTTGAATTCATCTATTTTAGAATGGCTTTGGTTTGAATTGAATTATCCAAATAAGCCTTCCATCCTTGTAGGGGAATTTTACAGACCTCCGAATTCTCACGCTGATCTCTTTGACGAATTAGAGAGGACTTTGGACTCTACTCTCTCGGAACATATGAGTTGTACAGTATTATATTAGGTGATTTCAATTGTAGTTATATGCCACACCAACATGATGTGAATGCCGAAAAAGTTATGTTTTATACAAATATGTACGGACCAAGTCAGTTACAAATACTGCTTCTACTTTTACTGCTTTTACTTTAATTGATTTGATATTTGTATCAAAGAACTTTACAGTAAATGGGGAATATTTGATACTAGCATTAGTGATCATTATTTGGTATATGCTATTCGGCACTTCAGTGCAAAGATCCATCAAAAATCTGAATGTGCGTAATTTCGCTCATTAATAAATCTTAATGAGGAGGAATTTTATAGTGATTTGAGAAGTGCTCCGTGGCAGGTCATAAAAGATATAGACGACGTTGATGATACGTGGGATATGTGGTTGACTCTTTTCAATAATGTTGTCAACAAGCATATACCTTTGCGCAAAAAGGGGATAAGAAAACATGCATGTCCATGGATATCTGATGAGGTTGTTAAGCTCATGACGGAACGTGATAAAGTTCTCAAAGCTCCTAAAACTAACAACAGCAATGATCTTTGGAATACCTATAAATATCTAAAAAACAAAGTTACTCATCTCATGAGAATAAGAAAAAAACAGTAAAACACTGACCAAATTTTACAAAATCGTAACAGCAGTAAAAAAATGTGGAAGAGCTTGAGGGAATTTACGCCTAAATCATCACCCATTTCTCCCAATACCATAAAGGTTGATGATGCAGAAGTATCGGACAACGCAAGTATTGCTGAAGCATTCAACAATTTTTTCATATGTAATGCTACTAAAATTACAAAAGATCTGCAGAGAAATACTTCTCAAATGATATTAGATGAGGACAAAGGCTTTGTTCCTTCTCATTCTCAATTTAAATTACGTATGATAACGAGAGATTTTGTATTTAGACAGTTCGAGCTTCTTGGCATAGATAAAGCAACCGGAGAAGGTCACATCGGCTACAAACTTTTAAAGATGACAAAGAATGTTATTGCAGAATCTCTTTGCGATATTATTAACAAATCCCTGTCTACGGGAGTTGTTCCACATGAATGGAAAAAGGCTCTTGTAGTACCAATATTTAAAGCAGGAGATATTTTTTCGTTGAATAACTATCGCCCCATCTCAATCTTACCAACAGTGAGTAAAATTATCGAAAGGACCGTACATCAACAACTGAGGGAATTCATGAATGCGAATGATTTACTACACCCTAATCAATCTGGTTTCAGACCATTTCATTCCACATCAACTGCTCTTGCAAAACTTGTGAATCAGTGGTCTTTGAATATAGATAATCAAATTTCTGGAGTTGAATTCATAGATCTTCGGAAGGCATTTGACGAACCTTGCACAGATTTGTAACGAGTAACAAAATCGACGAAATCGACAGAACAAATACCAGGAATTTTCTCTCCTTGCATGCAGATCGAATATACTTGCCCGATGTTTCTCTACTTTGCGTCGTTTGCTACCAAATACCAAATTTACTTGAAATTAAGTGAAACTTTCATTATGAGCTAATTCGATTTCATCACCGTTATAACACCGAGAGTCATTACACAGACTCATTTCGTTTTAAAACATGATTGTGAACCAAATTATCTACTTTGATCTTAATTTGTAAAGTTATGCTATAGAATCACTATTTTCTTGTATTCACGCAGTTTCTTTTAAACTTGTGAATTGCGTCATAAGAAATGAAAACGAAATTCCCAATTCAATGATTTGTTTCCTTTCAACAAAGAGGGAAGAGCTCTCTTCCAGATTTACAAAATTCGCGGTGAATGAAAACATTGCTACATATAATTTTCTTATATTGGTCATCTATCATTCACCTGAATTCCTAACACACTCTTTCTTGAAAATTGATTATTTCTCTTACCTTGCACGAAAATTTGACGGTTTTACGTTGGAAACGGTTTCGAACCCGTTTTCAATGTAATGTACGATTTACCCAATAACGGATTTTGTCTAACCTTGCACAGATTTCTAGCGAGTAACAGAATCGACGAAATCAACAGAACAAATACAAGGAATTTTCTCTCCTTGTATAACACATGGAATATACTTGCCCGATGTTTCTCTACTTTGCGTCGTTTGCTACCAAATACCAAATTTACTTGAAATTAAGTGAAACTTTCATTATGAGCTAATTCGATTTCATCACCGTTATAACACCGAGAGTCATTACACAGACTCATTTCGTTTTAAAACATGATTGTGAACCAAATTATCTACTTTGATCTTAATTTGTAAAGTTATGCTATAGAATCACTATTTTCTTGTATTCACGCAGTTTCTTTTAAACTTGTGAATTGCGTCATAAGAAATGAAAACGAAATTCCCAATTCAATGATTTGTTTCCTTTCAACAAAGAGGGAAGAGCTCTCTACCAGATGAAATTCGTGG